>NC_040085.1:3560312-3874218 GCF_003369695.1 Bos indicus x Bos taurus
TAGGACACCCCTAAATTTGTATTCACCTTAAGAATATGACCAAATATAAAGCAAAAATTGACAGAACTAAATAGGAACGGTCAAAAATATTATTTTACTGAAGTTTTAGAAGCTTTGTAACTGATAGAACAAGTAGACAAAAATCAGTAAGAACACAAAAGCCTGCAGCAACTTGATTAAGAAATAATCTAACGAACCACATGGAGCATTCAACAACTGCAGGGTACATCCTCTCTCCAAGCATGTATGGAGAAGGTGACCAATCACATACTGTCAAAAAGCAAGTCTCAAATTTTTAAGGACTTAAGTCATATAGCATATGTTCTCTGACAATATTGCAGCTGAAATCAGCAACAAAATATACTCCACATATGTGGAAATTTAGAAACATGCCTCTAAATAATCCCTGTTTCCAGGAAGAAATCACAATAAAAATCAGAAAATACTTTGGACTGCATGAAATGAATGAAAATGCCATGTATTAAAGTCGGGGGAGATTGCCTTGATTTTAAAATGTTGGACATTGCCTATCGACTTTCTATTATAGAGGAGCTAAATTTAATTCTAAAATCTTATGTCCCCCTCCCCACTCCCAGTATATCCTTTCTTGCTACTCCCATCTTCCCAAATAGTTATAGCATACTTTGTTTAAATTCATGTTTGCTATTTATATTATTTTGGCTAAATATTTCTCACATAATATGAATGAATAGGTGTTGCCTTCAAAGCAAACCAGTCTTCACCTGTTATCTCCCCAACTGACTTTCTCATACCTTTACCGTCTTCAACCCTCCTGCTAGCCACCGACATCCCCTAACAGTTAAGCAGTTACAAATCTCCACAATCCAGACTGCCGGGACAGGAGCTTCCCTGATGGCAACACAAGGTGGAAAAGAGCTGTCTCTGCATTATTGCAAGACGGTAAGAGCAAAGCTCAGGAATGCACAAATGAAATAGTGTTAAAGAAAAAGAAACCAGTGCTCTCAAAGTGGAGGGGAATAGCTGTTTCTTTTTGGCTAACTGTCAGAGTGCAGAGTAGAAAAGACTGGGAATTGAGCATTCTAAATGATTTTGGAACAGGAGAAAAGTGAGAGCTCAAAACTGTCTTATTTTCCTTATTTTCAATTTGAAGGAATACAAAAGATAAAGAAAGAGGGAAGGAAGAAAAGAGAAAAAAACAGGAAAGGAAAGGGGGAGAGGGAAGGAGGGAAGCAGCAGTTCCTAGGAGACAAATCCATCGCTTAAGGAATGTTCCCCAGGATGCAAGCATGTGCTTATGAATGTGAGTAGGTGGCTTTCTTTCTTCTGTGACCCCCTAGGAGACATCCTTCTTTTGCAGTAAGTGCAGGGGGTCATAGATAAAGAGAAGAAAGAAAGAATCCTGTCTGCCAGAGCAGTTGGGGAGGAAGAAAGCCACTGTCTTCATTAAGAACCCTTGAGCAGGATAAACATGTTTTGGGTGTCCTGAGATCCTGGTTAGAAGCCAAAACACATTTTCCAACAGAAGCGGTGGAAATCTATACCTTTATGAAGAACTTGGGGTAAATTAATGAAGAGAACACAGATATCATCTAAAAAAACAGGAGTTACGGTTTTATTTTTCTCCTGTTTAAATGTGTAGATTCCTATGGAAGGGCTGAAAAATTGAATGAGCATTCATTTTTTTCATCATTTAAACAGGTATTTATAGAATGGGCTTCCCTGATAGCTCAGTTGGTAAATAATCTGCCTACAATGCAGGAGACCCTAGTTCGATTCCTGGGTTGGGAAGATCTGCTGGAGAAGAGATAGGCTACCCACTCCAGTATTCCTGGGCTTCACTTGTGGCTCAGTTGGTAAAGGATCCGCCTGCAATGCGGGAGACCTGGGTTCGATCCCTGGGTTGGGAAGATGCCCTGGAGAAGGGAAAGGCTACCCATTCCAGTATTCTGGCCTGGAGAATTCCATGGACTGTATAGTCCATGGGGTTGCAAAGAGCTGGACATGACTGAGTGACTTTCACTACTGAAGACTTAGTGCTGAGCTAAAGCCAGAGTTTTCTCAAAATGAACTTGGTTGGAGTCTATCTGAGGACACAGATATAGAAAGGCAACAAAAACAGTGCAATAAGGTGAAATTGGGTGGATGCAGGGTGGATGGATGGGATGGTTTTGGAGTGACTGTCATCTGTAATCACATCTACAGCATAAGGAGCTTTGGCCCTGTAACTATGGGAAAATGTTTTAAGTCTAAGCTTCTAAAAGACCTAACTAGTATACAAACTTAACATTGTTGCTCTTTTGAGACCCCCACAGACTATATAGCTCATCAGGCTCCTCTGTCCATGGAATTTTCCAGGCAAGAATACTGGAGTGGGTTGCCATTTCCTTCTTCAGGATATCTTCCTGATCCAGGGATCAAATCCATATCTCCTGCATTGGCATGCAAATTCTTTTCCACTGAACCACCTGGGAAGGCCATAAATTTAACATTGCTTCTATACTACTTGTTAATATAGAGACATGAGTCAACCATACGCATTTTTGCTAAGACTTCTGATTTTTACCAGTTGTCTTGACACTCAAACTATTTTTATTTCTTTGCTTTCTACATTGCCATCTAAAAAGGTGCCAGTGCACACATCTGCTTTGCTCTACTTCTGATCCATTATGCAGTGTTGCCTCAAAATATGACTCGGGAATTCAAGACGAGTTCATGGTGGGAAGGCTGGGAACTGCTTTTTCAAACTTGCTTTCAGAAAACACCATCCAAAGGGAACTAGCCAAGTCCAGCTTTTGATCAAATTTTAATGATCACACTGATACAAACCACTTTCAGTTCCTGATCTATTTCCCAGGATCTTTCCTGCAATTAATCACCAGCTGAATGGATTCTGGGGCTCCAGGCCAAAGTGAAAACACTCTGAGGCTTGCAAGCGTCTCAACAGTTTGTGCAGGGACATTACAGAGCACTTTTATTAGCTCTGACTCACCCTGGGCTGTCTCCATAGCCTGAAGTTGGGCTGCCTGTTACCTTTGTTTTCTTCAGTTTCTATGGATACCACCCGAAGGGGCTCTGGAAGCTTCTAGTATAGGCTTCCTCTGTCTTTTGGTACTTCCCTTGAAAATCCGAGGTGGCGTCCATCTGTCTGTTAGTATTCAGACGAGATGGCATTCTTGGGGTCCCCTACTCCAGGGTGGCACTTGTTCCCTTCAGTGATAGGGAAGGTGACATTGTGGTGACCTGAACACTGTGGCTGCCTCTAGAAGCAGCTCTTGGGATTTGAACCTTGGAAAAGACCCTGGTGCTGGGAAAGATTGAGGGCAGGAGAAGAAGGGGTCAACAGAAGATGAGATGGCTGGATGACATCACCGACTCAAAGGACAAGAATTTGAGCAAACTCTGGGAGATAGACGAGCCTGGCATGCTGCAGTCTGTGGGGTCACAGAGAGGCAGACACGACTTAGCGACTGAACAAGGAACCAGGCAGTTAACTGACTTCCCTGTAGGTTGGCTGGACAAGTGAAGTGAAGCAGAAAACTGAGGTAATTTTCTGGGAGTGTCAGCCTAGAAATAAATACAGATAAGCAACCTAGCTTCAACTTTCTGGACCTTTCAATAAAAGAATTTTAGCCCAAATGATCAGGAGAATTGCTTCCACTTGACGCTGTGTGTGTGATGGCTTCAGGCAGTCCATCCTCCCACCCCACCCCCGACCAGACATATCAACCCGCAGGCATTTTTATAAGAGTGCTCGATGGAAGAAGCACTTCCTGATTTCCCCATCTTCCATTATAGTCCAGTAAGGGAGAGATAATCACTCCTTTTTTTTCTTTTGCAAGCCAACGCTTGTGCTTGGTCACAGCTGGAAACTGTAACAAGCAGGGTGGAGGAAGTCAGGTCCTAGTCACAGCTGATGGGTGAAACTGCACAATGAATGGCTCCTAAAGATGCTCCAGGTTGCTAAGAAACCAGCTAATGTTTGTGGACGAGCTAAGTGCAGGTGGGCTGTCCGAAGCGAGCCCCAATTCCTCCCTGGGTCTGGGCAGTTCCAGGGGTGGGGTAAGGGGCAGGGGGGCGTTTTGTTTCCTTGGCAGCCCATCTGCTGAGGTCATGAACAGGTCCTACTCTGGCCTGCCTGCCCTCCTAGCCTTGTGGGTGGTCTTTCATACATTCAGCTACACAACGCAGCCCACCCCCTGCTTAAGGCCTCTGCCAGAGTATTTATTAGGAACTCTGTCTCCTTGGAAGACTAAACAGTTAGGACTTTATAATTAAAGACTTCACTAGTTTCCTACTGCAAATTTCCATGGCTAATGGGGCGGAGGCTTGCATTATTCATGACATCAGAATGCGTACTGTCAATCAATCTTAGCCATCCTCTTATAGCCAGGTGCCCACCACATCCCCTCTTCCCCACAAGTCTGCAAGCAGAAGAGGAGTGGCTGGAGCCCAAGTTAACAAAAGAGATTCCCAGGATCTCCATATTGGCTTACATGAATTCATAATTTGGCTAAAACTAGTCTGGGAAATGTAACAAGTCTAACATCCATTTATCATTAATTGTCTGCTTGTCTGAGTTCATCCCATAAGTAAACGGGGCCTTCCAGCAGACAAGGCTGGACTTTCTCCATGGCTGCTCTTTCAAGATTGTCACAAGGGAGTATTTTAAAAGCTCTTCAGGGCAGACGAATGGAAGCCCTTAGAGAGAAGGGGTTGAGTGATGTGCTGAGAGCTGCCAAGGGAACCTGGCAGAATATAATCTTGAGATGAGAAATAGTTTTCCTAGAAAGAGCCATTCTGTAGCCCAGTTTGAGGAAAAACTTTCTTTCCTAATTTTCTACTGCATGAGAATTAACAATACTAAACAGCTCATATTTGGCACAACCCTGTGTTCTGGAATAGTCTAAACACCTTAAATGCAATTATTTACTCCTTGTACAGTAGCTCCCCATCTTGGCTGGCAAGTGTTGTAGCTGGAACATGGCTGCCCAGCCTGTGACTACATTTCCCAGGCTCCCTTGAGCCAGGTGGGCTCACATGTCTACGCCTTCACTAACGGACCCTGAGCGAGAGTTAACCATACTCAACTGGAGCTGCCTCCTCCATGTTCTTCTCCCCTTTCCTGTTGGTTAAGTTGATACAGATTGTAGTAGTCTTAAAATCCACGAATTGCTATCAGACCTGGTGCCTAAGCCACCCACCAACCCAAGCACCTGCCCTCGATGGTCTCATAGCAGAGAAATAAACCACTTATTCCTTAACAGACCACATTATAAGGATCCTTGTTGGGAAACTTATATTAGAAAGCCTAGCAAACTTTTCAGCTACTCTCCAAAGCTTTTTCTTTTAAAATTAACTCCATTTTACTGATGATAATACTACAGTTCAAAGAAGTTAGTCATACTGTTAATAATTAGCAACACTGGTATTCAAACCCAGGTTTTCTGATACTCTCTAATTATAGGGGTCAGAACAGTGGTTCCTTTGGGTAGAGTGGATTGGCTGGGAGGGTCATGAGGGAGACTGCTGGCCCCCCTTTATTTTGTAGGAGAAAGGTGCTTAGATTAGTAATTAACATTCAGACAACATTTTATCATTATACAAAGCACTTTCACACAATTAGCTCATTTAAACCTCATGAATACCTTGTATATTGTACAGATGATGAGACTGAGGTCTGGACAAGTTAGATGTCTTGAACATGGTTAATAAGAATCAGCTCTTGGCTTCAAACACAGGTTGTCACTCGAAATCCTGTAATGCTTCATTATATGCATGCTGAAGCAACTCTTTGAGGTGTAAATTACAAAAAGCAACTTATACTAGCCTAAGCAACAAGCAAATACCCTTTGCCCCACCATACACCGCTCCTCCATCTGTCTGTCCATGCAAGTAAAGTAGGCTGGGTGCTGGGCTGCAGAACTGGCCAAAGCAGCAAGAGTGTCATCAGAGTTCTTGTTCTCTCGCAGCGTCCATTGGCTTCCTCCGCACGAATGGAGGAAAATGAGGCCAAAGGCAGCTCTAACCTATAGCTCCCTATGGGAAAAAAACGTCTCCTTTTCCCATAGGGCAAAACTGAGGTCTTGCCTACTGCTTTAATATATCAGGAAAACCTCTGATTGGCCCAGCTTGGGTCTGTTGCCTTTTCCATGGGCCAATCATCGAGTCCAGAAAGATGGGGCGAGACATTGTGATTGGCAGTCCCACGACAACCACACAGAATGGTAGCAGCACAGGAACAAGTGACCGTAGGAAGTGGAGGAAGGTGGATGCTGAAATCATATGTTAAAGGATGTTGGACACACAAAAACAGATCTGTTATACCATGTCTGCATTACAGAAAGGGTTCAGCGGAAATCTGGCAGCAGCTTCCTTTAGTTTGGGAAACACTGTGTGTGTATATATTATATCTCTTGGTCTTACCATAGACATCCTCTTGTGCATCATGGTCCAAAGTGTTGCACTCCATAATGTGCCTATCCATTCAAAACCCTCTCGAGTACTTAGCAGTTCCCCCCCTTTTTAAATTTATTTTTTAATTGAAGGATAATTAGTTTACAGAGTTTTGTTGTTTTCTGGGCAGTTCCCTTTTAATTAAAGCCCCTGCATATGTGCTCACAGTCCTGTCCCAGGAAGACAGAAGACCCTGATTTAAGAGAAGAGAGAGTAAAGCAATTGAACGCAGGTGTGGGGATCTCCGTGGAGATGGGGAAGAAGGGTCGCATAAAACCCTTGGTTTTCTGTCTCCAGTGTTTGCTTCTCATTACTGTCTGAGGATCAAAATTTATTTTCACCACAGTCCCTTGTGTGAAAGGAAGGCTTTAACAAAATGTCAGACCTGCTGTTCTGTCCGCTCCTCAGGTGTGCAGAGGTTTTCGACTGCTCTCAGCCAAGCACTTGGTTACCCTGTGGGGCCAACTGCAGGACCACAGACATGAGTGTCACTGTGTCCAGGGCCAAGAAAGCAAGCAGTCAGAGCTGCCTGGCCTGGCGGAGACTGTCACCTCTCTAATCTGGCATGTGACCTTTCTAGCAACTTGTGACACAGTTCTAAGTCTCTAGACATGTCTGTTCCATGCTTTGCATTAAGTTTAAAATTTTATACTAGGGAAAATTAAACCCATGGTCGGTCAGTTCAGTTGCTCAGTTGTGTCCAACTCTCTGCAACCCCATGGCCTGTGGTATGCCAGGCTTCCCTGTCCATCACCAACTCCTGGAGCTTACTCAAACTCATGTCCATTGAGTCGGTGATGCCATCCAACCATTTCATCCTCTGTCGTCCCCTTCTCCTGCCTTCAATCTTTCCCAGCATCAGGGTCTTTTCCAATGAGTTAGTTCTTCGCATCAGGTGGACAAAGCACTGGTAGAACACAGATTTTACATTGACCTTGTATATACACACACAGACACACACACACACACAGAGACAATATAACCAGAAGTATTTCTTGAAAACCACTGATGGATAAAGATGATGTGATGTATGTATATATACATATATACACACTCAGCCATAAAAAATGTATGAAATGATGCCATTTGGAGCAACATGGATGAACTTAGAGATTATCATACTAAGGGAAGTAAATCAGAAAGAGAAAGACAAATATTGATACCATATGACATTACTTATATGTGGAATCTAAAAAGTGACACAAACAAACTTACCTACAAGAAAAAAACAGACCTACATACACAAAGAACAGACTTGTGGTTGCCAAGGGGGAAGGTGGCAGGAATTAGTAGATGCAAACTATTATGTGTAGAATGAATATCCGTCAAGGTTCTACTGTATTACACAGGGAATTATATTCAGTATCTCGTAATGATCTACAATAGAAAAGAATCTGAATATATATATATCGGTTTGTGTGTTCAGTTACTTTCAATTCTTTGCGATTCTTTGGACTATAGCCCACCAGGATCCTCTGTACTTGGGAATTTTCAGGCAAGAATACTGGAATGGGTTGCCATTTCTTTCTCCAGGGGATCTTTCTGATGCAGGGATCAAACTTGTGTCTCCTGCATTTCAGGAAGATTCTTTACACGCTGAGTCATTGGGGAAATATATATATATGTAGGCTTTGAGATTCAACCAGTCAATCCTAAAGGAAATCAGTCCTGAATATTCATTGGAAGGACTGATGCTAAAACTGAAACTCCAATACTTTGGCCACCTGATGCAAAGAACCAACTCATTGGAAAAGACCCTGATGCTGGGAAAGATTGAAGACAGGAGGAGAAGGGGACGACAGGGGATGAGATGGTTAGATGGCATCACCGACGCAATAGAAATGAGTTTGAGTAAGTTCCAGAAGTTGGTGACGGACAGGGAAGCCTGGCATGCTGTCTGCCATCCATGGGGTCACAAAGAGTTGGACAAGACTGAGCAATTGAACAAAGCTGAACTGAAGGCTTTGAATACTTTGCTGTATACCAGAAATTAACACAACATTGTAAATCAATTATACTTCAATACAACAAATAAAAAAAGAAAAATGCCTAATATTTATCCCACCCTGTATATTGTACTCTGATATATTCTATTCATTCTATTTCATTTTTAAAAAATTGCTGAATATATTGATTTCATGACAGGTCACAACCTACATATGGTTCAAAGAGTACATAGTCCCAACCTTCTATGCTCTGCCTGATTGTGTCATCAATTAGAACTATAAGCGCCTTCTATAGAATGGTTCCAAAGCCCTTTGTTTCAGGACTCTGGCCCAGGAGAGCATGAACAGTGTTAGCCTGGGTGCCAGCGTGGGTTCTGGGCTCAGATGTCATCATCCGACTCCCGCACGACATGTCCGAGTTGGAAGGGACGCTCTCTCCACTGCGTAAACTCTCTCCCCAGTGTGTCAGCGCAGGTGACCCGGGGCCCCTGGCCTCCTCTGCCTGCCTTCAGCAGCCAGGAGCCCCCTGCCTGCTGCCATAGCTGACTGAGTCACTCAAGAGATCTTTGGTGTTTCCATAGATATGGCCCAGCTGCTGCCATATGCGCTCCTCCTGGTCCTGCCCTCAGAGGCCAGGTGAGTTCAGCCTCTTCTACAGCACACATTAAACCCCCTTTGAAGACAACACCCATTATTGTCCTGAATCCCCCATCACCAGCTCCTTTCATGTCTATGGGGTGGGGTTTCCAGGTCTCTTGCCATCATCCGGTCTGTTGCTTTTGGACACATACTTGTTTGCCAGCATTCTTCTGGAAGTGTGGCTTCCTGAACAAGGAATTGAGTGCTAGATGAATACAGGCGTGCGTGTGTGTGTGTGTGTGTGTGTGTGTGTACAAAATCCTATTTTAAGAAATCAGGGGACGTCCCTGGTGGTCCAGTGGCTGAGACTCTGTGCTCCCAATGCAGGAGGCCTGGGTTCGATCCCTGGTCAGGAAAATAGATCCCGCATGCTGCAACTAGGCCCTGCTGCAGTCAAATTAAAAAAAAAAAAAAAAGAAATCAGATGGTGTGTCAGAGCTTTTGATCCCAATATTGTAAACCCTTGTCCTACCTGCATGACATTTGGTCAGCCCCACTCCTTTTTGGTTGATTTCTTTTTTTTTTTAAAGAGGGTATTGTTGAATGGGTACAGAGTTCCAGTTTGGGATGATGAACAAATTCTGTAAATGAGTAATGGTGATGATTGAAAAACACTGTGAATGTATTTGATGTGACTGAATTGTGCACTTTAAAATGGCCAGAATGATAACTTCTACATCATGCATATTTTAACCACAATTTTAAAAAAGACAGAGAGGGTTAGATGATCCAAGATTCCTTTGAACATTTTTACAGCCTTTACAATCTGATGCCACATTACTTCGACTTTGAAGGCCCCAGGGTCCAGGCTTAGACCTGACCTTTCCTTGGAGAATGGTGGGAAGATGCCAACAGAGATTCTCAGGCCAGGATGAGGGAGGCTGGTATTCAGCCCCAATCACACAACGCCTAACCCACATCATCCTGAAACCGAGTAGTCTAATGAAGTCTAAATACATTCCTGAGAAATCAGAACACTAATGCTGGCTGGAACCCTGGGCTCGCAGTCCCTGGAGGGCATTAAAGCCCAGCAGTGCTCCCCTGACAGCCTGACCTCTGGGTTATCTGAGGAGTAGCTCAGAGAAGACCCAGAGGCCCAGCCCCGAGACATTCCTTCCCTGCTCCCTGGCGCTGGTTTTTAAAACCTTCTCTCCGGCTGTCTACTCCAGGGTGGTGAGGGGGCTCAGAGAGTCGTTGGCGTGCAAGTGGGAAAGCCATCTATGGGCTTGAATTCCTTTTCTCTGGTTTTGGGAAGCAGCCTCACAGCTTCCATTTAAAAGATAGAGGGAAGGGAAACTGAGGACAGAAACCC
Organism: Bos indicus x Bos taurus; assembly: GCF_003369695.1. Lineage (NCBI taxonomy): Eukaryota > Metazoa > Chordata > Mammalia > Artiodactyla > Bovidae > Bos > Bos indicus x Bos taurus. The sequence continues at coordinate 3,570,645 of NC_040085.1, forward strand.
CAAATAAGCGGAATCCGAGAAAGACAACTGTATGTTGTGTGACCCAAGCGCCCTCGCCTTGGTGTTCCTGCCTCCCCAGGGCTGCGCAGGGATTCCCAGACCTTCTGAGAAGCAGCACCCAGGTCTGACAGCCAGGCACTACCCCGCACCTCGACATCATGCAAGGCTTCACACCTCAATCGTGAGATACTTAGGGTCTTTGAAGTGAGAATGCCCAGAGAGCTGAAAACTGCAGCAAGGATCCAATTCAGGGAGTGTTGTCATATTTCATCTCTTAACAAAGAGCTGGAAGCAACTCCATGAGGGCAATGGGCACAGAAGGAGATGGTGCTCATTCAACGTGGTTCTGCTCCCGTCTCGTGAAGCGACAGCCGAGGAGACTTGGCCACTCACAAAGGCGGACAAAAAGCCCAAGGAAAGAGTCAAGATTGAACACATGACATTAACCTGGAGGCGGCAGGTTCTGTGGCACAGTTTAAGGTCAAGAGGCATTTTTATATCACCTAGTGGAAGCCGGTGGTCAACACCAGGCTTTCTCAGGGAGACACGCCAGATTCTGATTTGATGAGCAGTCAGTGAAACAGACACACCTGCACAGGTGAAGATGGAGGGTGAAGATGCAATTACGGTGTCTATTAAGAAGAAAACTTTGGGCTTCTCTGTGGTTCAGTGGTAAAGAACCCTTCTGCCAAGGCAGGAGACACTGGTTCGATCCCCTATCCAGGAGGATCCCACATGTGGTAAAGCAATCAAGCCCATGGGCCTCACCTGTTGAGCCTGAAGTCCAGAGCCTGGGAGCCACAACCACCAAAGTCTATGTGCCCCGGTGCCCGTGCTCCGCAACAAGAGAAGTTGCTATAATGAGAAGCCTGAGCACTAGAGAAAAGCTCGAGCAGCAACAAGACCCAGCATAGTCAAAAAAAAAAAAAATAATAGTAAAAGGAACCTGCTACTTGACTCTGGAGAAGGCAATGGCACCCCACTTCAGTACTCTTGCCTGGAAAATCCCATGGACGGAGGAGCCTGGCGGGCTACAGTCCATGGGGTCACGAAGAGTCAGATACGACTCAGTGACTTCACTTTCACTTTTCACTTTCATGCATGGAGAAGGAAATGGCAACCCACTCCAGGGTTCTTACCTTGAGAATCCCAGGGACAGGGGAGCCTGGTGGGCTGCCGTCTATGGGGTCGCACAGAGTTGGACACGACTAAAGTGGCTTAGCAGCAGCAGCAGCAGCAGCAGCAGCAGCAGCTACTTGACTCCAGAACTTTGTTCCTATACACCAAGAGTGTGTTCACAACTAGAAAACCACAATCTGTTTCCACCATATCCTGACCATAGAACAATTTCCTCTATTTTATTTTCCTTTCCCTATTCTTTTACTGTATATCTAGGAATGGCATATGTGCATAAACATGCTGCATTTTTAAAAAATTAAATAGCCCATGGTAGGTTTTGATCAATTTCAAGCAGAGATGGGATGGGAAAAACTTCCTAGTTCTGTGGAAATTTTCCCTTTGCATTTAATAGCATGCTTCTTCAGCTCTTATCTTTATATTCCATTATGTTATTTTGCTGTTTCACTGTTTAACAAAAAATGAAATAAAAATCCTTGTATAGTGTGTTCAATTGTGGAACTTTATCATTTATTGTTGTAAAACCACAGGCAATTTGATAACATTTTTGTTTGTAGCTGTCATATGTAGGACAATCTGTCCTTAACTGGAGATAATTACTCTAAAAGGAATGCATTCTATATAGTTTTCAAGCCAAGCAACTTGTTGTTTAAATCAACTTCTTGCTTAAAGTGAGGAAAAAAAAGAGAGAGAGAGAGATGAAGCCAGAATAAAATTCCCAGGTGGCAGTCTGGGTGTCTATTAATTAAAGGGCAATTAAAGAATAAAAGTATCTGAAACCCAGTAGAGGGGGAGGCAGGGCTAGCATGGGGCATTTCTCCCACTTTCCCCAAGCATCAGATGCTTTCCTCCCAACACAAGGCACCATACCAGCCATCCGCATCTGGGGCTCAAGTGTGGTGCATTTGTCATGGCTTTGAGTCCTGGAGGCAGGCAGACCTGGGTTCAAATCCTGAACCTGATACTTACCAGCTATGTGACTCTAGACAAGCATCTCATGCTTTCTGAGCTTTTGCTGTCCCACCTATAAAGTGAGGAGGATGGTACTTCATAGGTGGTTGTGAGCACAAATTAGATAGTACACAGAAAGTGCTTAGTGAGCAGTGAGGACTCAATAAACCTACATCATTATATCCTGTGGTCTTCCCAGTCTGAGAGCTGAGAGAACATCTTTGCTCTCTTCAGTGGCCAGAGCTACACGGATTTTTCTCCCCAGTGTCTTAGTACAAAAAATTTCAAACATATAGAAAAGTTGCAAATTGTACAGTGAACACCGATATACCTATCAGGTAGATTCCACAATTAGCATTTTGCTAGAAATGTGTTACCAAATACTTTTTTAAAAATCCTATCTACCCTTCAATTCATCTGCTTTAAAAATTGCATTTTGAAGTCAGTTGCCGACATCAGCAGTTCTCACACAGTTCTGTCTCTCTTAATGAACTTGCCCCACAGCAAGGAGCCCAACTAAGGCTTCCACGTGCCAACCTGAAACACTGCCCTCCATGAAGGTGCCAAATGAACGTGTATGATTGACTTAGATGGAGAAAAGTCAGGATGTTACATCTGCTAGAAATGTAATCCATGTGTGAGTCCAGACAAAATGAGCTTTAGTCTTTTAAGCATGTCTTGAACCACATATCACGAGTAGAAACGTTTATGCCTCAGTCTTTATTTTGTAGAGGAAATGGCCATCGAATATAACACAAGAGAAACTATAAATAAAATGTGTTTCTGTTAACTCTGTGTTGTTAAGGTAGGGCTGGCTGCCTGAGCTGCCACAGCAGTCTGCTTTGGATTATTAGCATCATAATTTTGGAGGAGAAAACCTTGCTCTCCCAGAATCTACTATGAAGTGTTAACCCAGTCTTGATGTCCACTCCAAGGCTGAAGACCAGGGAAACAGCATTTCAGTCCAGGGCACATCAAAAGGTTTTCTGGTGCAAGGTTTCTTCCAATGCCCAGATCCATCCTCCAAAACAGGGGCACTGGTTTCTAATGAAGAGAGTCCAGTTCCATCCAGATCTTATCCATTCACTTGCTTCCAATTCATTCGCAGGAAATCCAGGTTGAAACGTCTCAAATAAATATTCTTTGATACCGTAAATGCCTTCACTTGGGGGCAAAGGCTCTGCTGACTTGGTTGGTTTACATTTCTTCAGCTTGAGTTGACAAAAAGGAGGAACAGGGCTGATTTCTACCAAGCCTTCTCTCTGCCCACCATGAGACCAGGAGTTGGCCAGAAGCCTAATAATCACTCTGACCACACAACTGTGTCCTTCGTTGTTCTTGTTCCTTAGTCGTGTCCAACTCTGTGACCCCATGGACTGTAGCCCACCAGGCTCCTCTGTCCATGGGATTCTCCAGGCAAGAATACTGGAATGGGTGCCATTTCCTTCTCTGGGTGATCTTCCTGACCCAGGGATCAAACCCACGTCTCCTGCTTTGCAGGTGGGTTTTTTTTTTTTTTTTTTTAATACTGAGCCACCTGGGAAGCCCAGCAGTGTTCTTGCCTGCACGTTTTTCTTTTCTTCCAAAGTGAAGGAGAAAAGGCCCAAACCTATGGTCATGTGAAGTTTTCATGAGAGGAAAGAGCTTTTGACACCAAGCAGATGGGGCCTGGGTGGCACTGGCTCTGCCCTGGAGGTGGGGAGGGCTTTCAGGGAGCAGAGAGAACCAGAGTGACATACTGCAAGTGGCACACTTGTGATGATGTGCGTGTATCAGGAGCTTAATAAACGTAAAATGGGCCTATGTGGGTTTTTAGTGCAAAAGTCAGGGAACACAGGCACTGCTCCGGCCACACGATAGCATGCAAAAGGGCCTCTTTGGGGAGACATCTACTTAAAAACTGAGCATCTAACATTTTTGGAGAAATGTGTTTTGTTGGCGCTCTGCCACACCCACCTGTTGCACAGGGCAGGAGTTACAGACGACTGCGGTTATTGGCTATTTCCCAGAGAGACTGGGCCTTGTCCAGTGGAGGTACTGAGAGGTGGTCCCTGAAACAGCCAAGAGTAAGAGGGCCAGAGGCAGTGTGTCCACCCTGCCGGGACCGTGCCAAGGGCCAGGCCTGGAGGAGCCCAAGTGTGGGTCCAGTGCACTTAACACGGCGCCTGGAAAGAGTGCAGAAAGACCGCCGGGTTGGCTGCCGAAATGGATGGAAGTGAAAGGAAGGGTAGGAGGTGATGCGGGAAGGTCCGGAAGATCTCCTGTGCCGCTTGCCCTGGGTCACCAGGTCGGTTTCCCTAAGCAGGTGTAATGCCCCAGCTTGTTTTCATTGCTCGCCTGGTTAGTGCATGGTGAACCTGCTTGGTTTACATTAAAGCACAGCACCCAGGCAAACGCCCACCTTCAAAACAAAGTGATTTTGCTTTCCGGAGCTTCCATATCTGGATTAGCAGTTTCACCTATGCTCTGGGGTCAAAAGGATCTGCCTCTTGTATGTACAAATCAGAGCTACACTGTGTCAGATTATTTAAACCTATGACCTTTAACCACACTGTTGATTCATAATGTCAAAAAGCCTCAATCTTCTTCTGGACTGGAAAGTTTAAAGATACTTGGCACAAAGTTGAAGACTGAATCCACATTAAATCTTTCCATCTCAGCTGGAAGAGCTTCATTTTTAACAGTCAGAGTCCTGCTTGATAGACTGCATAAAGTATGACCATAAAATAATGAACTTTCTTAACAAATGTATCAGAATGTGTAAGCCAAATGTGGGGCTTCCCTGGTGGCTCAGTGGTAAAAGAATCTGCCTGCAATACAGGAGACTCACGTTTGATCCCTGGGTTGGGAAGATCCCCTGGAGGAGGAAACGGCAACGCACTCCAGTATTCTTGCCTGAGAAATTCCAGGCACAAGTGGCTGGTTACAGTCCAGGGGGCCAGGAGAGTCAGCTACAACTTAGCAACTAAATAACAACTACAACCCAAATACATGTCTGTATATGCCAATAAATGTTGGTCTTAAAAGTGACTTTTTAGTCAAATGATGTCAGTAGGGATCAAAACATTTTCAAAGTTTCTCTTTCAGAGTAGCCTACAAAACACTGGCACAAAAGCAGATGGATGTCACCTGACTTGATAGCCACAGGGATGCTCTTCTGATCCAATGCAATTCTCGGCCTTTCACCAGCTTTGCAATTTTTACCTTGCTCCTCTCCCCTCTTTCCCATCATGAATATCTAGGGGACTGCAGAAATGGTTGAAACGGTGCTGCCTGAGAATGGGAAAAAGTCCAGGAGCGAGACCGTGGGTCTAACAACCGCTTGGAATCTGCAAGACTGATGGAGCATGGCTACCGCCTCCGGTTCTGTGAGTATTGACAGGCTATAACGAACTGAAGTGGGTAACTGACCAAGGTGTCCTCAATCCAACTCATTTCAAGACCTCATCTCTTAACTCCCATTAAGTCAGGGAATATTCCTTGACTATAGCCAAGAGGTAGCACCACACATCTAATACAGATATGCATTTTGTCAAGGCTTTTTTTTTTTTTTTTGCACCAGGTCAGAACATCAACTGCCTGATGGCTCACCCACACGCTGGTGCTGGTTGCCACTGAATGGCAAGAAATTTGTGGCACAGAGACAAGGTAGGAAAGAACCCGTTGTTGTTTGGATTCCCTCAATGGCAGCAGCTGTAAGAGGGCCAATGTTCAGGTTTCCCCACATTGTTGGATTAGTCTGAGCGAGTTCTCGCCATGGAGGAGGAGACAGCACCAAGCCAGAGCCAAGAGTAATAGAGCCCCTGGGGAGTGTACCGAGATTTGGAACCAACCAGAGGACTTGTTTGGTTTGTAGGGAGGATTAAATGAAATATTTTTACAAATATTTTGAAAGCATTAAGTGCTTTCATTGATATGTTATTCACCACCAGGAAAGCAAACAAACACCAACCTTTCTGCCCCTCCAGTTATCATTTATCTATACCCACCCCATCTCCTCTGCCCTTTGCCCTTCCCCTAGCTTAGGCAGAGACTGTCCCTGTCGTTATCTAGGACTAATTATCCGTTCTCTTCTAGATCCCTCCCTCCCTGCTTCCTGAGTGCTGGTTTTATCAGTCATGACTCTTCAACCTTTCCTTCCTGTTTCCCCGTCATCATTCAAAGGGGCTTTCAGATTTCCCAAAGAGAAAATCCTCCTTCATGCCATTGCTGCCTTATGCGCACTTGTCTCTCACACCAGTGCCTTTTCTTCATAGGCAACCTTCAGGAAAGGGCTTCCCCTTCCCTCTAGCTCCTTACATCTCCTTCAGACCTGAGCTCAGGGCCTTTGGGTTCCTGAATCCATCACTGGCCTAGATCAGGTTTTGTCTCAGTGGCCTACCACCCCACACCACCAAATCCAATGGGTACTTTTCTGCTCTTCTATCCATCAACTTTCTAAACTCTTTCCCTCAACTTCTATGGGAACACACCCTCCTGTTGTTTCATTCCCCACCCCATCAGGTCCCATTTTTCTTCCTCTATTCATTCCTCAAAACACTGGGGATCCCTCTTGGGAGTTCTTTAACTCTTACGGGGAAACTGCTTGGCACATGGTTATGTAACAGTCAAGACCCTTTCTTGAGCCCCATGCTTTGGAGTTGGTGCCTTCTTTCTCTTAGACTCCCCTTAGGGTTATCTTTCTGGATATCTGGGTAATGCGTCAGCCAGGGGCCACCTGATGCTGGGAAAACACACACCCTAAAGGTTCAGTTTCCATCGGCGATGCTCCAGGCACCAGAATAAACCTCTCTCTGTTTCCTTATCTTTTCTGCCGTGCCTTTTCTAGGGTTCACCTAGCCTCTCTCTGAAAGGGATAAGACAGAATGAAGACTTGCATCTGGGCTGATGAAGACAGGGGGCACTCAGTCTGTTAGATCTAAACCTTAAAACTGCCTACTGTGGTCCAGAGAGTCTGTGTGGCTGTATTACTTAAGCCCAGGTCACTAGGGCTCGGAGAAGGCGATGGCACCCCACTCCAGTACTCTTGCCTGGAAAATCCCATGGACGGAGGAGCCTGGTAGGCTGCAGTCCAGGGGGTCGCTAGGAGTCAGACACGACTGAGCGACTTCACTTTCACTTTTCACTTTCATGCATTGGAGAAGGAAATGGCAACCCACTCCAGTGTTCTTGCCTGGAGGATCCCAGGGACAGGGGAGCCTGGTGGGCTGCCGTCTATGGGGTCGCACAGAGTCGGACACGACTGAAGTGGCTTAGCAGCAGCAGCAGGTCACTAGGGCTAGGGCTCCTCTTTTTGAGGTCACGGGCTAAAGCCCTCGAACATTCATTCTGTGGGGGATTCACCTGTTCGTCTACAGCCTTCAGGTCCCTACCTGCCCCAGAGTCCTAGAACAGGATTGAGGTGCTGAGGTTCTGGGGGCAGACATTCTCGCGTGCACCCTAATCTGACGAATTTGTATCCACAGCCTTTTCTTTCTTTTTTTTTAAAATTTTATTTTATTTAACTTTACAATATTGTATTGGTTTTGCCATATATCAAAATGAATCTGCCACAGGTATACATGTGTTCCCCATCCTGAACCCTCCCCCCTCCTCCCTCCCCATACCATCCCTCTGGGTCGTCCCAGTGCACCAGCCCCAAGCATCCAGTATCGTGCATCAAACCTGGACTGGCGACTCGTTTCATATATGATATTATACATATTTCAATGCCATTCTCCCAAGTCTTCCCACCCTCTCCCTCTCCCACAGAGTCCAAAGGACTGTTCTATACATCAGTGTCTCTTTTGCTGTCTCGTATACAGGGTTATTGTTACCATCTTTCTAAATTCCATATATATGCGTTAGTATACTGTATTGGTGTTTTTCTTTCTGGCTTTCTTCACTCTGTATAATAGGCTCCAGTTTCATCCACCTCATTAGAATCTATACGGGCTTGTTCAGGGGCATGTGATCCACCCACAGGACTCCAAACTCTGCTTTCGGTTGATGTTGCCAAATCACCATCTGTAGTCCACAGGCAGGGCTCCATATTCACCACATGGGTGAGAAATGTTGCCTGCTGTGTCAGTAAACAGATCAGTCACCCCCAGCTGTGCACCCTTGGGGGATTCACCATGGAGAAAAGCAGGATACTGGCCTAGATGGCTATGGTGCATACCAAAGGAATGATTTCAAAGAGCCCAGACTCCTGCATCTTCCCGTATACAGAAAAGTGCTAAATTCATTTCCTTCGGATATTCAGTTTTTCTTTCATTATCAGTAAGCATTTGATTCTTGTTTTTGATGTGCTTGTTTGTAAAATTCTCTATGTTTTGGCTGCTCCCTCATATCTTTGGAGGAGTCCCTCGGAGCTCTCTGAGAGGCTGCCTCCCAGGTTAAAGTCTGCCTTATGTAATTCTCGCTTTTTATGTAATTCTCAATTTTTAGGTTGTGCATTCTTTGTCTCAGTTGACACATGACCAACTCAACTACAAGTCAACTCCTCAACACTCCCCCACCCCCACCTATCTCTCTCCGCGCCCCGGTCTCCTCCACTTTTGCTGCTCAGCTCTTTCTTTTCTGTAAAACCAGGATGTCACCTCATTAAAAACCTTGCCTAGCCCCAGGATCGGGTTAGCGGCCCTCCTCTGTGCTCACATAGTGCCCTGCACTTTCCCATAAGACATGTGTTGTAATCATTTGCTTTCTTTCCAGTTTTCCCGCTAGACAGTGTGTTGTTTCAAGGCAGGAGTGCTGTCTTGGGTATGAAATTCCAGGAATAAGTACATTTGTGAAATAGAAAAACTTCCCTGTTGCAAACTGGAATATTACTCTTCCTCAAACACATCATCAGTTTTTTGAGTGTGTTTTTTTTTCCTCCTTAAATGAGCTCTGTGTCTACTTCCTTGTTTTTTGGTGATTTCTCTAGGTGGATCTCAAAACTTCAATCACTTTCAGATACCGTAACAGTTCCAATTTCGGATCTTAAAAGCGCTGATATACACTCAAACTTGAGTCTCACCTCCAACTTACCATTTCTTCCCTTCCTCTTTGGGCTTCCCTAATAGCTCAGTTGGTAAAGAAGCCGCCTGCAATGCAGGAGACCTTGGTTCAATTCCTGGGTCAGGAAGATCCCCTAGAGAAGGGATAGGCTACCCACTCCAGTATTCTTGGGCTGCCCTTGTGGTTCAGCTGGTAAAGAACCTGCCCGCAATGCAGGAGACCTGGGTTTGATCCCTGCGTTGGGAAAAGAGGGAAAGTTTACCCACTCCGGTCTTCTGGCCTGGGGAATTCCATGGGGTTGCAAAGAAGGACTGAGCGACTTTCACTTTCCCTCCCTCTGGCTAGGGTCTGACATGGGGGTTAAGACACTGCAGTCAGGAACTTCCCTGGTCGTCCACTGGTTGGGAGTCTGCCTGTCAACGCAGGGGACAATGGTTCGATCTCTGGTCTGGGAAGATTCCACATGCCTCCGGGCAACTGAGCCCAAGTGCCACAACAGGAGAAGCTGCCACAATAAAAAGCCCTTGCACCCCAACGAGGGAGCAGTCCCCACTCACCACAGCTAGAGAAAGCCTGTGTGCAACAGTGAAGACCTCATGCAGTCAAAAATAATCAATAAAAAAATTTTAAAGACTCTGTAATGGGGATGGGCGCATGGCTTGTTCCTTCATCCTTCTCTCTCCCCCTCCCTCCTGCTTTGGGATCCTCTAGGGCTGAACAGATGAGGGAAAATGAGAGCAAAGGGACAGAGGTCATCATGTTTGACATGTGTGCTGTGTGTGGCCTTTGTGTGAGGGTCTGGAGTCCCTTCATCCTCAGTCCAGCTCTTCCATAGGGCATATTAATGGGACTTCCGAGATACCTTCTCCCACTGCCCCTGTGGGGACATGCCACACTGCGTTCTCCAGCTTATCTCTCAGTCTCTCTGCTCAACCCCTCACCCCCTTCCCTGGACGGTAGCCCTCTAATTACTAAAGCAAGCATGGGATTCCTCTACTTTTAGCCTTTCAAATGGCAAAGACTCATCTTGCTATCCCTACAGCCGTGAAGGTGAGGGGATGACCCTGTCACCCAGCTCCAGCTAGCCTCCTGCTTTTCAGTCTTCATACCCCAAACACCAGAAGACACATGGCAAGCTCTCCCACGACCCTGAGCACCCTCCCCTCTGACAGCAGTATTAATACTCTGCAGGTTGATGTGTTTTCACCACTCAGCAAGCTTCTCTGAAATGAAGAGGCAAGTTTGTCTCCCTTTCTTACAAAACACCCCTAAACCTGAGGTTCCCTTGACTCCCCACTTTGCTTGATTTGGGTGGCTGGATCCCCTTCCCCATGGGGAGGGAAGAAAAAAACACAGCTTGCTCCTCTGACAAAGAACTCCTTCTTAGGAACCTCTAGCCTTCTCTTTAAAAGTCCTGCGGGATATCCTTAGCACCTTTTTTAGTATGTGGGGATTCTTATCGCACATTGACTTCACCTTTGAAGCTCTAGCCAACACCTGAGACAACAGGAAAAGCTCAATTCCACATCCTGTTAGCTGTTGCCTCTGCTTAAAATATTCCTTTTTCTTCTTTTCTGCCTTTCACCTCATATCATTGCTCTCACCAACCTTATCTAAAATGTCACAGTAAATAGTAAAGGAAATAGGTTTGATTAGAACTTCATCTTTGAACAAAACCAAAAATTACAAAAATGTGATCTATTTCATAAAATATACTTGTGTAATTGTGCACTAATTCTTAGACTAACCAAAAGAGTGAGTTGTGTTTCTTGGGCATGAACTGTTTGATAAAATTATATAATGCAGTATGTCTTCCATTTTAAATTCAATGACAGGAAGATAAAGAGGAATATTTTTGCAAAAATATTTCAGAGTTTCATCAGTTTGCTAGGGCCTTTCTCCCATCTTTGATATTCAAATCATCTTCTTTTGAAGAGTCTATGTCAGTATCCTTGTCAATTTTCCCTCCGCTGTTAATGGGCTCCAGTTCTGCCAGCTCCTTTGTTAGTGGATTTACCCTCCAACTTTATGAAAGTGAATTTGATCTGCATCTTATTTGGCATTTTTAGCACACTGGAAATCAGCTGGAGGATTACTGACTAAGAGGAGGCGGCGGTTGCATCGTAAGCAGGCTGGTTTAATTAGGGTTGAGGTATTTGCATGACACCTTTTAAGAGTGGTGGGTAAGTTCATTAGTCACCATTGTGTTATAACAACTGTTGTTCCCTATGGCACCTTATAACTATGGAGCTTAAAGACCAAACCCTGGGCTAAGCAAGCGCCTCTGCCTGCCCCCATGAATTGTTGTAACTTAAGTGCTTCTCAGCCAAGATGGTGACAAGGACGGACTGGAGCTGGTAGAGAACTCATAGGAGACAAGGATGACTGGGGACTAGAGTGACTATGCTGAGTCACAGAGCCAGGAAGGGCTTGCAAGGTCTGAAAGGGAAGGTGGGAAAGGTACCAAGGCCAGTCTGGCCTCTGTGACCACATGGGAAAGGCTGAGCCCTGAGATGGCACAAGAAACCGAACTCTGCAAGTCAGCTCTTCAGTCCTGTGCCTTCGAGGCAACTACAGGCATCTTTATAAGATGGTAGATGACTTAGCCGCATCAAGGGACAGATCGGGGTGTTAAGTCATAATTTGAAAAATGGCTCTCCTCTAGCCAAACGCATTCAGAAACAACCTTTTCCTAAACTTACCACCTCCCATTCAGTAGTTGGCCTCTTGTGAGGGAGGCTTTGCCAGTCCCACCAAGGCTTCTGGGTCCCCCATCTGTACAAGCAGAACATCCAGCCTGACACGCTGACATGATGCAAGGCCATTCCCCACTCTTGGCGACACAGAGAAAAGAGGGATGCAATCACCAGTCCTTTTTATAAGCACACCACAACCTGAAGTGGCAATGAGAAAGAGAGAACAGGGCTGGAGAGGGCAGCCCCGAAGGCAGCCCCCAGGGATCCCTGCTCCTGGCACCACACCCTTTGAGAATGGACCGAATTTAGTGACTCACTTCTAACACACAGAACGTGGCGGAAGTAATGGATGTCACTTCAGATAAAGTAGGTGATAAAAGATTATGGCTTCTACAATGGGTCCTCAGCTCTCCCTTGAATCCTGCCACTCTCCTTCCGCAACTCAATCATGTCTTCGTTAAGACGGGCGCCCCATGAGAATCCTTGGCCAGGGACACCCAGGCAAGATGCACCCAGATTCCTGACCCTCAGAAATGGGAGGGGATTGTTGACTACATAAAGAAGCGATGTAAGAGCTGTGATATGGATGCCAAGGAGGGAGATGCTTGGGATGGGCTGGGAGGTTAGGATTGGCATATGTATACTCTACTGGGCTTCCCAGGGAGTGCTAGTGCTAAAGACCCCGCCAGCCGATGCAGGCGACACAAGAGATGTGGGTTCGATCCCTGGGTCAAGAAGATCCCCTGGAGGAGGGCATGGCAACCCACTCCAGTATCCTTGCCTGGAAAATCCCCATGGACAGAGGAGTCTGGCGGGCTACAGTCCATAGGGTTGCAAAGAGCTGACATGACTGAAGTGACTTAGCATGCACGCATATACTACGTGTAAAATAGGTAACTGTACAGCACAGGGAACTCTACTCAACGCTCGGTGGTGACCTAAACGGGAAGGAAATCCAAGGACGAAGTGATATCTGTATACACGTGGCCAATTAACCTTGTTGTACAGCAGGACCTAACGCAACCTTGGAAAGCAACTATATTCCATTTTAAAAACATGTCAGAGCTGTGAACTGAGTCTTTCTGAGGACAAGAGCCTGGGAGATGGCCTCTGCAGTAGCTCTGAGGAGCTGCTCTGAAGCGGGGGAAGGTCTATCTGTGATTTTGGCTGAGGGGCACATGCAATCAAGAAGACATCTCAGCAGATGCTACTAATGAGTTATCTCAGTTAATGATTTCAATGCTTTTCTAAGTATGGGAAGATGCAAGAATCCAGGTTCACAAAACAAGTTTTCCTGAGACATATCTAGCTCTCTCAGGGGCCTTTTCCCCCAAAGCACAAAGTGCCTCATCCTGCATTTCTTTCATGGTGTACACTGTCAATCAGCAGTTGCAGCGGCTAATGACTTGATCTTTATATGAGCGGGTGATAGGCAACATTCTTTGTATTAACATAGTAAGTATTTTTTTCTCTATATGTCATTTTGTGGTAATTTCTTACACAGCAATAGGTAATCAATATGTGAGGCAGGGGTATTGTGTCGGGGCCGGGGGGGGGGTGGTTTTCTGACTCTTGGTTTGAGTCCAGCTGGGAGAAAAATATGAGGCTATCCAATCAATCTTGATGACCAGGAAGACACCTGTGACCTTGGGCCCCAGGGATTTGAGGCTTTTTAAAACTGGCTTTCTAGGTGCCATTGCCACACGTCAGGGGACATGCATGCAACCCAAATGGTCTACTCTCTGTGTCTTTGACTCCTCCCTCCCCTGCCTTACCCGGCACTCGCCATTCTGCACTGCCATTGTCTTAGCAGACTTAGGCTTCTTGAGGGTGAAGACCATGGCTTACGTATCTTCATTACCACCCATGCTAGACACAGTAGGTGCCCATCAAATGTACGTGTGTATTTTAAATACGTGTGTGTGTGTATGTGTGTTTTCCAGTAGCATGCAAAATCTTAGTTACTTGACCAGGGATTGAACCTGTGTCCTTCTGAAGCACAGGGTCTTAACCACTAGACCTCCAGGGAAGTCCCCTAAGTATATGTGTATCAACACTTTTCCCTGAGGTTCAGGCTATCCTAGTCTGCACTTGGTGACTGAACTTGGATCTCTATTAATCGCAACCCCCACCTTACAAATAAATTTCCCACTCCACTTTCCTTCAGGAAACCATTAGTTTACATCCACTATGTCTGCACCAAAAAACCCACCAACTTCCATGCTGTGAAAGGGGAAAAGATGGATGGATAACTGGGAGCATCAGAAAACATGCCACCTGCCCTTTGCAGCTAGTCCCTGCCATTGCAGGACTTCACAGCACTAGGTGGAAGCTACGTAGCCAGTGGTCTGCAGGGAAAGTCATGTGGGGAAAAGCATTTACAAAAAACCTTGAACAAACAAAGGGAGAAAATCTTAGGGAAGGTTTGGAAGATGAAGGAGGAAAATCTGAGTCTGTCCAAATGTGAGACCATAAAAAGAATTTGAAGCCATCAGCTGATATCTTGGAGGCGATCCCAGGGTAAACAAAACCTGCCTGAGGAGTCTGGACAATGTAATGTTCACCCTGATTTGATGAAGGTGCTGAAGTCCTTCCAGCTGATCCAAACAAAACCCTTTGAAGATAGCCAAGGCTGCAGACACATGCTTCCCCGGAGCAGGCAATGGGGCGAGGCTGCCATCGGGCTGAGTAAACATGGTCTGCAGGTTGGTGGGAGGGGTGGGGACGGGGGCCGTGCTTTGAAGTCAGGGACTGCAGGGTCATCCTGAAATCAGAAGGTATGTCCTTTGAATTCAACAAACGGAACATTCATTCAATGAGTCCTGTCTAAATGCCAAGCATGCTAGATAAGACAAAGATGTTCCGTGAAACAAACCAGACAGGAGACTTCCGCCTGGTGGGGAAGACAGACATTTATACACAAATAGCAGTAAGTGTGACATTCTCTTTTACAGGAGAGGGGCGCGTCCGGAACAGAGTTCCAGTGCAGCAGGGCTAGGGAAAGAAACTTTTAAGTTTACACCTGAAAGATGAGCTAGTCCAGCAAAGAGCAGAGAGAGGAGGGAGGGAACTATGCCAGGAGGCCAGCCCAGGTCAAGCCTGGAATCATGGGCGTGCCGGCAGGTTGGAAGAGCTGACCGAAGTGCAGAGTCAGATGAAAGGCACTGGGGTTATTCATACTGGAAAGGGAGAGGCTAAAAGTGGAATGCGAGTTTTCAGTTATAATAAGTTGTTTATCCAGAGAGCAATGGCCTCCTCCGCTGAGGCTGGCTTGGAGCAAAGGGGCTTCGGGGCTCCCGTGCAGAGTAACTCCAGACTCAGGGATGGACCAGCCCCTGGGTGAGGGTCCGAAGGTATGAAAGCATGGGCGCCAGGGAGACAGGTGTGGTCGCCAGAATCTGCTTCTGTATGGAGTTGGGTAGGCTATGGCCCTTGGGGGGTGAGATCACCCCAAGCGATATGCTTTATAAGAAGCCAAGGGTTGCTAAACTGCCTCTGAGAAGGGCAAGCCAGTCACCTGTAGGGCTTTGCTTTTGCCAGAGGGGTATGCCAGTGGGGCTGGACTTGGTGAGTTTGGGGTCACAGGGGACGTGACTGAGCAGCTGCCAGTGACCCTGCCTCTCCAGCTCCCCCCGCCCCTTCCCCCAGTGCTCTGATCCCAATATTAATATTCCAAAATTGAAAAACATCACTTTAAAGAGCACCAAATTATTAGCCTTCCCAGGGGGCTCAGAAGTCTCAGTTCGGCTCTGTCCATGAGAAAGGAAAAGGCTCTTGCCCGCCCCTCTCCTTCTCTTTTACCTGCCTCCTGACATGGTTCCAAAGACAGAGGATAAAGCAAGGACCACTCGAAATGCACCACCTAGAAACGGGAGGACTGGCAGCTTCAGCTGAGGTGATGGTTCAGGTCCAAAGGCTGCCTTTGCCTTGCACGAACCTCAGCTAGAGCTACTGTTCACCCCAGTCTCCCCTCTCCGCCCCCATGACAGGGCCAGGGAATTGGAGCAGGCAAAGGGGGGGACCAGATCAGGCCACTCAAAAAAGAGCCATAGGAACCAATAAATAAATGAGAAAGTTCAATCTTCTGGTACTGAAAGAAAGACAAAACAATGAACCACTCTAAAGCCTGTCAAAGCAGCGAGAATTCTGAAATCATTCGGCAGTAAGTACTAGGAAAAGTCAAGCTCTAGTCACTACTGGTGTTCTGTGTAAAACATCAGTGACAAAGGAAGAGAGGGTGGTGGTGGCACCTCTGCTCACTGCACCCTGCCATCCTGTCTCAAGAGCGCCCTTCCTCCTCCGTCCGGCGCTCTAAGTACATCCCGACTCAGCTCTGCGCGGTGACAGGGTGGCTGTGCACAGGGGTGATCGGTGCGATGACTTAATCTGAAAGCCCTCAGCAGCCCCGCAGCAGTCCAGCCCTCCTTCAGCATCAGACCAGACCCTGCCTTCAGGAGGAGACACCCCCGACCGCTGTATAAGAAGCAGGGAATGACCTCTCACGAACGTCTTTCCGTCCCAGCCTATAAGAGGAGTTGGGAGCATAATTTACTACAGCTCAGCCACTTAACTTTTGACTTAAGGCAACAATGTTTAATTAACTACAGAAATCAAAGCATTTCTCTAACCAGGTCCTGCTGACCAACACAGAGCTCTCTATATAACAATTTAAACCAAAATATACCATCTGAACCGCAGTCATTATTTGCATTCCTCTTTTTAAGGCGAGATCCTCATAAAGCAATATTCCTCATAAGAAAGTCCACATACACAGGCTAACCTCTGCATCAGCTTCTTTCATCCCAAACCCCAAAGAGAAATCATTACGAACAGAACTTTACAGAATATCTGTATCCCAAGTGTTTGTTATGCTTCATCTCAGAGCCCTAAACACAGAGGAGGAATGGGGTTCTACTGACATTATTTAAAAGGCAGTATTCAGGGCGGCTAGTGAGAACCACATCCCCTTCCAGCATTCAGCAAGATGGTACCTGATTGTAACTAGAGACCAGTTGACCAGAAACAAGTCCTGGTCACAGAACAAGACAGGACTTCAATTCCACGTTGCAGCCAGCACCCTCAAGAGAAGCTTCAGTGTGTTTTGAGAACCCACCTATTGGTCTCCTCTCCTCGCCTGGGCACTGTGCTGTGAGTTCTGTCTGTGTGTTCACTGGGAAGATGGTCACCAGCCACAGAGACCTGCGTGGGGGAAGGCGGTTTTCCTACAAAATATATGAAAAAACATGAATAAACTTCCTCTCCAGGCTGAGGAATTCCAACTCTTTTCAAATGTGTTTTATATTCTAAGCTTCCCATTAGCTTCTTACCCTCTGATTCTCATAGCTCTTGCTGAACTGCTGTACCTGTCTCTTCACATGCTTCTCTGACTTCCACACATCCCAGCGCTGTGCCGAGCCAACCTTCTGACTCTAGTTTTGGGTGTTACTCACCTGAGGCTCCTCAGCCCTAAATAGTCAGAACAGGACTCCCTGCAAATGATCCTTAAAGGCACAGGACACAGGGAAGGGAAGGAATCTGGGGACTAGAGGTTACAGAGAGACAGAGTAGAGGGGTAGGGGCTTTTTAAGAGCAAATTCTATTTCACTTCCAACTCTACTGGCTGTGGGACTTTATGCAAAATTCTTTCTAAAATGGTAAGACCATTTATCTCATGATGAGATATTACTGAGAGCAATTTGGTAGTCATTGTAGAAAGTCAAACCGTGTCTGGCATACAGCATGTCCTCAAGGAAGGTTGATTCCTTGCCTTGCCTCAATAATTAGCAAAACATGGCCTCCCTGAAAATTACACGACTCAGAACAAGGCCCATGTGGGCACCGAGTGGATGAGAGAGGGCTGTGAGGCAGAGAGGAGAAATTTCGAGGCATTGGTGACACAGAGTCTCCTGGGAGGGTGACTTTCTGATCCCTGGGACCTCAGATACAATCCTGGAAATAGAGGCTCAGGGAACTTTTTAACTCAAGACCTTCCATGTTGCATCTTTTTTCCTCCTCTCAGTGTTTATTTCTTCTCTGTACATTGCGTCTCCTCCAACTTGTTTATTGACTTTCCTGGCTTCTTCCTTTGGTCGGATCCTGTGTGATTTCCCGACTGTCCTGCAGAGGATGTGTGTGTTGGTTTCTTCTTGTGTTTATACGTTTATCTCCTTGTGAATGCTTCCCTTGCTTTGGGGTCTCCGGGCACACGAGCAAAACAAACTGTGAGAAGAAGAGCACAGCTGTGATTCTTCTTGGAGGAAACGGCAGGCGGAGAGGACCAGTAGTTACCAGTCAGGTGGAGCATCACCCAGCACCCCGGGGGGCCTGGGCACACAGGGAACCAGCGGGCCCGCCCTCGGGGAGTTTCCTTGTCTCCAGGCCAGGGTTGCCAAAGTCACAGCCCTGGCACTGGTGACACTGAACCCTTTACTACAAAAGTTATTAACTCTTCAGTACTCTTTCCTTCCAGGCCAGGAGCAGTTCTGAGAGCTAATTTAAGAGCAATTTATTTATTTACTGAGTACTTACTGTGTGTATTTATTAAGAGCATTATTGTATTTTTATGACAACCCATTGCATTAGTTTCCCCCTTACCCCAGTGGTTAAAAAAAAATCCCTTTAAATTATTTATTCTAATAAAGATCTGTGAATTTAAGGAAAAGCACCATTTTAAGACATGTATTTCCAGGTGGCTCAGTGGTAAAGAATCTGCTTGCCAAGCAGGAGATGCAGGTTCGATCCCTGTGTTGGGAAGACCCCTGGAGAAGGGAATGGCAACCCACTCCAGTATTCTTGCCTGGGAAATCCCATGGACAGAGGAGCCTGGCAGGCTACAGTCCATGGGGCCACAAAGATTTGGACATGACCAAGTGATGAAACAGCGGCAGCAGCAGCATGCTAAGACATTCAGCAGTGAAAGGGCCTATGGGGGCCACAGAGATCTGGGGGGGACGCTAAGGCGCCGTGTGCATCCTCCTGGCTCTGGCTGCCTGGGGAGCCATGTCTTTGCAGGGAAGGAGTACCTTTGGGCCTCGGTGATAGAACACTGGCAGGCCCCACTGCGAAGGACCCGTCTCCTCCTGGATGTGGAGGCTGCATATGTCCATCACTTGGATGCATTTAAGTCCAAAGCTTTTCACTCAAGCTCTGGCTTAAGAACCAGGAAAAACCAGATGCCCTCTTGTGTAGCCCCCAAAATGATGTTTTCATACCAAACCAGCGCTTTCCCTAACAGATCAGGGGCTCCTCTAATCAAATGTAAAAATAGTTTATATAGAGCAAACACACTGTTCTCATTAGTGGAACAAAAACGAGCAGCTCAAATTTAAAGTCAAATGAATTCCCTTGCCAGGCGTGGAGGAGCACTGCCTCTGACTCTGAGCCCCTCCAGTTCCCTTCTGCCTGCCCAGGACCCCGTCCTCCTCCTGTCTGCTGGGCTCCCGCCTGTGCTCCCCGGTGGGTGAGATTCCTGGGGGTGGGGTCTGATTCAGTGCCCCCGAACCACCCTGCTGCCATCAGCTGCCCTGGTCCTGGCCTCCAGTACATATCATGGTGCGGACGTGAATGAGCCCAACAAGAACTACAACATCCTGGCACAGGGGTAATCTAAGCTTTGACTTGATTCATTTAATGTAAATAAAAACACGATCCATCCTGTTCACCCCACAGGGGTGGCACATGTGTGTTTATCTCCTCTCCTCTGCTCTGCTCTGCAAGACCCTGGTGTGAATAAGAGGTTGGTGCCTACCTCGTTATGTGATTGACGGCACATTAGCCCCTCTGTTGAGACCTGGAGTTGGGGCGGGGGAGTTATGCTCCTTTAGGATAACACTTCTGAGATCATCTATACTTCACTAATGGGATTAAAATGATTATTATCAGAAAAATAATAAAGGATATTACATGAAATATCTTAAGCTCATCTATTGGTATCCTGAGTGAATTAGTTTGGGAATGAAACTGTCTCTTCAGGTTCCTGGTGGTCACAGAGCCCTGACAGGCCCAGGGCAGCGTGAGCCTTGCTGTCCTCCCTGCTTTGTGTCATCTGGTGGGTGGTGCCCACGGCAACAGGGCAAAGGTGAAAGGCGTGTGGCAGGTATGTCTGTGTCAGTCAAACCCACGTGCTCCCCTGATCAGTAAGGGGCGAAGACAGAGTGAGAAGACTGGTCTCTCAGCAGCTTGAAAATGAACCAATCTACCAAAGTGAAAACTCCTCTGCGTGATGAGGAGTTTGGACAAAAAATAGATTTTAAAGCTTAAGTGGTGATTGGGAAGGATAATTACTACTTGAACACATTTAGTACTGGTTGGAATTTTCTTAAGAATTGTTGAGCTGGAAATAACCTGGTGCTACAGAATACAATGATGAGCCCTAAGCCACAGCCTCAGTGTGTGCCGTTTCCTGGTCTCTACCTGCCTCCCCCAACACTGGTCCTGGGGTGTCATGACTTCAGGAAACCCTGGGTAGCAAATGTCAGTTTAGGAAACCTAAATGGATGTATTAAGGTTTTGTAAATAAAAAATCCTAAATTTGTATTTTCAAAAGGATTCACAAAAGTCTTCTTCAAATAGTAGATTCCTCAAAGCATTTAGAATTTTTTTTCTTTTTTTTACAAATGTTTGTGTGTTCCAGGTACATTCTCACTACACAGGTAGTGAGCTTTGTGCTCTAAGGGCAGGTATGTTTGTTATCAAGTACTTTTAAATTACGTGTAACATATAAACCATAAAGTGCATCAAGCGTACAAGACCTCAGTGAATTTTTACGTATGGATACATCATGGATCGGAGAAGGCAATGGCACCCCACTCCAGTACTTTTGCCTGCAAAATCCCATGGACGGAGGAGCCTGGTAGGCTGCAGTCCATGGGGTTGCTAGAGTCGGACACGACTGAGCGACTTCACTTTCACTTTTCACTTTCATGCATTGGAGGAGGAAATGGCAGCCCACTCCAGTGTTCTTGCCTGGAGAATCCCAGGGACGGGAAGCCTGGTGGGCTGCCGTCTATGGGTCGCATAGAGTTGGACACGACTGAAGCGACTTAGCAGCAGCAGCAGCACACCATGTATACATCATACCCATGGAAAGACCACTAGATCAAGATACAGAGAATTTTTTGATTCCTAAAAAGTTTCAGGGTTTCCTCCCTAGTCAGTGTCCTTCCCCCACAAGGAAAGCACTGAGCTGCCTTCCATCACCAGATTAGTTCTTTTCTCAAAGACTGAGCACAGGCTCAGGCAATTTTTATCACTACTTTTTCTCACCCTTGCATTAGAATTCAGTCAGTTGAGAGTCAATCAACCGACATATATTGAACATCTCCTCTGTGCCAGTCATTGTCCTGGACGCTAGGGGTGTAAGAGAAGTTAGGGATTATCTACTCCAACCCATCATTTCACCAGGGGAAAACTGAGGCACAGAAAAGTTTCAATGAGTTGTCCATGGTCATTCTGCCACAAAAGAGCAAAGCTGGATGATTTTTCTACTCTTTCTCTTCAAACAGCAGCATTTGATAAATGCATGTGGGCTTGATTAGACAGTTTATTCCCCAGGAAGCTACCTGTGCCCATTCTCCTCTGTTGTCTGTAATGGTGTCAAATGTATCCATAAATCTAACACTTCTTTTAAGAGGCGGAGCCTAATTCTCCTCCTCTGTGTATGGGTTGCACTTTGTGACTTGTTTTTAAGGAAGTGAAAAAAGGTGGAGGAGACGGTGCATGCTTTTGGAGACCAGGTTATAAAAGGTACTGCAGCTCCCCCTTTCTCTCTTTGGATTTCTGGTTCTTCTGGAAGCTTGCTACCACGTGTGAGGATATAACTCAGCCCATGGAGAGGCCCACAGAGCAGGGAACTGAGGCCTCCAGCCAAGAGCCTTGTGAGTGAGTCATCTTGGAAGTGGGTTCTCCAACTCCAGTCAAGCCTTCAGAGGTCTGTTGTTCAGTTGCTCAGTCATGTCCAACTCTTTGCAACCCCACGGACTGCAGCACACCAGACTTCCCTGTCCTGCACCATCTCCTGGAGCTTGCTCAGATTCCTGTCCATTGAGTCAGTGATACCATCCAACCATCTCATCTTTTGTCATCCCCTTCTCCTCCTGTCTTCAATCTCTCCCAGCATCAGAGTAGCTTTTTGCATCAGGTGGCCAAAGTATTGGAGCTTCAGCATCATTCCTTCAAATGAATATCCTAAAGGGTTGATCTCCTTTAGGATTGATTGGTTTGATCTCCTTGCTGTCCAAGGGACTCTCAAGAGTCTTCTCCAGCACTGCAGTTCAAAAGCATCAATTTTTCAGCACTCAGCCTTCTATATGATCCAACTCTCACATCCATACATGACTACTGGAAGAAACATAGCTCTGACTATATGGACCTTTGTCAACAAAGTGATATCTATGCTCTTTAATATGCTGTCTATGTTGGTCATATGGAGAAGGCAATGGCACTCCACTCCAGTACTCTCGCCTGGAAAATCCCATGGATGGAGGAGCCTGGTGGGCCACAGTCCATGGGGTCGATAAGAGTCAGACACGACTGAGCGACTTCCCTTTCACTTTTCACTTTCATGCATTGGAGAAGGAAACAGCAACCCACTCCAGTATTCTTGCCTGGAGAATCCCAGGGATGGGGGAGCCTGGTGGGCTGCCATCTATGGGGTTGCACAGAGTCGGACATGACTGAAGCGACTTAGCAGCAGCAGCAGCAGCAGCAGCATGTTGGTCATAGCTTTTCCAAGCACATCATGCTTCCAAGGAGCAAGCATCTTTTAATTTCATGGCCACCATCTGCAGTGTTTTTGGAGCCCAAGAGAATAAAGTCTGTCATTTTTCACTTTTCCCCCATCTATTTGCCATGAAGTGATGGGATTGGATGCTATGATCTTAGTTTTCTGAATGCTGAGATTTAAGCCAACTTTTTCACTCTCCTCTTTCACCCTTATCAAGAGGCTCTTTAGTTCCTCTTTGCTTTCTGCCATTAGGGTGGTGTCATCTGCATATCTGAGGTTGTTGATATTCCTCTTGGAAATCTTGATTCCAGCTTGTGATTCATCCAGCCTGGCATTTTGCATGATGTATTCTGAATAGAAGTTTAATAAGCAGGGGGACAATATAGTCTTGACGTAATCCTTTCCCAATTTTGAACTAGTCTGTTGTTCTATATCTGGTTCTAGATGTTGCTTCTTGACCTGCCTACAGGTTTTTCAGGAGGCAGTAAGGTGGTCTGTTATTCCCCTCTTCAAGAATTTTCCACAGATTGTTGTGATCCCCTCAGAGGAATGTCGCCCTGGACAATTGCTTGAATACAATTCCATGAGAGACCCTGAGCCAGAACCACCTAGGTAAACCACTCCTAAACTTCTGACTCTCATATAATGTTTAACATAACAAATCTTCATTGTTTTAAGCTGTTAAATTTGGGGGTAATTTATTATACAGCAATAGAAAACTAATACATTCCCTTATTATCACTTTATATTTACTCCTACCCTCTCCTGACCTTCCTCCGATTTTGTAGGATAAAATAGGATATTGTGTGTCTTTGGAGGCAATGATGGACACATTTTTTTTCAGCTCTGATATTTTTTGTTATATTTATTTAATAGTTTTTTTCAGTTAAAATTCACATGATACAAAACAGGCCAACACAGTTTTGGAATTGTGGTTAAAAACTATACAACTTAAAATTTATCATTCGAACCGTTTAAAGTACAATTCAGAGGCATTAAGTGCATTCATGATGTTGTACAACCATCACCACTATCTGGTTCCAGAACCTTTGCATCTCCCAAATGGAAATCCCATACTCATGGCTGACACATTTCCAAAGATAAATTTAATTTTTTGTCCCCTACATCTGGAGTAATCAGGTAGTAAAAAGAAAATGGAATAAACAAAACCATAGGTAAACCAAATCAGAAAGAAACACCGTTAATACTTCAAGTGACAACCTATGAATCTGTTTACATTCCTGTACAGAATGAGAAAACCCAATGACGTTCTACTATGGATAACGTAAGATCTCAAGTAAAAGTTCTACCAAAAAATTGGTCTTTAAGATTCCTTTTGAGTCCATCGCGTGCAGAACATCCGCACGGTACCCAGCAATCAAGGACCTAGGATTGGGAGCAGCTGTTGGGAGCACAGCAGGGGGAGAGAACAGCTATTATGTAGTGATGGCCTCCAATCTTAGAGTATCAACAGTGCTTCCACCCCAGGGTTAGAAGGGTCCAGAAGGAACACTGGGCTCAGTTATTCATAATATCTGCCACAGGCTTGGGAGTGAGTTAGAAGCATTTTGGCCAGCTGCCTGCCAGCCCAGGCGTGGGATACAGGCTGGTAACAGGGGTCATTAGTTCTAGCACTGTTTCTTTCCATTCATCGTATTTTAACACAAACCAGTTGTCACCAGAGGATATTGCTGCTGAACTGAAGGACGGCTGTGCCATGACCTATATTGTATTATTCGGTGGTTTTAGCTTCCAGTGTCCTCTGCAGACGAGAACTAAGGATTATTGGCAGAAGAGTCCCTGCAGAGGGCATATTTCTTGCCCTTCTCCCTCTGGAAGACATCACAACTTCACTATGGTGTCCTAGACCGCCCAGATATGTGCGCTGTGCTCCTGCCCCAGGAGGGCAGCCTGAGAACAGAAAAGTGATGGTTGGAAGATATTTATATTCAGCCCAGGACTCAGCTCATTAAACTAGCATCTTCCCTGATATGAGACTTGCTCATTTATTCATTTGTTCATTCACTCACTTATTTTTTAGAAAGGTGTACTCAGTGCCTTCCACACAGCAGGCATTGATCCAGGCATTGGAGATAAGCATTGAATGAAACAGTGGAGTTAATGCAAAAAAAAGGGTATGTAGATTTTGGCCATATTTTCCTGAGTTTGACACTCTTTGAAGCTCATCTGGACTGGTTCATGTTAGTAGGACATTGGTGGGGCTGAGAAAGAGTTGGAAGATCAAACTGTGTATCCTCTTCCCCCAACCTCAATACAAGCAGTAAAACAGAAAATAGAGAACCATGGGTACGCCTTCTTCTGTGTTATCGAGGTCCAGTACCCACATGCTGGCCATTTCCTTTTTCAAACTGCCTACTACTTGCATCACCTCAGGACAGTATTATCCTTTCCCAAGGTTTCTCCTCACTTCTAGGGAAGAGCAGTGCAACTAAATATGTTTTGACACTTAGCCACAATCATGAGAATAAACTCCATGCAACTAGAAAAAAACATCTCCAAGCAGATGACAGAGACCCGAGTGCTGCCATGAACGTGCCCACAGAGCTAGACTCGCCGTCTCTCTGGGTAGCGCTCTAGCTTCAGGGCCAGGGGCAGAAGGGAGGCAGGCCTCAGCAGTGTATCACAGACCAGTGGTGCTCAGAGTGGAGAAGCAAAGCAGCCTTCCCAGGCGCAGGAAGCCTGAATCAGAAGAAAGGGCAGAAAAAGAACCACAGAGGGTGTGGGGGTAGCTGGCAGTCCAGACAAGATGAGCAACGGTTGGGAAAAACTGGGGGATAAAAACACATTTCTTAATCGTAAAGCCCCAAACTAAGGAATAGGCGTATTGCCAAACTCATGTTAATAATGAAACGAGCCTTATGCTCCATGACAGGATGAGTGATGAGGTGAGTGATGAGATGCGTGAGCAAGGGGGGAACCAAGGCGGGTTACTCACGGGGCACGCCTGAGCAGGATCTCTCAGGCAGGGAGAACCCGTGGCCAACAGAACCATTAGCGACTGACTAACCCTTTCATTTGTTACAAGAAACGTGAGTCACTCCAATAAAACCCGGCTATTGCAGAGGGAAATCTAACATCTGACTTGTGAGGCAAAAAGAATCAGCTGCTCCAGCCTCCAAGACTCGGTAACTTCCTCTTTTAAGTCAAATTCCCAGCAATCCCGCAGATAATCAGGCAAGGGAGGGTGAACCCAGTCACCCTCTCCTCTGGACACATACCCCAGCCAACAGCATCAGTGTTCAGATTTTATCAGCACCTCAATTGCACTAAGGGTTGAAATTAGACAACTCAGGGTGGTTTAGGAGCAAGAGCAGGGCCCAGAGAACCCAGGCTGGGAGAACAGACAGACAAGAATCACACGAGTAAAGGCCTGGAGTCCAGCTTGCAAACAGAGAGGCTTTCAGGCTGCCCTCCAGGCTGCCGGAAATCCTACATCCAAGGGCCCCAGGCCCCAGTGGCCTTGGGATCACAGCGGGGGTCTTGTGCCGGAAAGTACACAGGCACGGAGTGTTTCTGGTAGAACTGCAGACGGGAAAGGAGCTTCTTGACGATGTGGGGATATTCTCTTGACAGGTCATGCCTTTCCTCGGGGTCCTGGTCAATGTCAAAGAGCCAGAGGGTCTTGGCTGGTGGGTCCGATGAGGGTATCACAGAAACATTATACTGAGATGGTGGGGGAAACCAGTGACCACAGCCTGGCAAAGAAATACAACAGTTTATTTAAGGAGAAGCATTGTAGGTAGGATCTATCTTCAAGGACGGAGTCTGGGGGATGAGGTTGAGCTGGGTTGTGGGTATGGACATATTAAAAAAAAACGTGGCCCTTGATGCTACGTCTAGATCTTTCTCAGACTCTGACTTCTGGGGCTTTAACTAAACATGTCTCACTGCTTCACAGTGGGGCTGGGGCTTCCAGGAAAGAGCACGCATGTGTGTGCATGTGTGTGTGTGTGCATGCACAAGTGTGTATGTGTGCACAAGTGTATATGTGTGTGCATGTGTGTGCATATCTCTGTGTGTGTGCACGCGCGTGTGTGTGTGTGTGTGTGTGCATGTGTGTGTATATCTGTGTGTGTGTGCACGCGCGTGTGTGTATATGTGTGTGTGTAGCGGGGTTATTTTTAGTTGTCACAGTGAACTTGGGGGCGGTGCTTGGGGTGTGTACAACTGTCATTTAGTAGTCACGGGCCAGGGATGCTAAAATGTCTTACAAATACGGGACAGTCACAAACAATGAAGGACTGTCTTGCTGCAAACATCAAAAAGGGCCTCATTATAAACACTGCTTAATTGCATCACAGTCTTAACCGTCAAACCACACACCATAAAAATATTTAAAAGATGTCACCTCTAAAGAATGTGCTCAGGGGAAGCAACCCCTTTTCCCTACTATACCCTTGGCTGAAGATGTCCCTTTCAGAGACTGTCTTTGGCAGCTAGATGTATTGTGCTTGCCGGCCATGTGTATCTGAAATCCTTATTTTCCACGAAGCCCTAGAGCTGTGTTTCTTCCTCTCACCCTCCCCCCGCCTCTACATGCATGTGTGCTCAGTCGCTTCAGTTGTGTCTGACTCTTTGTGATCCCATGTAGCCCGCTAGGCTTCTCTGTCCATGGGATTCTCCAGGCAAGAATACTGGAGTGGGTTGCCATGCCCTCCTCCAGGAGATCTTCCCAACCCAGGGACTGAATCCATGTCTCTTACATCTTCTGCATTGGCAGGCAGGTTCTTTGCCACCAGTGCCACCTAGGAAGCCTCCGCCTGCCCCCCCACCACCTCAACAGTTAGTTCCTAATTTTTAAAAATGTAGGACGAGATTACACCCCTCCCTCTCATTCAGCAGTCCAGAGATGGTGTTCTGCGAAAGGCAGCTATTCTTTGGAAAATCTCCCAGCTGTTCTGGTGGGAGATGCTAAGCCTTCTACCTGGGTAGCCTGTGAGCAGTTTCCAGTTCTGGTGTCTAACAGCAGCATGGATAGATGTGTTGAAGGCTGAATATTCCAGAAGGGAAGACTCATCCTTGGCCAGAGCCATGCTGTTCCCAGGACCTGGGGAGAGGGTTTGGAAGAATTAGATCACTGTTATTGGAACGTGTCATTATAAATCAACGTTTTATATCCCTCCTGCAGAACAGTAGCTTTTATTCAACACTGGAGCGTAAATGTGTATCCTGCCACAGGAATGAATCTTCTATTAAATATAAACAGAGAGCTCAAGTTACATGGAACATCAGTCATAAAACACCACAAATATAAAGGAAATCCCAAAGAGATTAGAACATTAATTCAACCTTAAAACCACTGTGTTCTGCCAATGTACAGATGGCCATTTGCAGACCTGTGTACTGTGACAGCATGCAGGGTTTCTTTTTTATGGTACCTTTTGTTTTTGCTATTGCATGATTGAGTTAAATAAATCTGTGTACACTTGTATACCTATGTAGATATATGATACATTATAAAATGTACATCTTAATGGAGTCTGTCTCAAGTTATTCAAGCATGCCATAATAAATCGTACATTTATTTTTTTAACCCCACTTATGAAATCTAAAAGTAAGTGAGCAATGCTCAGTTAACTATTCAGATAAGATCATTCTGGTGTATATACATATTATTGGTTGATGTCATGTGGTCATGTGTGCTCAATCATGTCAGACTCCTTGTGACCCCATGGACTGTAGCCCATCAGGCTCCTCTGTCCATGGGATTCTCCAGGCAAGAATACTGGAGGGGGTTGGTATTACCTTCTCCAGGGGATCTTCCCGACCCAGGGATCGAACCAGTGTCTCCTGCATTGGCAGGCGGATTCTTTATCACTGCGCCACCTATACTGCACCCCATTGATATCGTGGGTTATATTAATTTATACTCATGAGGTTTTACATTAATTGATCATCAGGTTGTCGGGGGGGGGGACACTTGATGGTACCTGCTCCCTCTTTCCCTCTTGAGTTTGGAACCAATTGACGGGTAAGAGGCCAGACGGATGGGGCTAAACATATGGCCTTTGTTAGTGATAAAGCTGGTTGAAAAGAACATAGCTTTAGATCTGTGGCAGGGAGGCTGTGCTAATAACTGACCCTTGTGTATTGACATATATCCCAGGGACAGGCTGGCTCCAAAATTAGACAGACAAAAGGGTCCAGATTGAGCATGCCCAGTTCCTTCTTTTAGATAACTTCCTCCTGCTCCTGCTTGTGGGGAGGAGCAAATAAGGTGCAGCGAGAGAGCCCTGAGTTCCACTCCAGTTGAAGACCCTGGTGAATCCCCAAAGGTAAGGTATGGAGGTGCCCCCTCTCTTACCTGTGCATGTTTAAACATCTCACCTTAGCACTTAACTGTGTAATTATTAGTCTGCTTTAAGTCCACATTCATCTGTTACTTTTCAAATGTGGGGTGTAACTCCAAAGTTTGCCAGACTCCCCATCAGATGCCTAAGAGCTGCAGTGGGTGGTATGTCTGTGAAGGCGCGCTCGCCACCATCTGCCCAGCCTCACCTTTGTGTGATAAAGGACTGTGAGAGTGCCCTCCACCCTGCCTGCGCGGGACTTCTGTGCTGTGCGCAGTTTAGTGAGGGAAGCTCTGTTACTGGTGGAAAAGGCAGAGTCCCATCCTCTTGTCAGAACTGTGGCAATGACCCCGGAGAGGCGTACTGCAGACGGAGCCAATAAACATCGGCGGTTTCAGACCTTCAGTCTTAACAGTCAGCACCAACAAATCATCAGCACCAAAGAGGAACTCTTTTAGACGTCTTGTTTCTGTTTGCTCGTGGCTATGCTGGCTCCGATACAAGTGGATGCTTCTAGCGATCGAGGTGTGTGAGGATGTCCACTTGACTGTACATTCCATGGACAGAGAAGCCTGGCAGGCTATGGTCCAGGGGTGGCAATGAGTTGGACACGACTAAACACACACACACACACACACACACCATAGGAAGTACATTCTTAACATACAGACCGTGGTAGAACTGTGAGCACTCATAATCTACTGCTCACAAGTTTGTATATAAAAACCACATTTTGATAGCAAAGAATGTTAAATAAAAGGAATACGCTTTGTGAATATAAACAAAGGAAGGAAATGTAGCTATCTCAGCTATACTTATATACATTTACTTTTAAAGCAAACAGGAACATAAAATACCTAAACAATAAATAAGTCTAAGACTAAATGATGAAAGATGCTGTTATCTCCTTAAGTTTTATTCGCTGGGAGAAATTAAACAAAAAGCAAAGTACAAAGAATAATATAATGAACACCCTGTGTGCTGTCACTCAGAATGAATAAATATTAACATTTTGTTATATCTGCTTCTTTTAATTAGAGAAGTAGTACAATGGAGATGAAGTGTCAGATGCCTTTTCTCCATCTTCAATCCCAGTCTCTTCACCCATTACCCCAGTGGCTGCTGCCATCACGATTTCAGTGCATCTTTTAGCCATTTAAAGATACAGTAACAGATACATATGTCAAGGAATAACGCATGGTAGTTCTATACTTTAGAAATGTACATGTATGTGTAATGCTATATCTATTTTGCAACTTGACATTTTTTATCCACTACTGTGTTTTTTAGAGCTCAGAGATGATGTATATATGTATATGTATGTTTATTCCTTTTAATTATTTCCTATTTTGTTACATAAAACAGCACAATTTATTTATGCATTCCCCTTTAATAGGAATTTGGGTTATTTTACTTATTTATTTATTTTTACTATTAGCGTTGACCTTTCACAATATGGGTTTGAAATGCATGGGTCCACTTATACACAGATTTTTTTCAAGAGTAAATACTACAATACTACAGGATCTGAGGTTGCTTGAAAACATATCCACCATGTTATGTCCCTCTGGTAGGGTATGAGGGTTTCAACTTGTCCATATAGTTGTCAACACTTACCACTGCCTGTCTTTTGTTATAGCCCATTGGGTATGAAGTTTTATCTCACTATGGTTTGGATTTGCATCTCCCCCACTCCAGTACTCTTGCCTGGCAAATCCAATGGACGAAGGAGCCTGGTGGGCTGCAGTCCATGGGGTCGCTAGGAGTCAGACACGACTGAGCGACTTCACTTTCACTTTTCACTTTCATGCATTGGAGAAGGAAATGGCAACCCACTCCAGTGTTCTTGCCTGGAGAATCCCAGGGACGGGGGAGCCTGGTGGGCTGCTGTCTCTGGGGTCGCACAGAGTTGGACACAACTGAAGTGACTTAGCAGCAGCAGCAGCAGATGACTAATAAAGTTGAGCATCTTTTCATGTGTTTGTTGGCCCCTTGTATATCCTCTTTTTTGGGGAAAAGTATATTCAGATCCTTTCATTATTTACTTGTAAGAGTTCTTTATATATTCCAGATACAAGTCCCTTATCAGGTCCAAATATTTTCTCCCATTCTATGGATTGTCTTTTTCACTTTCTTGATGGTGTTTTTTGAGGTACAAAAGGTTTAAATTTTAATGAATCCCAATTTATCTAATTTCTACTGTACTGCTTATGCTTTGGTGTCATATCTAGGAAATCACTGCTTCATCCAAGGTCATGAAGATTTACATCTATATTCTCTTTTAAGAGTTTATAGTTTAGTACTTCTGTTTAGATCTTTGATTCACTTTGAATTACATTTATATGTGGTGAGAGGTAGGGGTTCAGTTTCATTCTTTCGCATGTGGATATCCGTTGCGTCAGCACTATTTGTTGAAGAGACTATTACTTCCCTAATTAATGCTTTTGACATTCTTGTTGAAAATCAGTTGACTGTATACGTAAGAGTTTATTTCCAGACTCTCAATTCTATTCTACTTATCTATATGTCTACATTCTTAAGTCAGTATCTTGATTATTGTAATTATTTGTAGTAAGTTTTGAAATCAGGAGGTATGAGTAGTTCAATGTTTTTGTTTTTTTCTCCAAGATTGATTTCATTACTCTGAGTTCTTTGAAAAAAAATTTTTTTTATGAATTTGAGGATCAGTTTAATCAATAATCTGGCAAAGAGTCAGCTGGAATTTTGTTAGGAAGTGTATTAAACTCATAAATCAATTTGGGGATTATTGCCATCTTAATATACTGTCTTCTAATCCATGAACATGGGATATCTTTTCATTTATTTAGGTCTTCTTTAAGTGCTTTACAGTTTTCAGAATATAGCTTTTGTACTTCTTTTCTTAAATTCACTCTAAGTGTTTCATTCTTTTCAATGCTATTGCAAATGAACTATTTTCTTAATTTCATGTTTGATTTGTTCATTGCTACTGTACAGAAATGCAGCTGATGGGTGTACATTGCTCTTCTACTGCACAACCTTGTGCAGTTCAGTTCAGTTCAGTTCAGTGGCTCAGTCGTGTCCGACTCTTTGCGACCCCATGAATCACAGCACGCCAGGCCTCCCTGTCCATCATCAACTCTCGGAGTTCACCCAAACTCATCCATCGAGTCGGTGATGCCATCCAGTCATCTCATCCTCTGTCGTCTCCTTCTCCTCCTGCCCCCAATCCCTCCCAGCATCAGAGTCTTTTCCAATGAGTCAACTCTTTGCATGAGGTGGCCAAAGTATTGGAGTTTCAGCTTCAGCATCAGTCCTTCCAATGAACTCCCAGGACTGATCTCCTTTAGGATGGATTGGTTGGATCTCCTTGCAGTCCAAGGGACTCTCAAGAGTCTTCTCCAACACCACAGTTCAAAAGCATCAATTCTTCAGTACTCAGCTTTCTTCAAATCCAACTCTCACATCCATACATGACCACTGGAAAAACCATAGCCTTGACTAGATGGACCTTTGTTGGCAAAGTAATGTCTCTGCTTTTGAATATGCTCTCTAGGTTGGTCATAACTTTCCTTCCAAGGAGTAAGCGTCTTTTGATTTCATGGCTGCAATCACCATCTGCACTGATTTTGGAGCCCCCCCAAAATAAAGTCTGACACTGTTTCCACTGTTTCCCCATCTATTTCTCATGAAGTGATGGGACCAGATGTTATGACCTTAGTGTTCTGAATGTTGAGCTTTAAGCCAACTTTTTCACTCTCCTCTTTCACTTTCATCAAGAGGCTCTTTAGTTCCTCTTCACTTTCTGCCATAAGGGTGGTGTCATCTGCATATCTGAGGTTATTGATATTTCTCCCGGCAATCTTGATTCCAGCTTGTGCTTCATCCAGCCCAGCGTTTCTCATGATGTACTCTGCATATAAGTTAAATAAACAGGGTGACAATATGCAGCCTTGACATACTCCTTTTCCTATTTGGAACCAGTCTGTTGTTTCATGTCCAGTTCTAACTGGTGCTTCCTGACCTGCATACACATTTCTCAAGAGGGAGGTTAGGTGGTCTGGTATTCCCACCTCTTTCAGAATTTTCCACAGTTTATTGTGATCCACACAGTCAAAGGCTTTGGCATTGTCAATAAAGCAGAAATAGATGTTTTTTCTGGAACTCTCTTGCTTTTTCGATGATCCAGCAACTTGTAGAACCTGTTTATTAGTTCTAGTAGTCTTGTAGTTGACTCCTTGGGATTTTTTAAATACAATCTCATGTCATTTATAGATATGGATAGTGTTACTTCTCCCGTGTCAATCTGAATACCTTATTTCTTTTTCTTACCCAATTGCCTTGTTAGAATCTCTATTTAATGCTGAAACAAATGGTGAAAGCCAACATCCTTGTCTTATTCCTGATCTTAGTGTAAAATATTCAATCTTTCACCATTCAGTAGGATACTAGCTATAGGTTTTTTTTTTTGTAGATGCTCTATCAAATTGAGTAAGGTCTCCTTTTATTGACAGTTTGAGTGTTCTATCCAGAAAAAGTATGACATTTGCCAAAAGTTCTTTTCTGCATCTGAGATTACTAAATATTTTTTGTCTTCTAGTCTATCAATATACTATATTAATCGATTTTAGCTATTAAACTATCATTACATTCCTGGGATGAACCCACTTGGTCATGTTGTATAACCCTCTTTATATGTTGCTGAATTCTACTTGCTAGTATTTGTTGAGGATTTTTGTATCTATATATGTGGAAGTATTGAATTATTAAATTGGTATCTTCATTATTAAATTGACAGTGTATTAAATACGTGGTTGAAACAGAAGCCAAGAATCAGAGATTTCTTAGAATGCTAATGACTTTCACAATTTTTCTGACATAGTTGGACTAGATCCAGATTTGAAAAGTAAAAGTGAAAGTGAGTCTCACAGTCCTATCTGACTCTTTGCAACTCCATGGACTGTAGGCCTGCTGGCTCCTCTGTCCATGGAATTCTCCAGGTAAGAGCACTGGGATGCCATTTCCTTCTCCAGGGGATCTTCCTGACCCAGGGATCGAACCTGGGTCTCCTGCTTTGCAGGTCAATTCTTAACCAGCTGAGACACTAGGGAAGCCCAGATTCAGAAAATATTTATTTATTAACAACTAAGTGACAAGAAAGCATTGTGTTCTTAAATTCTATGACATGGAGTGATGAGCAAAGACACATCTCAGAGAAGTTTTGAAGGTAAAATAAAAAGATTTTTGGTGACTATAGAGTATAAAAGATAAAATTCCAAGGTTTTAAATTTGGTGATAAAGAAAATATTGACATTGGCAGAATAGAGATTTTAGAGCAGGAAACAGTGGTGATAACATGATCTAGAGTTAGGCATGTTGACTTTGAAAAATTAATGTGAACCCAAGGGAGAGATATCGACTACACACGGAGCAAAGACTGGACCCTGTAAGAGAGACTGAAGGCATATATTGACTCAAGCGCTATCCGGAATGCAGTGATCACTGAACCCTGGAAACGGATGAGCTGCCTAGAGAGCGAAGCAAGAGGACAGCAGAAGCCCACAGACAGAAACTAGTGCCGAAGGAAAACTGTCAGCAATGAGGCCGAGAAGAAGACAAGAACATGCGGAAGGAGACCAGTGCAACAGGGCAGCACAGGAGCTGAGAGGGCAGAAGGCTCAGGCCACGACGCAAAAGTGCCGACCATTCTACCCATCCGCTTGATGGGTAAGAAAAGGGCATTGCATTTGTTAACCTCTGGGTAGGAACGAGGGAGTTCAGAGAGAAGTGTAAACAAACACACCTTTCTCTTTCCCTTCCGAGCTGAAAGCCACCTCTGAGATGATAAATCATTCCGGTCAGACAGGAATACTCAATTATAAGATGGATTAGTCTTGTGTATTGATTTTGGGTGTAAAGAAGGAGATCAGCAGAAAAATTTAGAGCACATGAAGAAAATCACTATCTTGCTTAATATATAGTAAACGGACAGAGCTCCATCTCTGAGCAACCTCTGGAGTTCAAGTTTCCAGAATGAGGTGGACCAACAGGTTCAGCAGAGAAGTATGTTTTCCAGAGCCAGAGGGATTCCAGACGCACTATGGGAGTTGCTTTCAGATGGGATGGTGGGTTAACGGGTGAGGATCTAGGGTTCTAACTCCATTTCTATCAGCACAGTTTAATCCTTAAAGAAGAATCCATAATATATATTTGCTAAATAGATTGTGTTTCTCTATATTTTTGTTTGAAAAAAAGAGCCTGTGGCTAAGATAATTTGAAAGACACTAATCATCACAGATGGCAGAGTCACCGAACTGGGAAAGGACTGGGGGCTGCCTGGATCACTGGGGATGCTGCCTGGGGTTCACAGAAGGAGATCTTGCTCTCTTGGCTGTACAACCCATCCTCCTGACTCTTGAGAAACAACCATCTAGTCTTCGATTGTATTTTTATAAAATATATTTTTTCTGACTACGTAATTTATATAACTTAGAAAACACAAAAATCTATGAACAGGAAAATTAAAATTACCTGTACATTTATTAGCTGCTGTTAACATCTTGGTGTATAACCTTTGAGACTTCTAACTATACAAGACTTAAATAAAATATTATATTAAGTTATGTTAGTAGCTGACTTGAAAATAAGAAATGGAAATTTCATAGCAAAAGTTTCTGGGACTTCCCTGGCAGTCTAGTGGTTAAGACTTAGCTTTCTAATGCAGGTTCAATCCCTTATGGGGGAGCTAAGATTCCATATGCCTTGCAGCCAAACACAAAAACAGAAAACAGAAGCAATGTTGTATTAAATTCAATCAACATTTTAAGAATGGTCTACATTAAAAAAAAAAAAAAATCTTAAAACAAAAGTTTCCATTCCTGGAGAAAACTAGCCAGGTTGCCAGGTGCCCCAACATCGGTGCATAGCCAAGAGGGGTTGTCTGGGTCTCTCTCTCTGTAACTTCTGAGTAGAATGGATTAATTGTGGCTGCAGAACGGGGCCTAGCAAGAGGCAACCTTCTAACACTGCAGGAGAGCACTGCTGGGAATGGTCATAGGACAAAAGGAAGGGGCCTGGTGATGGAAGTGAGTCCCTGATATCTCTCTCCCAGAAGATCATCATGCACAGCAGTCCTGAGCACACACTCTGGGAACCAGATTGCTCGTGTTGGGATATCTGCTCCATCACTCACTGGCTATGTGACCTTAGGCATCTCCTCATTTGTAAAACCAGGAAAATATAATTTATTTCACAGAGCAGTTGTGTGGCCTAGATGTGATGACGTATCGAAAATGTTTATCGGCAGTGTGTCTAGCGCATAGTGGGTGCACAATAAATACCAATGTGAAATCTTGGGCAACTTTCTTAACCTCCCTTGGCTCGGTTTATCATCAGTGAAATTAGTAGAACAACAGCAAACTTCTTAGCACAGTGTGTGGTCTATCGTCAACACTATCAATATTGGAAGATAATAACAGCTAATACTTAGAAGCACTTACTACTGTAAATCATAAACTATGGTGGCAGGTATTCTATGTATATCAAATCATTTAATTCTTGCAGTAACTCTAAGAAATAAGTAATAATGTCTGGCAATAAAGGTCACTGAATGCTAGCTATTATCAGTTTAATATAAGTTTTTTCTTTTATGTTCTGTTCTACTCAAGATTTACAACGAGGAAAGTAAATTCATTACTATACCCGAAAAAAAAAAAGAAAACTAATCATTTCTCTGGTCTGCATTTGGAGAAGACTTATTTGTTCTCCAATTCATGTTCCAGAATCTGAACAGGACTGGCAAGAAAAGCATTTATGGTGGAAGCATTGATTTGTCACTTTGAGGCTTTCTTTTCTGCCCTGTTTCGTGGTCTGCCATTCATTTCCACTGAATTCTATTTGTTTTTGTCTTGTTTTATAATTCACAAAGATCAGTTTAAAATTTCATTCTACCTCTAATGACCCATTTTATTCCTCATGCTAATATGCCATCTTTGTACTTTGATGACAATGAATATTTACTTAGCAAATTTAATCACTTGTGCTAATGGGGAAAACCCCAAGCTTTCCCAGATATTTGATTATCAAACTGTTTTCTAAAATGCAATCTCTTCAGGTATACTTTTAGTGAATAGGTTGGATTTAAGTTTAATTAGCAACAACTTTGTTGTTGTTCAGTCACTAAGTCATATCTGACTCCTTGTGATCCATGGATTGCAGCACACAGGCTTTCCTATTCTCCACTGTCTCCCAGAATTTGCTCAAACTCATGTCCATTGAGTCGATGATGCCATCCAACCATCTCATCCTCTGTCATCCCCTTCTCCTCCTGCCCTCAATCCTTTCCAGCATTAGGGGCTTCTCCAATAAGTTGGCTCTTCACATCAAAGTGAAAAAGTATTGGAGCTTCAGTTTCAGCATCAGTCCTTCCAATGAATATTCAAAGTTGATTTCCTTTAGGCTTGATTGGTTTGATCTCCTTGCAGTTCGAGGGCTCTCAAGAGTCTTCTCCAGCAGCACAATTTGAAAGCATCAATTCTTCAGCACTCAGCCTTCTTTATGGTCCAACTTTCATATCCATATATGACTACTGGAAAAACCATAGCTTTGACTATGTGGACCTTTGTCAGCAGAGTGATGGCTCTGCCTTTTAATACACTGTCTAGTTTTGTGATAGCTTTTCTTCCAAGGAGCAAGTGTCTTTTAATTTTGTGGCTGCAGTAACAGTCCACAGTGATTTTGGAATCCAAGAAAATAAAATATGCCACTGTTTCCACTTCTTCCCCTTCTATTTTCCATGAAGTGATGGGACCAGATGCCATGATCTCAGTTTTTGAATGATGAATTTCAAGCCAGCTGTTTCAGTCTCCTCTTTGACCCTCCTCAAGAGGCTCTTCAGTTCTTCTTCACTTTCTGCCACTAGAGTGGTATCACCTGCATTATCTGAGATTGCTGATACTTCTCCTATTGAATCTTGGTTCCAGCTTGTGATTCATCCAGCCTGGCATTTCACATGATGTACTCTGCAACAACTACCTTCACCTCTGGTGCTTAAAAGTTCTTCAAGTGGTTTGTTCTGTGAGTCAGTTTGTTATGTGAGTCAAATTTGTCTCTTAAAGTTTATTACACTAAAGTTTTATTTACAATAAACATTTGATTGGCTGATCATTTCTTCAATCCAAGAGAAGTTCAAGGACTCCCAAACTCAAGGTGAAGTTCAAGTCACTAAGGTGCTAGTCAGTCTGAATCCCACCCCCTGCTGCCTGTTCCTCTGCCCAGATCATAGTGCATTCAGGCTACATGTGGGGGGACATGTGGGGCACACGTGAGGATCAAAGCAGCAGTCTGCTCACAGTTTTACTTGTCTCGGAAACTGTGGCCTTAGGCCAAGGCTGCCTCCCATCTCACTGCATGGTGAAGACTTACATGTCCAGATGCCAATGTGCTCATTGTTGTCTTGAGTTGATTTTTAAACATCATTCTGGATCTAAAGATAGAAGTTTTTCTCTAAAAATAATTCCTGAAAAACACTGTTGGAACCCCCACACTGTGAGCTGACGCTTTACTTAATTTTCAGAAATAGGCGGGGAAAGCTGTTAACAGTCATAGAGACGGCCCTCCTGGCTCGAATACTGGGATGGACAGAGCTTTGAGAAACGCAGCAGCATTCCCCCTGCTATTACTCTCTAGTTCTGAAAAGGAACTTGGAGAAACCACTGTGCATTTCAGCGGCCTTTCGAATAATCTCTTCCTATTATCTTGTTAAATCATTTAACCACTCTGACTTCCTGTTTCCAAGTATGTCAAATGAGGATAAAAATAATGCCTACCTCACAGGATGACTATGAGGATGAAATGAGATCCTACTGGCGGTAAGTTTAAGTACAAAAGTCCCGGTTACATGTTTCTTAGACTCCCACAGCACTTGCCACAAGGCTGGGCACACAGACAAAACTGACCAACTCAAAGAAAGCATTTCAGTTCAAGTCAAACCTGCGGCCTTCCACAGAGAGCCATCAAAATCAAGGTGTGATCAATTACCCGACTCTGTAATGACTGAGATCTAAATCAGCTGGAACAAGGTATTATTAGACAAGTATAAGGAAGGGGGGGCTTCTCTGGTGGCCTTCTCTGGTAAAGAATCGACCTGGAATGCGGGAGACCTGGGTTTGATACCTGGGTTGGGAAGATCTCCTGGAGGAGGGCATGGCAACCCACTCCAATATTCTTGCCTGGAGAATCCCATGGACAGAGGAGGCTCGTGGGCTACAGTCCATGGGGCTGCAAAGAGCTGGACACAACTGAGCAGCTCAGCGCACACAGCAAAGAAAAGGGGAGGGGAAATCGCAAGGCATCAGTCAAAGGCTACAAACTGTCAGTTACCCAAGTTAAGTCCTAGAGACCTATTGTACACCATGGTGTGCACACTTAACAACACTGCATTGTGTACTCACATATTTGCTAAGAAGGTGGAATCTTATGTCCAGTGTTCTTATCTCTCTCTCTCACACACACAATGATAATAAACGAAGGAGGTGGGAGGAAACATTTGGAGGTGATGGATAATTTATGGCATAGACTGTGACACTGGTTTGATGGATGTATACTTATTTCAAAACCCAAGAAGGTGTACACAATAAATATGTACAGCTTTTTGTATATCAATCATATCCAAATTAAGTGGTTTAAAAGTGAATGAGTACAGGAACGAATGAAGAAAGAGAATGAAAATTATGCCAAAAAAAAAAAAAATGTGGTGACATCACCTAAATCTTATATGCTAAACTGGAGGTCTGGGCAAAATTGTGAAAATAGAGTGAGATAAAACAGGAATTCCCAATTTGGTTCTGTACTGGGGGTCACCTGACCCCAGCAGTCACCTTAGCACTGAGCTCTCCCTGAACCCAGCACAGCTCAGCCTTGGTCTCTTGCCTGGCCCAACCTGCCAACATGGGCTGCCCAGCCTTCAGTGACCTGCAATCAACCCCTTCAGCAAGCAGCATCTATTACACCTGTTACGGTCTTACATAGCCCTTCCCTCCAAACAAATCATATAAACCAGCACAAAAGGAGAGCTGTCCAGTCTCCACCTGGCTTCACCGTCCATGGATTCCCAGGGTAGAAGGCAGCAGCCCAGAGC
The DNA here is from genome assembly GCF_003369695.1 of Bos indicus x Bos taurus. Taxonomy (NCBI): domain Eukaryota; kingdom Metazoa; phylum Chordata; class Mammalia; order Artiodactyla; family Bovidae; genus Bos; species Bos indicus x Bos taurus. Next base: position 3,610,563 of record NC_040085.1, read on the forward strand.
ATTCTGTTACATGCACCACGTGGGCACAGGTGCTAAGGGTGGGGGGCTGGGCGTGTGGGAGCACGTTGGCACTGAGGGATGGTGGAGCTGGTGTGTGGATCTGGGATATGGTGGGTCACATGTCCTTTGCCCTTCGGGGCCACCCCCACCCCTTGGGGCTCATACAGCCCTGCTGGTAAGTACCCAGAGAAGGGAAAAATTGGGAGGCCTGATCACCATGAAAAATTCCTCAGTGGGGGGGGGGGGCTTCCCTGGTGGTCCAGAGGTTACGAATCCGCCTTGCAATGTAGGCGATGTCAGTTTGATCTGTGGTATGGGAACTAAGATCCCACATGCCACAGGGCAACTGAGCCCATGGGCCAAAACAAAAGATACTCAGTGATGCGACCAAGACCCCACGTATAGCAGCTAAGACCCGACATAGCCAAATAAATAAATGAGTAAATATTAAAAAAAAATTCCAAATTTTTTTTGGAATTCATCCTGTCTCTCATTCCTGGACTTAACCCTGATTGCTACAAGTTTACTGTTACATCCACACTACTTATTTAGAATCCTGCCTCTCCCTGGTGAAATCCTTGCAACATGAAACAGGAGTGTTGGGGAAAGTACGCCAGACATAAAGCTAATCAGAAAAAGGTGAGGAGGAATATTACACATGTTATTTATTACCTACGAGGGAAAAATCAAAATGCTCATAATTTTTATATATGCACTCCATATATTTCAAGTGGATCTAGGTTTATGATTTTTGGTTTACAAAGTCAGTTTCTCTGACACCTACTCATTCAGTCCATATTTGATATTATAAAAGTCCTAGGGAAAAAAGAGTTTGATGTGGCTTGCTCAGCCTAGACATGGTTCAAATGTTAATCATTATTGACTCGTGCATAGTAAGTATCAGAGAATGTGCCTGCATTACAGGGAACTTCAACAGTTGGTTGCTGTCTGACATTAACCTGAAGTGTCAACTGAGCTGTGTAAACAAAGCCATAGAAAACCACCATTCAGGGAATCCCTCAACTTGGCTGTCATAGTAAATTAAGCAATTTATATTGCAAATGGTTGATCAGAGATCTGCTTATATGTGGGTTCAAATGGATCTTGAATAAGCATCCTATTTTATACTAATCACTCATTTGCCTATTAAACAAATATTTCTTTCTTGATCACTCTATGTGCTCATTACTAAATCTTCAGCATGAAAAAGAAAAATGGGGTCCAGCAGGTAATAATAAAATATTTTTGTTAAAAAAGCAGAAATTTCTAAAACAGTGGGATGAACATTTGCTGCCTGAGTGAGTAAAATGCACAAAGTGTTGGGTGATTCCAAAAGGGATGCTAGCTGCCTGGGAAGATGCTGAAAGGTGGCGCTTTCTCAGCTGGGCCCTAAGGACAGGATGATGTGACAGCAAACAGAAAGTGACAGTGATGTTTCAGGGATAGGGAGTGGCCTGAAATTTTCTTCTCCCCCTGGCATCTTCCTCCTCTTCCATATATAAACACAAAAATGCTTGCAAGGCACGCCCCAGGGTCCCTGGCACAGAGAAACTGCTCCATCGGAGTTAGTTATCATTCCTACCTGTTGTCATTGTATTTTCCAGCTTCTTCTGTTTTTTCTCCTTTCTCTGTTCATCTCTTCAATGTTTCCTTCCCTCAAGCTCAATGTTTAACATTTCCCTAGGTATGCAAGACTCCACAGTCTCATCTCTTATCCAGAGGTTCTTCTGTCTGTCCAATTCCCTGTGTCTCTAACCCAGGGACCACATAGCTGGAGCCCAACCTCCTTGCCTCACATGTTGCCCTTCTAATTACGCTGCAATCCTGCGTTTGGAGATAGGGAATTTGATATCCATCTCCTGTTTCTGGCCTTGGCCATCAAAATAGGTTCCACTTATTTCTCCCCTCTCTTCTATGGACAACAGTTGAAGTACTCTCTCTGGTTCCACCACATCTCAGCCTCCCACGAGCCCCCCTGCCCCTCTTCAGCCCTGTAGCTGGCATGAGGAGGAGGGCTGCAAGTCTGAGCAAGCCTGTGGGCCTGCCTGCCTGTAAGAGAGCTTGCTTCTCCAGGCGGCTGCCCACTGACTGCCCTACACACTGCTGAGTCCTGGACTCCCAAGCAGCGTGCCAGATCTCCACCTCTTCATGTTGCAGAAAAAGAGGCAGAAAATACAGACTGAGAAGAGAAAAGCGGTGGGGGACGGAACCCTGGGGAGAACCAACGTTTGAAAGGCAAGGCAGAAAGGGAAAGAGCCCAAAGATGGAGGAGGAGGAGTAAGCTGAAAGAATGCCTCCGCATCCAGGGGAAATATTCCCTGGAGAAAATGGTTCATGCCAGAGAGGGGAAGTATGAGAAAGCAGGGAAGGAAAGCCTTGACTTGGGTTTAGAACATACAAAGCCTGTAAGACATGTAACGGGGGATCCAGTGAGCTAGTAATAATAAAGATAAAATAGAGAAGAGGGACTCCCCGTTGTTCCAGTGGCTAAGACTCCAAGCTTCCAATACAGGGAGCCTGGGTTCAATCCCTAGTCAGGGAACTAGAGCCCACTAACTCTGGGCTGCAACCAGAAAGAGCCCTCATGCGACAGCTAAGACCCGCAGCCAAATAAACAAATAAATATTTAAAAAAGAAATGCAATTGCTACACAAACAAACAAAAAAACAGAGAAGAGCGTGAGTTTTCTCTAATCAGCCTCCAGTGAACATGACAACAGACGGTCATTTCCAGCTCCGGCATCACTGCTCACGCGCCAACCACCGTCTCCACGCTGATCCCGCCCCACAGAGGGCTAATCTAATGCAGAACCATGGCGATCCGCTGAACTCACATTTTCAGTCTGTCTCTCTCTAAATACAAGTTTTTCAAGTAATTGGTAGAGTCTGTCAGCAAATAGCTATAAATAGGCACTGTGTATATATAAAAAAAGAGGGAAACTAACCAAACATATTCATCTTCAGCCTGTGATTAAGACGATGAGCATGAACGAGGCTCAGCCGTCTGCTCTCTGGCTAGGGATGAAAGAAGGAAAGCCTCCCCTGCCCGCAACATGGCATTTAGTGAAAGCCCAACCCGAAAGCTTCACGGTCCAAGATGCCTTGCTGAAGGCTGGACTCTTCCTGTGTTGCACAGTTCATACTCCGGGGCACAGGAAAGAGTGCCTAGGCTCTGAGCACGTTTTCAGACGAGGAAGAAATAATGGTAATTTAATCCTTCATGTGGAAAGCGGGCTCTGCCCATGGGACCCGTCCGTGACGGCTGTCAGGCGGGCCCGGCTGCTCGCAGGCAGCTGGAGATGCTGCCCCTCCCGACCCCGGATCTCCAACTGGGGCAGCAGGGGCAACAATTACAGTGCAGAAAACTGCAGCTGGTTGGCGCCCTTCCAAGGACAGCCCTCCAGAGCACAGCTCTTCTGTGGCCCAGACCCTAGCATGTTACACAAACCTATAATCACCGAAATGAGGACCACTAGGTGCTGCTTGCCAAAGGGAAAAAAGCAAAAATGTGGGACCACTCTTTCTAGACTGCTCGAGTTCTTGGCAGCAGCCCAGTTGAAACTAAGGCTGTTTTGTATTCTGAGACTATTGGGTTCTCACAGGAAGCAGGATTCAGAGCACACTTTCCACAGAACACTGGAAACACATCCGAGACCATCAAAAAGAGGGTGTTTTTTGCTCTCCAGGTGAGCTAGCAACAATGGAGTGAATGGTAAAGAGGTCCCAATAATGCTTCAGATCAGCTTAAAAAGGGGCGGTTCCATAGAGGACCCGCCTTAATTGCTCGTGAGTCTCCAGATGCTGGTTTGAATCTGGCAGCAGGATGATGGGAGTCCACCGGACAGGCAGCCTGAGATTCCCAAAGCCTTGGTCCTCTCCCAGAAAACCCGTATTAACTGTCACATCCAGAATCCTGAAAGTTTCCTGAGGATGCGGACTGTCAGGCACCTCACGTGATTCTCCAAGGGGCAGAGTGTGACTCCGGGCTGGCCAGTCCATTCTGGACAGACACTTTCTTCCCAGCACCTGGGTTGCCGTTTTGAAGCCCAAAGCAGGTGGGAGGAACTCCCCTCTAATATTACCCCTACCCCTTCTTCTCTTTCCCCAACACTAGAGTCAGCCTCGTCACATTAAGGGAGGATGTGAACAGCAAAGCTCTGTTTCTGAGGCCTGCATATGGAAAACCAATTAAGATGGGGAGAAAAAACAAGACAGGACTGAATTTCCCATCTGATGCAAATAAGAATGTTGAGAAGAAGGCAGGTTTAGAAATGACGAGGAATCAGCTGTCGTATCAGGGGCCCAGATAATGAGAGGACGCACCCGGCAGTGGTTTTGGTGATCCAAGCTCCAGAGCCAGGGGATCCCGCAGGCATGGTTCTTTGGTCTGATGCTTTCTCTGGTTCTTGCACAGTTTTTCACGTGAAAAATCTTAATAACATGGAAAATCTAAAAGACCTCCAGGGACTTCTCTGGTGGTCCAGTGGTGAGGAATCTACCTTGCAAGGCAGGGGACAAGTGTTCGATTCCCTGTTGGGGAAATAAAATCCCACATCTTAAGCCTGAGTGCCTCAACTCCTGAAGCCCACGTGCTCTGGAGCCCACGTACCACAACTAGTGTTCCACACCTCTGCAGGAAAGACCCTGCATGACGCAACTAAATAGTTGCAAATAGATGCAACTATTTTGAAACCACAAAATAAATAAATATTTAAAAGACAGACCTCAGGCAATGCCACTACTCCCTGAAACCTCTTTCTTGGGGGGAAAATGTATTGTAAATAGGAAAATGGGAACATTTATAACTGAATCCTTCAGGACAAACCCAGACTTGGGTGGGTGTAAGAAACAAAGTAGCAAGGTCCCCACAGACGGCTAGGGATGCACCGGCAGGGCAGACATGGCTCCCCTTCAAATGTTTTGCCCAAAGATCTCCCTTTGGGCCTGGAATTCCAAAACTCCCAAGTGGGCCTGGGCCCAGAAAACCTCTTGTGTACAACCTTGAGTGCAGACAAGCATGGTGGCCTTGGCTGCTCATTTAAAATAGCAGAACCAAAGATGGAAGGAGTTGTGGTCCCTGAAACACCACTGGGAAGAGAGCCTTTAGCCAGGTACTCTGCCCTAACTGGCTAAAGGCTCTACATTTATATACATCATATATTCAGACAACAGCAACAATGACCACAACCACAAGAAATCAAAAAGAATGTTCTGGGCATCTGATATGCTGAAGTAATTATGTGTTATAGGAATTATAGAAAAGCATTAATTACTTATCTCTGTTTTTGAGGATGTGCCAGGTACTGTTTTAGATATTGAGGAAAGCAGCTCTACTCCAGAAGTTCAGTATGAACTGGAAGGATATGTGTCCATAAAAGAGAAAATATGAAAAACTGCCAAAGGAGTGGTAAAACATAATGTAAATAATTTAAGCATTAATCAAGTACCTCGTATTTGCAAGCCACTATGTAAAGGACTTTGGGGAGTGTTACAGGACTCCAAAGACAGAAAGCTTATTTTCTAGTCGGTGGGGTAAAGGAAGGCTTCCTAGAAAAGGTGAGACTTGGGCATGAGTGCTGGCCCTGAATAATTGGCAGGATTCAGAGAGGCAGGTGGGCAGGAATAGGATGTCCCAAGCAGTGAGGAATTGTATGAGGTGGGAATTCACCAAGTCTGCTTGACTCTGGAGTATAGTTCTGATTCTCAGAAAGCACTCACTGGTAGTGATTCTTATGTGTCCCCTTTAATTTGGTTACTGCATCTGCCTCTGATGAAGGCTGGTGACCTTCAAGTCATAGGACGTCAGGATCTTTGAAATACCTGTCCTGCCTGAGGGCATGGATGCAGAATCAAGGAAATATGGAGCATTTTGGAAAAAATTTTTTGGAGGATAGTTGGACACCTTGGCTGGCTGGAGGGAGTCTAGAATATGACCAGTTTGAAAAGGATAGGCTGATTTAGCTCCCCCAAACTATAGAAGTTAGACCTTTTTTTTTTCCAGCAGGTAACTGGAAGCTGGAAACATTATTTTGAGCAGGCAGGGAAGGCACATTTTAGAAAGATTCATCTCCACTCTCATGATGACCTGATTATGAAGCTTTCCAGATGACTGGATCCTGCAAACACATCTCAGCCGGGAATAACAGTCACAGGGAGGAGCTACTTCACACTGCAGATGTGTAAATTAGCATCCCACAGCAGAGCCGAAGAGCCTAATCAGAGGGCCTTGCTGGGCGAGCAGCACTGAAACAGTCCAGGCCTTGGGGGCAGAAGGAAAGTCTACAGACCACAGGGTGGGGAAAAGGACTATGAGGTCTGCAATGGCATCGCTGAAAGAAGAAGCAAAGACTGGAGGAGAGGCTGCTTTTGAGGAGGAGGATGAATGAGGTTTAGACATGCAGGTTTAGATGTGATGACGGATGTATCACAGGTGCTTGAGGAACAGCGCCTGCGTTCTGCAACGCGGCCCACGGGGCCTGCACACTCTGCTGTGCCTCCTTCTGGGATCACAACCTCCCATGCTGCCTGGCCTCCTCGAAGCTCGCTGTGGGCCAGCGGACTGGACAGTGTGGGAGCACAACTCCAGGCCCTCTGATGCACAGCCTTCCATGGAGACAAGTGTGCTGGCCTGGGCCACACATTTAAAATGGCAGAGCCAAAGGGAGAAGGAGCTGTGGTCCCTGACACTGTTGGGCAGAGAACTGTCTACTGCTCAGGAGGACCCACTTGGCGCTCTGCACAAGTGAGAAATGCTTCGACTGTCACAGAGTTTGGTTTGTGCACCATGCCTGCATCATCTTAGCGAATCCATCCCTCCTCTGCTCTTAGCCACTCCTCTTGTCAGTATGTTCCAGTCACACTGGTGTCTTTCAGCACTTGGGGCACACTGAGCTCTGTTCCTCTGGATGGCCCTTCCCGGTTGTAGGTGTCTTTGTATCTGCTCTTCTCTCAACCCAGAGCTCAACTCTTTCTTCTTTCTACAATCCAGCCTGGTTAACTCCTATTCTGCTGCTGCTGCTAAGTCGCTTCAGTCGTGTCCGACTCCGTGGGACCCTATAGACGGCAGCCCACCAGGTTCCTCTGTCCCTGGGATTCTCTAGGCAAGAATACTGGAGTGGGTTGCCATTTCCTTCTCCAGTGCCTGCATGCATGCTAAGTCGCTTCAGTCGTGTCCGACTCTGTGCGACCCCATGGACAGCAGCCCTCCAGGCTCCTCTGTCCACAGGATTCTCCAGGCATCCTGGAGTGGGTGGCCATTTCCTTCTCCAACTCCCATTCTAGGTATCTCAGATCAAATAATACTTCCTCAGGATAGTCTTTTCCCACCTCTGAAATGAAAGTAGGTCAAGCCCTGTTCATTTTTCATCATAATACACATGACAATTTGTAATCATCTATAACTTTGTTTTTATGTCATCCTCTAAAAGTTTAAGATCCAAAAAAGGCAGGGACCATAGCCATTTTGTTCCCCAGGGCACTAACAAGCTCTGAGCTCTGTGTAGCTGATACATGTTATGGAATAAGGGACTGAGCTGGAGCTCCCAGGGGTGGTTAGACTTGGAGGGAGCTCAGTAGGGACAGGTGGACAGAGGGTAGCAGCCAAGACTTGACTGTGGGACATACACACACAGGGACAGCATCTGTGTCTTGATCTGACATCTGCAAAAGAATAAGGTGCAGAGAAATGACATAAGGATAATTAAGGAGATAAGTATTGGGCTGACCAAAAAGCTTGTTCAGGTTTTTCCATTGTTACAGAAAAAACCCAAACACACTTTTTGGCCAACCCAATGCTATTGAATAAAGCATGTTAGAGCTCCCTCCGCGCCTTAGACATCATCTACCCTGAGCTCCCCCTTTGCAGAGATGAGGGGTAGAAGTTAAGCTCCCTGCCCTAGCTAGTTGGTGTCTGAGGTGGGAGCTGCTGCTCCAATACCCAGCTCTGCATTTAGGCCAGACTAAAAGCTTGCGGTCTCTTCTGTCTGAGAAGGAATTTGTGGCCAGGATGAACCTGCGGTCCTACTGCTCCATCTAAGGGTGTCTCGTGAAGCTCTTGTGATGGATTTCAGTGAATTGGTATCTCCTAAGATGCTAACTCCAGGGTCTTTCCTCCTGAATGGACAAAGAGAAGGAGGGCTGTTTTGCACACATGAGAATGCATCTACATCCTTATTTGACTGTGTTTGCTCTCCTGAGAGTGAAGCAAGTACTTACCCGGATGAGATAAGAGCTTGGAAGAACACAGGGCAGGCACCCTGGGACCTGGAAGACAGATTTCCCCTCACCGTCTGGCTCTCTCAAGGAGAAACTGACAGTCCTCTGTCATGTATTTCCCTCTGCACTGGGGACGCTTCTTGTGTTAATAGGATTAAATTGGCTTGTCAGTCCTCTGGTAGCCTTTGAACACTTGAGCGAAAGTCAACAGCTTACTGGGTTCTTGCAAAAGAAATATTTGCTGCTAGAGTGTTCTCCACACATACCCCTGCCTCCCTTGATCATTACTAGACTCTTCAAGCTACTGATGCTGGGGCCTGGCACAGCAAAGCACGTGCTGCTGCGAAGAGCACCACAGGGGGCAGAGGGATCCCTTGGATTTGCACCCCGCCCCCCACCCAGGCCTGTTCTACTCCTGCAAGCGTCTGTGAGGTCAGGGCGTCCAAGTGCCCACAGGAACAGTGCTGGTCTTCTCAGCTGGAGGGCTTGGATCACCCATCTGCTTCCCTGCCTATGGCTGTTTTCCTAGTTTATTGAGCCCGAGTCCTTCTGGAGGTTCAAACGAGGCAAGCTCTATGAAGATGGAATTCTTCTTCCATGAAACACAGTAATTTATTCATATTTCAACAAATACTTATTGAACATTTACTCTAAACATGGTTCCATATCAGGAATTGGTTTTCTTCCATCCAATGATTATTTATTGAGCATCTCCTAGGTACTACGAACTGTGCTCCAGTGTTATTCCCTGCAGGTCAGGAGCTCTGGGTCTAGCAAGGGCCTGCTGCTCATTTCTGTGGCCTTACCCCACACTTGAAGGCCGCTGGCAGAGCGGTGGCCATCCTGGTGAGCCAAGGGTATAAGAAGAGTCCCTGAATGGCTCTAAGACTCTTTAGCCATTAACATTTTGAGAATAGAAAAGAAAACCCCCTTAGTTTCAAGGAGAAACTAAGAAATCACACATATCACCCAAGATACGTACAGAATTAAACTCCTGCCAAAAGAAACAAACACCAGGGGAGAGATTCTCTCTGGGGATTAGTCCGTGCTCATGCAGATGGAACCAAACTGGGAAATGGAAAGAAAAAGACTGTTTCACTCCAGCTCAGGTGGCTTTATTTCCAAACAACTGCATTCTTCTTCTTGCCTTGGCACCCCCTCCAAACCCACCTGCCACTGAGGTTAGAGAATTTGGTTGATGTAATTGCATAAGCTTCTCCAAGGGTGAAGAGTAGAGGGTAAGTTAGAGAGAAGCCATTAAGAAGACTGAGTGCCAAAGAATGGATGCTTTGAACTGTGGTGCTGGAGAAGACTCTTGAGAGTCCCGTGGACTGCAATGAGATCCAAACAGTCCATCCTAAAGGAGATCAGTCCTGAATAGTCACTGGAAGGACTGATGCTGAAGCTGAAACTCCAATACTTTGGCCAGCTGATGTGAAGAACTGACTCATTGGAAAAAATCCTGATGCTGGAAAAGATCGAGGGCAGGAGGAGAAGGGGATGACAGAGGATGAGATGGTTGGATGGCTTCACCAACTTGATGGACATGAGTTTGAGCAAAATCCAGGAGATGGTGAAAGACAGGGAAGCCTGGTGTGCTGCAGTCTATGAGGTCGCAACGAGTCAGACGCGACTGGGCGACTGAACAATGACAAAGTTAGAGAAGAGAGGAAAGCTGGAAACTGCCTGATTTTCATGTGACACAGAAGAAACGGAAGCTGAGGAACTATTGTGACTTCACAAGCAGGGCGCCACAGCCACTGGGAGGAAAAAAAGCCAGAGTTCAGAGGGAGCAGCGGAAGTCTCTTGATACGGCAGATAATTAATGCACTAAACCCAACCACCCAAGGCAGCAGTGGAAATGGTAATTACCCAGTGCTTTCAGAATGGACCCTGGAGAGGAGGCAAAGTAGGCAGTTCCCACTTTCACAGGTGCTGATGGCCCTGTGGGTGTGACCCTGCTGTCCCCACGGGGTTGGCTGGAGTTGACAGCCTGCCTCCCACCTCCCGGCTCACTCAGAGGGCTCCCTGCTCACAGCAGCGGTCCACACAGCTGCCGAATCACCTGTAAAATCAACGCCCCTTGGCAGGGATGAGATCATCAAGTTCCTCTAAAATTCCTAGGACTTAGCTCAGTAAGAGCCCCATAAATATTTATTGAATGACTGATTTTCTCTGAAATGTTCCCTTATCTCCTGGCCAGAGATCACTATTTGGGTGAGGTGGGGGGTCTCAACCTTGGCTGCCAGGTTTCGTGAGAACGCCACACAGACATGGTTTCTTAGAAACAGGACGGTCCTCACTGGTTTCCTCCAAGGGACGCGCACTGGAGAGTGAGACCCCAGGTAAATTATAAATCCCGTTTGAAAGGGAGAGTGGAAAACACCAAGGCTTTCCACGTTGATTGCCGGATTGTATAACGAAAGCATCTGACTGAGTCCTATAGCCATATCAGGTTTACCTGGCTGATGAGTTACTTTCTGCATTTTCCTCTTATCTGTGGTGGAAATCTAACATTTTAGCTACATGTCAGGGCAGAATTAAGCCAGCAAAATCCATGGGAAGTTACTATTTCATTGTGATCATCTACATTTTCATACTAGACATGTGATTTTATACCAGGTACATGTTGAAGATTTAGTAAGACAAGAAGGAGAAGTGATTAGTAAGAAATATAACCTTTTGTTTTTATTCACTAATTTTATTTCTAATGATTTTCCTTCTATCCATCTTTCACTGCAGAAGAAAGAGGCAAATGTGAACTTGTCTTCTCTTTTCCCATGACAGGAAGAACTATTTCTGAGGGCTAACTTGGTGGTTCAAAGGTAGAGAATCTGCCTGCCATTGTAGGAGACGTGGGTTGGATCCCTGAACCTGGAGGAGTCCACGTGCTGCGGAGCACCTAAGCCCATGCGTCACAACTTCTGAGCCCATGCTCTACAACCTGGGAGCTGCAAGTCCGTGCTCAGAGAAGAGAAGCCACCCCAGTGAGAAGCGCCCTGCCACAACCCGAGAAAAGCCTGTGCAGCAACGAAGACCCAGCACAGCCGAAAACAAAGAAATACAATTATACATATACACATAAACGAAAGAGCTATTTCTGAGAAAGCAAAACTCTTCTTAGCATCAGATTTTTCTGGTTTTCTCTGACCGTGACTAGAAAAGCAAGCAAGCAAGAAAGGGAATAATAAGCAAGGATAAATATATGCTGAATGTGTCTTTGTCCTCTGATCAGGAAAATGGCAGGGTGAGCTGGCATGTCCACTTGAAGTGAATCTCCAAGTTCTGGTTACCATGACCCCGAACGCTGCAAGGAACACTTCAAGGAGCATTTGCCCTTCATGCTGTGCAAAGGCCAGCAATGGAAGGCACAAAGGGCCTGGACTCTGGTAATAACAGCTCCTCAAGTCCAGCTCACCCGTTCCTGGCTCTGCAGCCTTGGGCAAATGACTTAAGTCTTCTAAGCTGTGCTTCCCTATAAAATAGGAGCAACACCAACATGTATCTCTCTGGCTTTTCTGTGAGGATTAAAAGGGCCAACGAATGCAAAGTGCTAAGCCTGTGCCTGGCACCTGCTATAGGGAAAATATGGTGGCCTTCACTGTGATGATGATGAGTATTATAAAAGCTACTCTGGCCCCATCTTCTTCTCTCCCACCCTACTGGGTCACTTAGGAACTTAAAGGAGACAACAGCAAAACTAACCACTTCTTAGAGGAAATGAAAAACAAAACACAGTCACAGTGCCCCCTGACACGCATAACAATTTGATCCCTGAAGGAAGCCATGAGGCTCAATAGGAAAGATTTTTGTGGACCAACTTCTGCGTGCAACACATAGGATCAGGCAACAGGATCAGGCACCGTCACAGAAATAACCATATCTTTCCTACTAACAGCTAACCACTGAGATGACCCCCTTCAGAACTTACAGGAAATAAATTATGGTGTCAAGATTGACCCTTCTGGACATACTATGGTATCGATGCTTTCAATCTCAACTATCCATGCAACCGGATTTTTAAAAATGTGTGTGTGGGTTTCTGCAGTGCCATCATTCTGTTGCCTCATATTAAGTTCCCAGTTAAGAGAACTCTGCTCTGTGCAGAGGGCCCCAAGCACAGCCCTTTACATGTACCCAGATCGCATTCCAGCCTGGTAGGTTTGCCTCATTCTTCTTGACCCTCAGCTTCTCCTGGACCCCAAGTTAGTAGTCCACTGTACTCGTCTCACCTGCAGCTCTACGGCATCTGGAATGTGAATATGGCTTTGGCACCTTCCTCCAAGTCGTGCCCTTATAGACAGAACACAAAAGCCTTCTAGACAGGAAGCTAGACAAGATGTTAACTCAACAGGGGGTTCCCCCCCAAACTCTTGGTCTTATGTGGTTCCATTTCAGACTCTACCAGTTGGCATACACTTGCCGTGCTTACTCCTCCACTCCCTGTCACCCTCAATGAGCCAGTCTTTCTTAGCTCCCTTGCAACCATGTCTGTAGGCTGCATAGGTGGAAAGTTGGGTCATGGAGCTGGGAAGTGGTTCAGGACCATACCATGAGCATAGAGCATCCCAAGGTGGAGTGTGTGTGTGTGTGTGTTTGTGTGTGTGTGTGTGTGTATGAGTGTGTGTGTGTTTGCATGTGCAAAGGAGGGTGTTTAAGAAACAGGGGGCTGGTGGAAATGAGACTGATGGAAATCCACTCTGCAAAACATTAAGCTAATGGACTTCAGAGCATCTAGTCTGTGGAGGAAGACAAAATGGAAACATTTGAGAGATTAAATAATTCAGTGCTGAGCCTGCCCTCCACCCTGTCTGCTCCTACGTGGCTGGTGGTCGCCAGGCTCTATCAGATAACACATATTCATCAGTTGGCTTCCAAGCGGAGTTAGGCCCATGAAAGAGGGGTCTTTCATACAAACAGTACCCTTGCCAGCTCCCCTGGGATACAGGTACAATGAAGGGGTACATTTCTCTTCCATAACCTGTCATCAACAAGGCATCTCTCCCATTAACTCCAGGGAGAGGTAAGTGCTGAGTCTCAGCAGGAGGTGAGGCCCAGTGCTGACCTGCTATCCAGGACTCAGGGCTGCCCCAACCCCACCTGACCAAGGTGGGGAGGAAAAGCATTTTCTTTACAAAGGCCTTAAACATGCTTGGGAAGCTTGAAGTAAGGCCGCTTAAGAAGGTGCTGGAGAAACCAATAACGTCAGTCCTCTTCTCTAACCCTCAGAGGTGATCTTGGATGAGGCAAAGAGACGTAATAAAGAGAATCCAAGAATTGAGGGCATGAGAACACAGTAACCTTATTTCCACCTCTTTTTTCCCTAAATGCTTTGGAAAAATCCTATTATGAAAAATTTCAAACATACCCAAGAACAGACTGAACAGCATAACAAGCACCAAGGCACCTAAGTCTAGCATGTGTCCACTTGTGACCAACCTTCCATATTCACCTGCTTCCCCCTCCTGCCTACACTGTGTCAAAGCAAATCCCAGCCATCATAACATTTACCTATAAATATTTTAATATATTTTTATAAAAGACAAGGGTTCTTTAAAAAAAAAAGCATAATCACAATTCTATAATCACATTTTTAATAACTTAATGGCCAAAGATGAACAATGTTTCCTAGAACATTAATTCTCTAATAGCTTCACATATCCAGTGCTGTGGTCGGGGTGTTTGAAAAGACTGTTTATGTCTTTTCAAAATTCACATGTTGAGATCCTATCCCCCCAAAGATGATGGTATTAAAAGGCAGGGCTTTTGAGAGGTGCTTAAGCCAAGAGGGTGGAGCCCTCATGAATGGGGTTAGTGCCCTTATAAAAGAGACTCTGGAGACATCTCTTCCCCTTTCACCACGTAGGGCACAGGGAGAGGCCTGGCTGTGGTCAGGAAGCAGGCCTGCACCAGGCCGTGACCTTCTAGAACCCTGAACTGGGACCTCCCTGCTCTAGGACTGTGGGGAACAAATGTCTGCTGTTTATAAGCCACCTAGTGTGCGCTACTTTGTTACGAAGCATGAACGGACTATGACATCAGTTAGTTTTCAAATGTCTGACTCTGCCTCGTTTTTAAGCCACTTTTCTGACAAGGCCTGCATCAGCTCCAGGGCGGCCAGGAGGGCATTGTCCTAGGAAACGTCCTTGTGTGCGTAGCTGGCTCTGAGCACATGCTCGCAGAGCACAGCCTGTACTGGGCAGAGGGAGACTCATCTCATGCTGCATTTATACCTCCCAGCACAGAGAAGCGCTCCTATGAAAGCCTTGACCTGATTTCCTGAGCCACGGGCAGCTTCAGAAAGCCCAATACTTTGGAAGGCCACCAGGGACCAATTTCTCCATCTCCAGGACAGCTCAGCTCAGCTCTCAGAACTGGCTGACATCCCCACCCCTTCTGCAGTGTCACTGGAGGGAACCCGCCCCCCTTGTCCACTCCCTCTCTGCAGGGCCAGTGATGTCCCGGCTGACCCTCCTGGTGGATGTGGAGTGAGATGAAGGCAGCAGATAGAAAGGCATAAATATTAGCAATTCCACTTGCCCTTGCTTTTGACTTTCTCAATGAGTCAGAGCTAAAATGTTAATGAGTGCTAAAGGCTCGCATCTCAGGTAACAGAATTACAATAAGAGGTGTAAATTACAAACCAGGTTCTGGGTAAATTACAAACAGATTTGCAATAAGATGTGTAAATTACCGTCTTTTTGCTGGGAGGGAACACAAAGATGAATGGACAGACATTCAGGTCCCTGTCTTTGAGATGTTTGGAATCTAACCAAAAACGTGCATGAACTAGCCTGCCATAAAGGGCTAGAGGTACATATAGATGGTGAGTGGTCACTGAGGAAGGAGCAACGAGGACTTAATTCTACCAGAAAAGGAGGTGGTGGTGTTGGTGGAGAAAGTTTTACTGAGGAAGGTTATGTCTGAACTGGATCCCAAAGGATCAGGCAGAGGAAGGCAAGAAAGGGCAGTCAAGGCAAAAGGAAGAGCATGTGGAAATGCTCAAAGGCAGGAAAGCATATGGCATCTTTGGGGGGAAAGGAAGAACACAGCATGGCTGAGAAGGAGAGCCAGTGGTGGGCAGGTCAGGAAATAGGCCTGGACCCCGTGGCTGGGCCCCACTTGGGGTCCTCTGCAGGGTGGACTCGGGCCTGGCTCTATCGGCAGCAGCACCGAGCTCTCACTGAGGGATGCTCATCGGGGAGGCAAGTCTTACGGAGAGGATTTAGGGCCCACTTCCAGGCAGCAGGAGAAGCACCTGGTGATAGACCTTTCAGCATGGATCCTGGGTGACTCTCTCCTATGTCTACACCGAGGGCCAGTCCCCAGAAAGAGCTGGAACAAATGAGGAACAAACAAGGACATGAGTGATTCTGGACAATGTCTGGGGAGGAGAGTAGGGGCTGTTAGGTCTGGCTCAGCTCCCGTGTGAGTAGTACTTCTTTGCCTTCAGCTGGAGATGGCAGAGCCATGAGCAGCAACTCTGCAGCTCTTTGGTACCGGGCATTTGGCCACACTTGCTGTCTGCAGGCTTTTGCCCCTGGGCTCCAGCTCTGACAGCCACGTCCTGGCAACCTGTCTGTGAGGCCTGGGGCCTGCCTTGCTCCCCCCTCAGCAGGCCTGTGCGCCTGGCCCTGAACCCCATCCCACTGATGTACACCTTAAGCCCCAGGCCAGCTGTCTGGCCCTGTGATTTCAGCTGACTCTAGCACCCTGGGTCTCAGAGGGTAGCAGTGGGATGTTGGCACCCGCCGGGATGTTGGAAGGTGTCGACTGTACAAGCAGGGCTTAAGCATCATCCCTTGTCCATTTCCCTTGCTTCCCTTCAAAACCTCAATCTAGGAAGCTGGCATGGCGAGCTCTGCCCTGGACCCTGGATCAGGAAGACAGTGGTCCATCTGCTGTCTCGGAAGAAAAGGCGCTGCTCCCCAGCTTACCCTTTGCAAACTTGCTCTCCTCATCTCTACTCACTCCTCCAACTTCCTGTCACCCCATGCCTCACCTCCCCCACCCCCCATCTCCCTACAGAGGCAGAATGTCAATCTGTCTCTTCTGCAAGTGCTCCGAGTAGGACAGTCATTTCTCTTTTGGAGATGGGCACAGACAGAGCCTGTTATGCAGGGAGTCGGGGCAGGAGGGGAAGTAAGAATGGAAGTGATTCCAATTGCGTCCCAAACCAGCTCTCCGATTCCATGAATTTCTAGGACCATTGGTATAAGAATTTCAGGGAAAGCCTAGTTATGAAAAGACAGAAACAGCACAGTGAAAACTCTTTGAACTAAAATCATGAAGCTGGTGCCTTTGAGATACTTGTTTCTCATTTGCTTTGGAAAGAGATTGTCTAGAGAATTTGGAAACCTACATTCGGTTTCAAAAAGCAAACCAGGTTTCTGCCAACAGTCAGTTTGGTGGGGGTAGGGGTGGAGGGTGGATTTTGTCTGGTTTTTTCCATGTGAGCTCATATTCTGGGGGATGCACTCTGCCATTCTAATCCTAGACATCAACAGAGCTGTACCTTCAATCACTCAACTGCATTAGCATGGAATGGCTTTCAAGCTTTTCTTGAGGATGTGTTTTCAGAAAACATAAGAGCTTCCTTCTGCAAACAGTCACTGCCACCAGGGACTCCATCAAACATCTTCAACCAGAATGTGCACTCGGCTTTCCTGTGCTTTGAGAGTTTCAGGAACTTTCAACCACCAGACACTCCCATGTTCCACTGTATCAGAAAATGATTGTGGTTAGATCTCTTTCAAGCTCTCAAAGGTTTGAATGCTTGACCAACTGTTAACATACTTCTTACCATGTAAAAGGCTTTATACCATACAACAACTTAGCTATACCAGAAAAGTTAGGTACACTGCTGTGGAAAATTCAGGCCCTGAACGGCTGGGTTCAGTTTAAGGTCTGGAGCATGTGCCTGGAGCACTGGGTGTGACAAGCGGAGGGCTCTCCCTTCTTCTGGGGCAGAAAAGAAGGACAGCTGACTCTCAGCATGCACTGTCTGTCTGTTATTTTAGGGTTCATCTGTCCAGCTAGACTGCACATTTCCTGAGGTGGGCATCCATATATTATCTTTGCCTTGCTCATACTTCCTTGCAGAGTAAAGCAATATTTGTTGATTTAATAACAAAGGGCACACATTAATAAGGTTAAACTTTTAGGGGGTGGCTCTTTTGGTTAATGGGATTCTGTTCTGGGTAATGAAACTACATCCCTTATTCTCTTCCTAAGAACCTAAGTTCTATTAAGAAGACACAGTGGAACTAGCAATATAAACTAGGAGGACCTTGAAATTCATCCTAGGAGGCCACTGAAGAGTTAATTCAATTCTTACAGGAGAATTATGAGGCAACGCTATAAGAATTACACACAATGGATTTATAACACAATAAGATTTTTTTTTAAGGACAAAAGTAGTGACTGGGGACGTTTCAGATGGAGAAATAACTATGTTAACCTCACTGCTTTTTAAACATTTGCATCTGTGAATTGCAGAGGCTCAACATAAAGCAGATTGCCTACATCCACTGAAAGTCATTCTGGCATGAGAAATTTCTCTTGCATAAAGCAAAACAGATGTGTGAGAGGGAAAAGCAAACTTTTCAGCATTCAAAATTATATAGTTATCTCAGGAACTGCATATTGTGTGAAGCAGTGAATACTGTACAGAATCTTGATCAGACTGTGTCCCTGAAAATGCAGAAACATTGTATCTGGAAAATACTAGTTATTAATGCAGATGAAAACCTAGCAGTATATTCATACTTCATCTACATTTTTTTTTAACTGAAAGGATATCAGCCAACTGTACTCAACCTGCACCAGAGATTAAATATTTAGAATTTTTGGCCATGTACTGTCTGGAAGCTGTGAATTGAGATCCACTGTTCAAGCAGTGAGAAAGAAGTCACATCCTTGTGAGCAGGAAGGAGTACACCAGGGGCCTGTGCATGTGTGTCTGTATATTGGGATCCACAAGCTAATTAATTTGGAAATAGGAAGGGGACTCAAAGCCTGCCAAGGTACAGGACAGAATTTACAGAGTAGTAGACATGTGCTCTGCTGTCTGCTAGATCCTGGGAAATGCGCAAAAGAAGCACAAACAACAGCGTAGGAACCAAGACAGGAAGGAAAGCAGAGTGTCCTGGGAGGCACCCACCTTGCTTGAGAGAAAAGTGTTTCCAGTGAGGAGAAGAGAGAGCAGACCAATTCTTAAATGAGCAATCACTGTGAAACCAGGCTGGGAAAGCTGTTCAAGGAAACTTAGAATATGATGCATATGTGAAAAAATTGTCCATGTGCATACAAACACGCAGACACACACACATATATGTAATAGATTGAGAATGGCCGTATAACAGTCAAGATCAGTTTGCTAGAAATTAATGCTAATTATGATTAAAGTAATCCCAAGTATTTGACATGGTCACATTCTAGAAGCAAAGTCATAAGAACAGTTTCTTCAAATACACACACACACACACACACACACACTATCACTCACACACTATAGTATTAGCTGTAGCTCAGAGAGCTCAGAATTGTCCTGGGCACACATGAATAGAATAATAATTGGTGATTTTTAAAGGTTGACAAGTTATGAGTGTACCTGTAAAGAATAAATAAATTTATCTCCACTAACAGTTTTTCTATCCGTGCAGTTATAAATATTAAACTTTCGATACACTCTCTAGCTAAAGCCATGTAACATTTATTTATCACTTAAAAAAACCCATGGCAGTGACTTGTACTTTAGAGTCATGCAATACTATACAACTATCTATTTTCCTCATTTTGTATTTATCATGAGTATCAGCAAAAGAGAGAATTCTCTTCATTTCCTTCTGATTTGAATAAATATATATTCTGAAATTGTGTTCTGATTTTCAAAATTAATTGAGTGAGAAAGAACTACAAAACACGAGTATAAATACTCTCCCATCAAAACACTTGGGCTGGTAATCCATTTAAAAAAAGTGAACTGCAGATATGGGGTATGTGAATAAACAAAGGCTCCACACTGCCAAAGGTTGAGAGAATGACTTCACATCTAATTTTGTGACCATTTCCATTATTTCACTGATTGGCACTGTAGCTTGAGATGTCTGTAGGCCTGCCACTTCTGAAGGAATGTATACAAAGCCAAAAAAGTACACCCCCCAAAAGTTCACTGTTAATGAAAGGCTCTGGCATTTGAACTTAATAATCGGATGCCATTTGGAATCCATATAATTTTTCAACAATAGAGACACTTAAATCAGGCTGAAATTATACATAACTCATGCATATATTTAAACATGGATTAATCTCTCTTTACATGTACATGTGCAACCTCTTATGAAGGATTCTTAAAAACAGCCTAATAAGGAAGAAGAATGAGGCTGTGGTTTCAAGAGGGATCACCAATGATGCATTGAGGGGATACCAGTCCAGTGTCCCTTAAGTTGCTTTGAGCTGTCACCGCATGAGATTGCAATGCCTTTATTCACCTATTTCCCCCACCTGAAATGCCCTCTTCCCTCTATTAAAAGCCCAGTTGAAATCCAATCTCTTTTTTGAAATCTTCTGAAAATTGTTTAGGAATATTCTTCTCCCCATACAATATCTCGCCTATTACCTATTTTCTCTATTACTCACCTAGTTCTTTAGCATCCACTGTTGTGTATTATTAATCTTGAGATATGTCTACATTTTACTTCCCTGACATGCTTTTTGAGGACATGGAACTTGGGTTATACTCTTTTCATCCCTCTAGCAACCTTTCTCAACGGGTTGTCCTTGTATCTCTGGAACTGCCTGAGTGTTTGACCAAACTGTAGCTTCAGAGATGCTGCAGCTGTATGGAGGGAGGGCCCAGAAAGTTGCATTTTTAACCTGTTGCCTAGGTGACTTTTAGGTACTCTACAGATTGACCACCACTCTATACGAGGACTACATGTAAGAACTAGGAGAGTGCTGTGAACATAATCAGTACCAAGAAGTGTTTGTGGAATATACAAAGGTATCCCAAGGGCCCACACTAAACCAAACCAGACCGAAACAACAATAGAAGCAAACAAACAAACTAAACAAAAAAGGTAACATTCAAGACATTCAGCTTAATTCTACATCTATCAGCTTAATCACAATGCAATTATGAAGTTGACTGAACATGAAGTGTTATTGTACAAACAGTGCTTATTTTCTAGTCTGTGGTTGCTGAACAGAGCAAGCCATGTTTCCTAAACTTCTAATTAGGAGGTGCTATGACTGACCACCTCTTTCCCATCTCCCTGCCTTTTCCTATTGATTCCTCCTAAGAATTGTTTCCGTGGGTTTCCTTCTTGTCTCCACTGCCCCTTCCCTGCTTTCTGTCTAAGAGATTGATTACTTGTCACCTAATTCACTGTGGCTCACAAGCTCAAGATAAAGAGAGCAGGTGCAAAGGGCAGGGCCCAACAAGTTTACAGAGTACCTTACTTAAATTAGAATAAGATGCCCTTTCTGGGCCAAGAAGCATGACTTGGCAGATGGAGGAGACACAGGGCCTTGTTCAGTTAGCAACCTATAAAACCGCACCCGGCAGCCTGTCAAAAAGGGGAAGGGAGCAGAAAGCATCTGACCTACTACCCTTGCTCCCACATTTTCCTGAAGATAGCTTTTCCAGAGCTCCATTTTTATCTGACTTTTTGCCCAGGTCCAGATTCTACTGAGTAATAAGAAAAGTTCCAAACATTAGTTATCTGATGCTCAGAAGAAAGCTATATATGACATATTATTGTGAAACCAGTGTGAAGGACTTGCTTTTTGTTTCCACAAAGGAATGAAAAAAGCGGAAAGAATTTACGCATTGGGAAAAGGTAAAATAAAGAACTGTGGCCTTATGAGGGAGGCTGAGGAATTCACGACTCTGGAGATATTTTGAAATAACACAGGGCACTACCCACCTTTGATAGTTTATGATGGATCTGAGCAAGGTAGCCTCCTGGGACCCCTTCTCCTCCATAAAGGCCCTTTCCCTGTAATGTGAGGCTTCTTGGCCCTGGTCTGCTGCCATTTCTGCTGGAGCACCCTGAGGCCTTGGGGCCCTTTCAGAACCACAGCCTTGGCTCTGAAGTCCCTATTTCTCAGGGCCTGAGTGACTCCCTTTAGTAGAAAGTTGGAGGCGGCTGCAGCAGCAGTGGTCACTCAGGTAGGTTGGTAAAATATTAAAAGCATTTTCCTGAAGTTTTGCAGCTTTCTCGAGGTACACATTTGGTCAGGACAGGATGTCCAGTCTAGGAGAGATCTCATAATTGTACTAGCTTGTGGATTCTGAAACGGCAGGGACCCCATGTTGTCCTTCATTATTCTAATGCTTCCAGGGCCTCTCAAAAAACCTTCTCAGCGAACATGCTGGAGCCGAATTCCTCCTCTGATTCTGCCTCCAAAAGTCCTTCTCAATTTGCCTCCTGGAGAACACTTCCTTTCTGTGTCACTCACCACCACTTTCACCCCTAAAACGTGAAAGTTTTTGGGCCTGAGGCCCTGGATTTCCAGGTATCATTTCAAGGTCAGATGGAACCATACCCTGGGCAGTGGTGCTTGCTGGAATCCTAAGCCCCATGACCTTTGCCCCTGGCCTTACTCCCAGGATTATGTGACTTCCATGGCAAAAGGGAAGATGTGATGAAGGTCACTAATCAGTGACTTCAAGAGAGGAAGATGATTTGGGTGGCCTAAGTGAATCACAAGCCCTTTAGAAGCAGAGATTTCTCTGGCTCACAGCAGAAGCAAGATCAGAGATTCCAGCCCCGAAAGGGATTCAGCTAGAGGAAGTTTCTTTCTGGCTCTGGAGTCACAGGGCAAAGACATGAGAATGGGCTCTAGAAGCTGGAAACACCTTGCGGGGAGAACTGGGACCTCAGTCCTACAGCTACAAGCAACCGCATTCTGCCATTGACCTTGAGAGTGGAGGGGAGAGCCTCCCTGCAAGCCTGCAGGGGCCAGGGCAGACTGACTCTCACCGCAACTGCAGCCTGGTGAGACCCTACACAGAGAACCCAGTTGAGCCTGCCCGACTCTTGACCTCGAGAACTGGGAGATAATAAATGGGTGCTGTCTAGAGCTGGGGGTATGTGGTCAATGGTTACACAGAAACAGGAAGTGAGCCCAGCAGCCCTCAGGGAGTGTCTGGAGCCAGGCCCCACGTGCTTCCCGACTCTAGCTCACGTACTTCTCGACTTGGGGAGATAGAGAATGGATGTTCATAGACCAGGAGCAAACCCCAGCCCTGCTTCTTACTACTGTTTTCCTGGTTCACTGAGCCACTCGACCACCTGCTTCGTTCTGTCTGTTAGGGCTGCCCTCCACAAACCCACACATCTGTCAGAGCTTCCTTTCTGCCATCTGCCTAGCAGGACTTGTACTTTACAAGAAAAGTCTCTGCCCCAGCTTTGTCCTTCATGTACTCAGGACCCCACCTGGCTTCAACTTAAGGAATCAAAAATACAAACAGAGCCCTACAGAACTTCTACACAGATCTGATCAGTGGGTGTGCCTTTCAGAATTAGATAATACGACTTGCACAAAACGGTCTTGAACGGAAATGAGTCAGACTAAGATCCATGACATACAACCAGGGCTGTTCAGACTTGAGTATCTGGGGGCAAAGATGACTCTGTTTTTTATTAAGACTTGAGATAAATATGTAAGAAAAAAAAAATCCCACTTATTGGAAAAGACCCTGATGCTGGGAAAGATTGAGGACAGAAGGGGGCAACAGAGGATGAGATGGTTAGATGGCATCCTTGACTCAGTGGACATGAGTTTGAGCAAACTCCGGGAGATAGTGGAGGACAGGGAAGGCTGGTGTGCTGCAGTCCATGAGGTCGCAGAGAATTGGACATGACTTAGCGACTGAATAACAAAAACAAAAACTCCCGCATCTAAGGTTCAGGGCTTTACCCAAACTATGTATGTGGCGCTTGGTAGAACCGCACTCTAGAGTCTAGTTCTCTTGACGAGTCATCCCTCCTTTCCAAAATCCTACTTCCCTTGTGTTCAAACTGAAAGAATCCATCAAACAAAGCTGCTCATATTTCTAAGAGAGAGGGGAAATGACTTTCAAGGGCCTTGCTTGATCCCGTCATAACTAATCCCCTCCCCGTTTTTCTCCTTAACCAACTTGGCTCAGTCCTCTCTGTAGGGCTACTTGTATTCTGCCTTGCATTCTAAGTGGCTGCTTATATGTGCCCCCCACCCACCATTTCCTCCGGCTCCTCAGTGACAGAGCCATGGCCCCTTGATCTTTGTGTTTCTCAGGGCCAACCCAGGGACCATTCAGTCCATGCTTAAGGAGTCCACTTGGAGCAATGAACTGGATTTATGGGGGAGCTTTGCTTTGCTGTCAGCTTTCAGGTAGGGGCTTAAAGTTCCTTGATCCAGGGAAATAAGGGTCAGACAGCAGCAGCACTCTGCCAGCTCCCAGAGACCCCTCGCAAGAGTGAGGGGCTAGTGGGAGGTGATGGCCTCACAGTCCCAAGAGTCTGTAAAGAACAAACGGGGGAGGGGAAGGAGGCTCCAGAAGGAGAGGGAGGACCAGTCTCATTTCCCCCCTGCAGCAGGCGGGCTTGCTCTCTAATTTGATCTTTTCTCTGCTGTGGCCAAGGCCAGGCGCGTTCCCCGAAGAGCAAATATGCAACAATGCAGTTGCCGTTTCAAAGCAGGGGGAAAAAAAAGAGCGGTGGTGGGAAAATGGGAGGAAAGGCTTTTTCTTGATTTATTTTTTTAAATCTATGTGGTGGGAGAAGCAGTCATGAAGATAAAATATGCAATAAATTCTAACCCGTGAAGGGAAAACATTTTCTATTGTCCTTTAAAATCTTTGACACTTTAATCATCTATTCAGTCACTCAGCAGGCTTATCCTACACTCTGATTAGGGCATGTCTCACTTTGTACAACTCCTGTACATGCCTCCTAGACCAGGGGGTCTCCAGGGCAGGGACCTTCTCAGTCCATCTTCACATCACCGACGCCAAGCACTGTGGCTTGAGGGCCGTTGGAGCTCAGGAAGTGGTGGTTGGCCATCCAGGGAGAGTGAAACCAGCAAGGCAGCAGGGAGCAGCGAGGTGAGGGCGGGGCCTTAGGTGGGGGCGGAGCCTTGGGTGGGGCGGAGCCTTGGGTGGGGCGGGGCATGCTTCCCGGAGAAGGGGGATGGGCCTGGACAAATGTCACAGAAAGGCCAAGTGGCCTCACCCAAAAAAGAAGCCAAGGGATTGGGAAATTAGGAAGCTACTGGTGACCTAGCAGGTATTTGGGGGAGAAAGCATATTGGAGCTGAGTGAAAAGTCAGTAGGAGAAACACTCACTAATGGGCATAAATCAGTATACCTTAAATAATTCATCTATGATAAATCATAATGGAAAAGAATATAAAAAAGAATATATGTATGTTCAGCTGAATCACTGAGCTGTACAGCAAAATTAAAACATTATAAAGCAACTACAGTACAATTAAAGTTTTTTAAAATGTATCTAAATGTACATTGTTACGTGACTGGTGAAAGAAACTGCAGAATACAATGCATGGTTAAAATAAGTAGATTCGTATCAGGGTTTCTTAATGTTGGCATTATTGATACTTGGAGTGAAAAATTCTTTGTGAAGGGGGGCTGCCTGTGCATTTGAGGGTGTTTAACAGCACCCCTGGCTGCCAGGAGCACTTCCGCCTAGGTTGTGACCATCAAAAATGTTTCTAGAAATTGCTTTTAGTTGAAAAACCACTGATTTACATGTACTGACCTGGAAAGATATCCAAGGTAGATCGTTGGGTACCAAAAAAAAAAAAAAAAAAGTAGCAAAAAAGTACTATTTATGTAAACGAAGTACAATATATATACAGATATACATAAGTCTATTAAGTCCTTACTATTTAAGTATGTACATCGACAGTGGTCCAGAAGGACAAAACTGCTACCAGATGTCTTCTCTGGGAAGGGGCCTGAGGCTGGGGGGCATCACATGAATTTTGGCTTTATTTGTACTACTTGTATTTTTTAAAAATAAAAATATACTTGGTGTTAGAATTAAACTGTTTGTAAATGAATGGAAATTGACGATGTAGAGAAAGAACATGTACGCTACTCCTTGACAAAGTTTAAAGATGAAGAGAAAGCTGGCCAGAATGAGGCAGAATTAAAGGAAGGAATTTTTAGGATGTGGGAAAATTGAGCACTGCTAACTTCAGTCAAGTTACAGTTTTGTATAAAGCATTATGAAGGCGCGGGGGGTGGGGAATAACTTCTAGAATACTTCCACTTATTAGGTCAAGATTTCAACAATGCTTTGCCAGCAACGACTTTCCCACTACAGTTAAATATGCATGAAATGATAGAATTTCTCTTTCTGTTTTTCCACCGCATGTTTCTTTAATTTGTGTTTCTTTGGTGTGTGTACAGCTTTTTGTAACTAAAGTGCTGATGCCATTATGGAAACTGTCCGTCTTCAGAGCTGGAAAGACCTGAGAATAGAAGCTGACTTTGACTTGTGTTTGGTCTGGCATGGCTGCGGACACTGCAGGAGTGTATTTGTTTTTCATTAATTTGTTTGTAATTTTTCTCCATGATCTATGGAACATTTATTTCCCCTGAAGCAAATGTCATAGGTTTCTCTTGGTTCTGGTGGGGTAATGAATTGTTGAGAATAAGAAATTTTTCTTATATGCTATTTGATTGTGGAAGGAGACATTTTGTGACCTTTTGCTGTTTTACAATGATAATGAATTTCCTGGCAAACGTGGAAACTTTGGGCTTCTTTATTAAAATAATGAGGTTTGAGGAATAACTTTGACCTGGACCTTTGTAGAATTAATCAAATATGGATTTTGGAAAAATAGATGAGTTCAGTCTTTACTGAGACACTTTAATGCATTCCTGTCACCAAGGCAGTACACAGATCCATATCACATAAAAACATCAAACAATTAAATACAGACCCAAGTCCCAGCACAGAGCTTCAGGCATGTTGTGTGAGGAGGTTAAGGCTCAGGGCCTGTCAGCCTGATCACAATGTTACTCTGTTTCCTTGTTCGTTGTTCCTTTTTTTTTTTTAATTGCAAGAGTAACAGTACAACTTGTAAAAAAATTTTGGCTTATACTGAACAGGATGAAAAAGATAAAAGTCATCTGCAATCTCACTCTCAAAAGCTAATGGCCCATCATAACATTTTGGCATATTCCTTCTAGTCCTATTTTAATGCCCATATTTTTGTATGCAATTGAGGTAATAATGAACACAAAATTTTCTACCCTGCATTTTTTCTCTTATATACTGCATAAAATATTTTGTGTCCATCTCTAAACATTTAGAAAAAAATTTTATTGGAGTATAGTTGCTTTACAATGTGGCATTAGTTTGTGCTGTACAGCGAAAGTACATCAGTTATACATATTAATATATCCACTCTATTTTAGATTTCCTTCCCAGGTCACCACAGAGCATTGAGTCAAGTTACCTGTGCTACACAGTCAGTTCTCTTTAGTTATCTATTTTGTACTGTCTCTAAACACTTGAAAGGAAAACTATACTGATTCCTCTTAGGATGTTCCAAACAAAGGCATCAATTCATGGGGAAGAAAAGAATAGGTTTTCTTCTTTAAAATACTATAGGAACATCAAATTCTACCACTTTCCCTCTAAATGTGATGACAAGATATGTTTTCAGATGCCCTGAAGTTGTAGACACATCTGTATTTCTAATTTTGAGAAGTGACAAAAGAAAACGAACTTGCTGAGACCAGGATGTATGACAAGCTCACACAGTAACACTGGGTGAGGATGCTCTGTGTTCCTAGGAGACAGGGTGACGGAGCAACAGGTGTTCCAGCCACTTCTTTGACCAGCCACATGGATGCATGCATGTCAAAAGCCACTTGAGAGTAACCTCTCAGTCATTTACAAAACCATGAACATGGGGAGCTTTCCTACTTCCCACATAGCACGCTTAGACTCCCAGTTTCTCTACACAGTCTCTCCTGGGCTCACTGGAGTTTCTCTGTACCCATCCCCAATACCCTGCAAGACCAGAGAAGAACCTGGAAGGAGGCAGAACCCGCAACCCAAGCAGGGAGGGTCTCAGAGAACTGGAGTAGAATTGGCTTCCTCATTCTAGGGCTGGGAACCACTTCCTGGGTGGTTGCTCAGTTAATGACCATATTTTGGAAGCTTGAGTTTTTTTTTCCCCTGAATGTTGACAGAATGAGAACATCAGGAACAAAGGGAGAAAGGAACCAAGTTTCTGAGATAAGCTCTAAAGTCTTCATGTCTCACTGGCTGAAATATATTTTGGATGTTTTTCATTAAACGCCGGATTACTTTAGGATTGGAAAACAATTGACATCTAGATAATGAGAAAGGCAATGTAAATTCCTGTCCAGTTAGCCTAAATAGGGACTTGGGGGAAATTTATGAAGACCTATAAAACATGTCTGAGATTTAAGGTCTTGTATCTCTGTCTTTAACTGCATATCTCACACAAAAAATATTTAGTCTTCAATCAAATATTCATGCAAATATTTTAAATTATAAATCTTGAGCTTCAAATCCGGTAAAAGTCGTTCCTAGACTGCTGCTGCTGCTAAGTCACTTCAGTCGTGTCTGACTCTGTGCGACCCCATGGACTGCAGCCCACCAGGCTCCTCCGTCCATGGGATTTTCCAGGCAAGAGTACTGGAGTGGGGTGCCATTGCCTTCTCTGCCTTCCTAGACTAGGGACTACTCAAAGTATTGTCAGAGAGCCAGCAGCATTGGCTCCACCCGAGAGCTTGCTAGAAATACTGAATGCAGGCCCCAGCCCAGCCCAACTCAACTGAGTGGTCCACATGCCTATTCTAATCTGAGAAGCACTGGTTTGTGGTCAGGTGACAGATCAGACTTTTGGAATACAAGTATGGTCACAAGTGACTTCCTAGACAATGTGGAAAAGTTGTTAGTACTGTTCAGAGACTGCTTTCTTCTTCCCCATTACAGTCTAACTTCTAGTCTAATCTTTTCATCACTGCCTTGCTGATGGTCAGAAGCTGTCCCTGATTGCTGAAAGAGACTAGAGCTCAGGGCACTCTGTAATTTCTGAGGTGGGAAAACAATGCCTGCCAAGGTGATTATCCTCTTGATTTGGTGTCAGATTAAGTAAGAGAAAAGAGGATGCTTGGCGTGAAAGCATCTGAATGGCTGGAGTACCACACTGACAGTACAGTGCATTTTGACCGATATGATCAGGAACTTTAAGAAGTGTGTTTTTCTCTCACTTGCTTACTTCTCCTTCAATAAATAAAGCAGTCTATGTGCAATATAGTTTTTAAAAGTGCTTACAAGCAGGCCTCATCCCTCTCCAGTACTCTTGCCTGGAAAACCCCATGGACAGAGGAGCCTGGTGGGCTGCAGTCCATGGGGTCGCGAGGAATCGGACTCGACTGAGCGACTTCACTTTCACTTTTCACTTTTATGCATTGGAGAAGGAAATGGCAACCCACTCCAGTGTTCTTGCCTGGAGAATCCCAGGGACGGCGGAGCCTGGTGGGCTGCCATCTCTGGGGTCCCACAGAGTTGGACACGACTGAAGCGACTCAGCAGCAGCAGCAGCACAAGCAGGCCTAAGGTCAAGAATGTGTTTGATTTAGCAGTTAGGGGAATTTAAACTCAAACCCAGTTGGTTTTTAAAATCAACTTAATCACCAAAACTTGATGAAGCGCCCTCAAGTTATCTAAAAGAAAGCAGATACTGCACAGTGGAAGAGTTGATGTCATCCGTGGAGCTGCCAAACCATCAACAATCTGGAAAGTGAAATTTTTTTTAAAAGGGAAAATATAAAATTATGAAAAACATGCAGCTCTTAGATTTGCTTGCATGCTCTTCCAAGTGTCTGATGGTTTATGTAATACATCTCTTTCCATTCTTTTCTAATTTGGTTTAGACTGTCAATATTTTCATTTAAAAAGAATGTATATTCATTTGAGCTTCATGTAGGATAAATGCTGTCCTTTATAATTTGAGGAAAGATTAAGAAAAAAACAACCTCACATAAATTTGAAAATACAGTTGAACGAGAAAAGAGAAAGGTTTAGATTTTTTTCAGTCTCTAACATTAAAATATTTAAACATTAGTTGTTAACAGAAATCAGATACTACATTCTACCTTGTCCAAGAAATAACCAAAATCCAATCCTCAACTTTCTTTCAATGACATATTTATCTTACAAATAATTCTTACATTTCAGGCAAATGATTAGAAGGGAGGGTGGTACTTGAGCTGAGTTTCTTTCTCTTTCCTCTTTTATTCTTATTTTCTCTTTTGAGAAAGGAGCTGAAAGTCAGATAAAGACCAAATTATTTTCTGAAAGGAATTTTTATAAAATGATATAGAAGAAAGGCTCTGGAATGAATAAGTGGTCAAAATAATCATGACTTCCTGTCATGATTAGGAAAGACACTAGTGTCTGATGCTTGCCTGCTATTAATTAAGCCAGATCTAAAGTTTTTGTGTTACTTTATGAACAAACATTAGCTCTTACAAATCAAGTACCTCTGACATCTAATCTCTTTTTAAAGGATCTGTTGAAGTCTTTCCCAGGTCTTTCCTTTTTTCATTTTTCTTTAAATAAAGAAGGAAATTTATTTGACTATTGCTTTGGTTGTGTCACTGCTCCAGATGCTTAGGGACAACAACGAATATGAAAGATGAAACCGTCTGCCCTCGTGGAGTTTGTGTTTTAATGGGAGAGGAAGATGATAAAAATCCAGAAACATAAAACCAAAGTTGTTGAGATAATAAATTTAAAGCTATGCTTTTTGAGTAAATCTACCCTAATCATCCCCAAATGCCTTTCATTATTTCTTCCTTTCTCCTTAGAGCCTATGTATTTGATTTCTATCGCTTATCATTTGTTGCTACTTTATTTTATAACTGTGTTAATGTCACTTCCTAGGCCTATATATATACTTTCCTCTGATTCAAAAGGCTCTTCAGAAGCAGAGGCCATGTATTTATTCTCTAGGTATTCGCTGCCAGAAGTAACAGGTTTTATTCTATACATGCCATGACTGATCACTGACATCTTACACTGCGTGTGTGTGCGCTAAGTCACTTCAGTCGTGTCTGACTCTTTGCAACCCTGTGGACTGTAACCTTCTAGGCTGCTCTGTCCATGGGATTCTCCAGGCAAGAATACTGGAGTGGCTTACCATGACTTCCTCCAGGGATCTTCCCGACCCAAGGATCAAACCCGCATCTCTTATGTCTCTTGCGTTGGCAGGCAGTGCCACCATTTACCATTAGTGCCACCTGGGTAGCCCAACATATTACATTATAGGTTACTTAAAGCAGACCACGTCCTCAGCTTTTTACAGCTTACTTCTCAGAAATGTTTTTAAAAGTTTCATTTCAGCCTTTTACATAGGCAGGGCTTTTACTAAAGCCCCTAAAAAATCTGACCAGATTAATCAATATTTAGAAAGTAGACTTACCACAATTTAACTGCACTGGATTTGTCCCATGAAATTTAGTGAGGTTTTAGGTCTTTCCAAAATACTATGGTTGACAATTTCAAGAACAGTATACATCTATCTTTATCCTTATAGGTTGTGGGACTAGGGGACTGAGATAGAAAGATGCCTAGTTTAGACTGGGAGTTTAGTCTGCACATTCCCAAAACTTGAAGAGATCCAGCTACAAAGATGCCTTCAGTGTAGAGGGTGGAGTGGGCACAGGGGCTGGATCTGAAAGGGATGACTTGGACGGTGGCCTACTTCTGTGCTGAGTATCCAAATCAGCATCGACCTTTGAGTAAATTAGAATTGTCAGGCTACTCTTGGAAGCCATTGCTAAAATTTCTAAGCTCTACCAGAATTAAAGAAAAGTAGCCAAATAAATGAGAGGTCAGTTGGAAATGAGAGGGTGTGGTGTCAACATAACCTTGGGGGAAAAAAATTAAGCTGATATGTAAGTGAGGTTTTGAGCAAGTAACCACATGGCCAGACACCCATTTCCCAGAGGCAGGCCCGGCCCAAGCCCTTCAAGTCAGCCTCTGTTATCTGGCCCTGAGAAGCCTTAAAAAAGGTGCTTACTCTGATTTCTTCAAACATAAAATTGGGGCAGTGGGATTTGCCATTTCTGTGTAGTCTAGGCCTGTGGTGAGGATTAATTAGTGTTTTTAAAGTGCTGTGGGTTTGGTTTGGTTTATTTATTTTCTCAGGATGAAAGCCAGTACGCCAGCACCAAGTGTTAACAGCGAAGGTTTGATGTATGTTACTTGAGATGCCCTGTGTGAAGTGGGGTGGGCGGGAAACGAGGCTTGTGGGACGGCCTTCAGCATCAGAAAGGCCACATTTCCAAACACACTTTAGTACTCCCCAAAGTCAAGGAGAAAGACTAAAAGCCTTTGAAAATTAAAAAGGAGAAGAGTTATCAGTATTTAGGTTCTGTGATTGAGGGCTCATACCAGCCCACACCAAGGAAAATTTGACAGCCCTCTGCAGACAAACATTGGCAGCAAGAGAAGACACAAAATTCTGCTAATTCTGTGACAAGCTGTAAAATGAGCTCTCATATTTGATATAGAAAAAGAATGGCAACTCAGACGGTCAGGGTATCAGGACTAACAGCTGAGGAAAAATGCTGTCACATGCTAGCTTCTGTCGGAGAAGGCAATGGCACCCCACTCCAGTACTCTTGCTGGAAAATTCCATGGATGGAGGAGCCTGGTAGGCTGCAGTCCATGAGGTCACTAAGAGTCGGACACGACTGAGCGACTTCACTTGGACTTTTCACTTTCATGCATTGGAGAAGGAAATGGCAAGCCACTCCAGTGTTCTTGCCTGGAGAATCCCAGGGACGGGGGAGCCTGGTGGGCTGCCACCTATGGGGTCGCACAGAGTTGGACATGACTGAAGTGACTTAGCAGCAGCAGCAGCAGCAGCTTCTCTGACCCAGGACAGGTGGGCATAGGGACCAAGAACTCTGGTACAGCCTCCACTTCCACTCGCTAAGAACCCAGCAGTTTTCCAGATATTACAATCTCACAAGAATCCTCTAAGCTGGTTTTAAAAAATAATTTTTATGGCTTTATTCCTGGTTAAGGAAACAATGTGTGCTCATTACTAAAAATTGAAACTGCAGAAATATAGAACATAAAAAGTAGGGACACTACACCTCCAATCCCAACAGTCAGTATATATTTTTTGAACATATTACAGGCGACAGCTGTAACTGTCCTCAATTTATAGGTGATGGAACAGAGGACACAGAGAACTTATCTACCAGCTCACAAGAAATAAGTCAAAGCTGGAACTCAAATCCAGGTCTTTCTGATACTCTGGGACTCTACATGTCCAGTAGGCTACTCTGCCTTAGCCACACCCCGCTCCCTTGTTCCACCACCCTCCCCAGAGATAATTACCATGAGGCACAAACACAGTTTCTATAACAAGCCTTGCAAAGAGAAGCTGCCATCATCCACAGAATCAGGTTACATGTGAAACAGCAAGGTTAGTGTCACAAGTAGATCTGCTTCCCCAGCCTCATTTAAATGTATAATCCTCCATCAACATGCTGAGTATTTGAGTGAGGTGATTGTACTTTTTTCACAAAATCATGCAGAACAGAAAACAGAGACCTCTGAGGTCAGTAGATTGTATCTTATACATGAAGCCTGGACCTGCAGACACATTTATTACATGTGTGTGACCTGCTGCCTCAGTTTCTCCATCTGGATTATAAAGTGGGTAGCTGAACTGACTGCCAGGGTGCCTTCTAGCTGCTGGTACTCCATGCAATGATGGGAAATCTCACTGACAGCTGGTTGGCCTCATGCATTCCACCTAACTTTTTTTTTTTTCCTGCTCAATATATCATTTCAGGTTGAATGACAGAAAGCCGTCCTGTGTTGCTACTTCCCAAATATGCCCAGAAAGACATGAAAGTGCTTTGAAATAATGTATGGTATTACTGCTCTTGCTAGATGTCTTCTGATTAAATGAGCAGATGATAACCAACCTAAATGCCTAACTTATCAGCATGCCTTCTTTGGGGATGTGTACATCTCCTTATACAAAGGGCCTCAAGAGAGCTATATGATGAAATCTTGCCCTCCATGGAATGTATGGCTCTGGATTGGGAAACCATAAACAGAAATAACTGCAGGAGGAAGAAGCAAGATCTCAGTGTCTTAATATGCTCAAGAAAAACTCAAGGGACTCAAGTCCGGAGGGTCGGGGAGGGCTTCATGGAGCAGGAGAATGTGACCTGGGCCCTCAAGAAGGGTCAGAGAAGCAAAGAAAGATGGCAGAGGATGCTGCAGTGGTGCTGAGGGAAATGACAGAGGCTGCAGGAGGCAGGCTAAGGAGTCTGTACGTGGCTGTTGGCAGCTGGGACCCACCAACAGCTGTCAAGCAGGTAAGTGAGGGGCTGTGTCTATGTCCTCCTTCAACAAAAGCTAAACCCTAAATGATCTCTTGTACACTTCGCCAACAAAGGTCCGTATAGTTAAAGCTATGGTTTTTTTCCAGAAGTCATGTATGGATGTGAAAGTTGGACCATAAAGAAGGCTGAGCACCAAAGAATTGATGCTTTCGAACTGTGGTGCTGGAGAAGACTCTTGAGAGTCCCTTGGACTGCAAGGAGATCAAACCTGTCAATCCTAAAGGAAATCAACTTTGAATATTCATTGGAAGGACTGAAGCTAAAGCTCCAATACTTTGGCCACCTGATGCGAAGAGCCAACCCATTGGAGAAAACCCTGATGCTGGGAAAGATTGAGGGTGGGAGGAGAAGGGGGTGACAGGATGAGATGGTTGGATGGCATCATCGACTCAATGGACATGAGTTTGAGCAAGCTCCAGGAGTTGAAGGACAGGGAAGCCTGGTGTGCTGAAGTTCATGGGGTCACAAAGGGTCAGACACAATTTAGCTACTGAACAGCAACCACCTATAACTGTATACCTATGGTGGGCAGGCAGTGTCTACTGAACAAATCACCTCAGAAACGGCACCTTAGCATCAGGAAGTGGATCTGAATTTGCTCTAAAGAGGAAAACAGGGAGCAGCTCCAAGCATGCAGACCTGGGCCACTCCTGGATCTGGCCTACAGACCTGAACATTTTACCACAGAAAACGTGCGTGTGAGAGGAGGGGAGGGAGTGAAGACTGTTCTTTCACCCTGTAATCATGAGCAGAAGTAACATCCTATTATAACTTTTGAAGAGAAGAGGCCCTTTCGATGCTATAGTGACGAAGACGTACAGAATCACTTTGAAGCCTTGGCCTTTGGAGTGGAAAATGCTAACATCTGTCAGGGCCCTTCATGTCTAATCATGCTTCTGCCAGTGGGGGCTGAGCACTTTATGTGTGTGTGTGTGTCAGGTCACACACGTGGATGGGTGTGAGAATTCTGACGATTCACTGAAAGCCACATCTGACTTCCAACGTGAGTTGTGGTCATAGACGGAGTAGCGTCTTTACCACGGAATAGCCCAGATCAAGCCTTGGGTATATAGAATGAGCACATACATTTTCTCTAAGGCAGACTAATACCTTTGAAATCATTTCTCCTCCTGGTCTGAGGCAGGACAGGGACTAGAACTGGCTGACTAGAACCGAGGGGAACCACAGAATTTGGGGCTTCAGAGTGCTTTAGAACCAGGCCGAGTGGCATTCACACCTGTAGGACCTCGGAGCCTAACCTGGGATCACAGCTAACTCCCCACCCTCTGGATGTTTCCAGGCTTTCCCGCAAATCACCTTCAACAGTACCATCCCCTCGCCCCAGGCTCTTGCACAGGCTTCCTCCACGGCCCACCCTGCACAGCTGGAGACAGACCCTGAGACCTGCTAGAAAGAAACCCTTTAAAGACATGGGAGGATAGGAGGGGAGAATAAATAATTCTTAGGATCTACTCTTAGCAATGAAGGAAGAGAAAAGGTACTACCTGAACAGAGACCAAAATGTGTCCATGCAAGGTCACCTGAAAACAGAGCCTCTGAAGATGAATTAGAGGTTTCCTCAAAGCACACGGGGAAGCAATTATAAACCATATGTTTGACACTGGCCGGGGGCCCGGGGCAAGAGAGATAAAAGCAGAGGCGGCTTTGCGGGCACTGAGAGAGCCAGTGCCCAGGCCAGCAATGAAAGGGAGCTTTCCAGAAAGGCGGAAACAGGAACAGAGACCAGCAAGAAGCAGCTGCACCCTCGGCTCAGAGGGGAAGCCAGCTGAGCTGAAACCAGCCGGGGGATTTTATTTATGTGTATTTGTCCCTGGTCGCTCAGACGGTAAAGAATCTGCCTGCAGTGCGGGAGACCCAGGTTTGATCCCTGGGTCGGGAAGATCCCCTGGAGAAGGGAATGGCAACCCACTTCAGTATTCTTGCCTGGAGAATCCCATGGACAGTGGCGCCTGGTGGGCTATAGTTCAAGGGGTCCCAAAGAGTTGGACATGACTCGGTCACTAACACTTTCACTTTCTTTCATTTGTCCATCAAGGAAGTCTGGGGGAAAGAGGTGAAGTGGGCAGGGAAAATGCCACATCACTGGATATTTTCCATGAGGGGAAGGGTGAGGGTGGGCATTTATATGCTGGATAAGTAGTTTCAAACATCTGTATGTGATAACGTTAATTAAAATAAAAAGCAGCTTGTGGCTTTTTTTTTCTTAGGCACAAAATGTAGGATGTGAGTTCAGGGTTTAAGAGGAGAGTGTGAATTGCCATCTGGAGGCACTTTCAGGTTCAAGAAAGGCTAAGATACAATAAAACAAAGACTATATAACCTGTTGGTCTAGTCATCGTTCATGAACAAATATTTATTGAGGACTTAGTATAATGGTAGGCCTGTGCTATGCACTGGAAATACGGCAATAAAAGAAAAAGTTATAGATCTTGTCTTCATGGAGTTTCTATGCTTTTGGCAGGGGGATTAAATTTCATTTATTTTTAGTTTTTAAAATATTGGTACAATATAATGCATAACATAGAATTTACTGTCTGAACCATTTTCAAGTGTCCAGTTCAGTGGCATCGAGTATGATCACATTCGTGTGCTACCATCACCATCATCCGTCCACAGAACTCTTTATCTTATAAAACCGAAACTCAATATCCACTAAAAAGCAACAACTCCCATTCTGCCTTCCACTGCGGCATACCTTGGTAGATTGTGGCTTTGATATTAACAGAAAAATGTTTCCAAAAGACTGGTGTGTACACCAGTCGATGTGCTACTTTCTGTCTCTAGGATTTCAACTACCCTAGGTACCTCATGTGAGTGGAATCATACGGTATTTGTCTTTTTTTTGTAACTGGCATATTTCATTTACCATACTGTCCTCAAGGTTTAACCATGTTGCAACATGTGTCAGAATTTTCCTTTCTTTCTAGGACTGAGTAATAATGCTCCATTGTATGTAGTACATTTTGTTTATCCATCCCTCTCTCAGTGGACACTTGGGTGGCTTCCACCTTCTGGCCACTGTGAACAATGCTGTTCAAGTCCCTGATTTCAATTCTTTTGGGCATATATCCAGGTATGGAATTGCTGGATCACACGGCAGTTCTATTTTTACATTTTTGAGGAACTGCCACACTGTTTCCAGAGCGCTGTACCAGTTTACATTCCCAATAGCAGTGCACAAGCGCTCCAAGTCACATCCTTCTCAATGGCCGTTCTTCTCCTTCCTCCACCCCTCCCTTCCTGTAGCCACCCTCATTGGTATGATCTACGGCTCTCTGAGATTTCTTTATGCTTTACTGCAGAATCTCCTGGCTCACCCTTTGACCTCTGGTGTGTGCGTGTACACACCAGTCTTTTGGAAACATTTTTACTGTTAATATCAAAGCCACAACCTACCAAGGTATGCGGCCATGGAAAAAACCCTAACTCCGCTAGTAGGAAGGGCTTCTGTGGTGACTTGTACTCTTAGAATAAGGGGGAGGTGGTATAGATGCTACAAGGCAAGAGGCCAGCTTTTGAGGGGCTCTGGTCCTATGTGGAAGGCAGAACTTCCTTCAGAAAAGTCTAACATCAATTCCTACAATCCATGATAGGAGGAGACATTGGTTCACCACTGCCAACGAGACCCACTAAAGGAGAGACAGCAGATGGAAAACTGGAGTGATGCAGTGATGTTTCAGAACACTGGCCAGAAAGGTGGGAAAGATGTAGTAACAACAAAATCGTGTAATAATTCACACTACTCTAGTGCTTGGAGCAAACTTATACGCAGAGGACATCACGCAAAATGCCAGGCCGGATGAAGCACAGGCTGGAATCAAGATTGCCGGGAGAAATATCAATAACCTCAGATATGCAGATGACACCACCCTTATGGCAGAAAGCAAATAAGAACTAAAGAGCCTCTTGATGAAAGTGAAAGAGGAGAGTGAAAAAGTTGGCTTAAAGCTCAACATTCAGAAAACGAAGATCATGGCATCTGATCCCATCACTTCATGGCAAATAGATGGGGAAACAATGGAAACAGTGACAGACTTCATTTTGGGGGGCTTCAAAATCACTGCAGATGGTGACTGTAGCCATGAAATTAAAAGACGATTGCTCCTTGGAAGAAAAGCTATGACCAACCTAGACAGCATATTAAAAAGCAGAGACATTACTTTGCCAACAAAGGTCCATCTAGTCAAAGCTATGGTTTTTCCAGTGGTCATGTATGGATGTGAGAGTTGGACTACAAAGAAAGCTGAGAGGCAAAGAATTGATGCTTTTGAACTGTGGTGTTGGAGAAGACTCTTGAGAGTCCCTTGGACTGCAAGGAGATCCAACCAGTCAATCCTAAAGGAAATCAGTACTGAATATTCATTGGAAGGACTTTTGTTAAAGCTGAAACTCCAATACTTTGGCCATGTGATGCAAAGAACTGACTCATTGGAAAAGACCCTGAGGCTCGGAAAGATTGAAGGTGAGAAGAGAAGGGGAAGACAGAGGACAAGATGGTTAGATGGCATCACTGACTCGATGGACATGAATTTGAGTAAGCTCCGGGAGTTGGTGATGGACAGGGAAGCCCGGTGTGCTTTAGTCCATGGGGTCGCAAAGAGTTGGACACAACTGAGCGACTGCACTGAACTGAGTTCTTATAATGTTTACCTTCCTCTGGTGGCTCAGATGGTAAAGAACCTGCCTGCCAGTGCAGGCGCCACAGGAGATGCTGGTTTGATCCCTGGGTCGGGAAGATCCCTTGGAGAAGGGAATGGCTACCCACTCCAGTATTCTTGCCTGGAGGATTCCATGGACAGAGAAGCCTGGTAGGCCACAGTCCACGGGGTTGCAAAGAGTCCGACGTGACCGAGCGACTAACTCTTACACCGTTTCTAACATTATCACCTGTGTTCGTCTACTTACAAACATGTCTTTGGCTACACCACTGCTTATTAACAAGTGCATCTTTTCCAGCAGAGTGACAAAGAAGAAATGGTAAGCTTTGCTCTGTTGGTCCTACTTCTGTAGAGACCCACACAATGCTGAAGCTGGAAGGGACCTCAGATGTCACTTAATTCAGTTTTCACCTCACAGATAAGGAAGTGGCTTTGGGGAAGGTGGGGGTGGAATATTACTCTCTTCTCCCATAAGTAAGCACAAACCATATGAGAAGTGTTGGCATTAGAAAGCAAAGAAATGTTTCCATGATAACAGTGACCCAGTCATCTCTCCTTCATTTGTACCCTACATGGGCTACCTTCTGATTTTATTCCACAAAAGCCTCTAGAACATAATCATAAAACACATTCTATGAATATGACATGCAGTCTTACTGTCCTACGAATATATACTGTCTTATAGCTGGATTTAATTTCCCTCCCACAAATTAACTGCACAGAAAAGGAACTGGGCTTGTATTGTCATCCTTGAAAGGAGCAGGACCCCAAAGGTAGATCCCCTTTTTCTAATTCTGCCCCACAGTGGGTTGAAATGGATATGAAAACTGAGAAGAAAAGACCCATGATGTTGCCCATGAACAGGGATGAGAAGGAGGTGGCACATTGCTACCCACAGGCACAGAAAGTAGGAAATGCTCTGGTTTTGTGAACCGATAGTGAATATGGCTCCATGTTGATGCCAGGGCCTGACAATGCCCCTCCTCACACTCAGGGGTTAGAGCAGGAGTCCTCAAGCAGTAGGGAGGGTCAACAGGAAGGCCTGGGGTGGGCTTCCAGGAGGTGGGGAGCAGGAGCAGATGGCCAGGAAGAAGTCCTAAATCTGGGACAGCAGCGAAGGGTTTCCATTCATCAATTAATACGTGGGAAACCAAGTTCCAGAAAAGTGAAGGGACCTGCTCCAGACCTCATAATCTATGAATGACAAGATGAAGACAGTTTTCTCTCCTGATTTCCATGCCCCAATTCTTACTCTGGAAAAATCTTTTGCCTGTGTTGTTACCTTGCTAGGGGCACTTTGAGGAAGACGGCAAAAATTCATGGCAGGTTATACTAAGAACCCCACGGCAAGCAGCACTGTGGCCCATCACACAGGAATACAGTTCTCAAGCTCCCACTTCTGATGCCAAGACAACACACAGCTCAGTGAGTGAAGGGGGTTGAAGTTTCTCATTTGCAGGTGGAACTTAGTCTGTGAGGACATCTTACAGCCATTATGGCGTGGGCAGCCTTTTCAGCACATGCCTGGATGTCATACTGGGCTTTGCAGTGCCTTAAGCTACTCAGAGGTTGTGAAAACCATCCCTACTTCCCCTTTATTCTCTCTTACCACCCTGAGAGACGCTTACCTGACTGGCCCCTGGCTATGCATCACTGCTCCAGTGAATCAGCTATGGGCTGGAATGTGTCATATCTCCAGGTGTGCTGGGGCAGAGAAGAGTTTAAACAATCGATGCATCTCCATAGTAGCTAACCATAGGTCTGTGATCCTCTCACAGACCTGAAGCTCCTCTGAAGCTGATCAAATCATTTCCTAGTACTTTCTAGAACAATTCTTCTAGACCCACAGAAATGTAATGCAAATGCCATGTGTGATTTAAAATTTTCTATTAAGCACATTGAAAGAGGAAAAGGAAATAACTGAAATTACAATCAATATATTTAAACTTGATATACCAAGGGAAATGAAAGTGAAATTCGCTCAGTTGTGTCCAACTCTTTGCGACCCCATGGACTTTACAGTCCAGAAGACTGGAATAGGTAGCCATTCCCTTCTCCAGGGGCTCTTCCCAACCCAGGGATCAAACCCAGGTCTCCCGCACTGTGAGTGGATTCTTTACCAGCTAAGCCATAAGGGAAGCCCAAGAGTACTGGAGTGGGTAGCCCATCCCTTCTCCAGCGGATCTGCCCAACACAGGAATCGAACCCAGGTCTCCCACATTGTGGGCAGATTCTTTACCAGCTGAGCAACAAGGGCACTGCCATTTCAACCAGTAATAAATAAATAAATATATATATATAATATATATATGTTTTATAGTTTTTGTGCGAAGTCTTCAAAAGCGGATGAGTGTTTTAGGTTTGCAGCACACACACCTTGATCTACAGTTAGCCACATTTCAAGTGCTCAGTAGTTGCACAAGCCTAGTGGCTAGCATATTGGATATATTACTACCCTTGCCTCTATTGACATATGTTTACTCCAATAGAAATAGAAATTTCTCCATCCTGTAACCATTCTTCCCTATCTCAGGACCATTTCCTTTCCAGGTTTAATGATTCTAGGTGGTCTTTATTCCATCCCAGACCTTCTCCAACCATTCACTCAGTCTTTAAATAATCCTCACAGAGTACCTACCAAGTGCCAGGTTTTTGTGTAAACTTATGAGGATGGAAAGATAAATATTACATAAAACTTGAAGTCCGGGAGCTCTCAGCTAAGTGGGAAATGTAGGCACATACCGGAAAATGTGGTCAACGCCATACAGAGATATGGCCTTCCCAAGTGCCTCAGCAGTAAAGAACCTGTCTGCAATGCAGGAGGCCTGGGTTTGATCCCTGGGTCGGGAAGATCCCCTGGAGGAGGAAATGGCAACCCACCCCAGTATTCTTCCCTGGGAAATTCCATGGACAGAGGAGCCTGGCATGCTATAGTTCATGGGGTCACAGAGAGTAAGACATGACTGAAGCAACTTAGCATAGCATATACAGAGACATATATGAAGGGGTTGGAGAAGGCAATGGCACCCTACTCCAGTACTCTTGCCTGGAAATCCATGGACGGAAGAGCCTGGTAGGCTGCAGTCCATGGGGTTGCGAAGAGTCGGACATGACTAAGCGACTTCACTTTCACTTTTTACTTTCATGCATTGGAGAAGGAAATGGCAACCCACTACAGTGCTCTTGCCTGGAGAATCCCGGGGACGGGGGAGCCTGGTGGGCTGCCGTCTATGGGGTCGCACAGAGTTGGACACGACTGAAGCGACTTAGCAGCAGCAGCAGCATATGCAGGTGCATATATGTGGACAGGAAGGAGTACTGTTTCCTCTGGGGTTTTCAGAAAGCATTCACAGAACTGGGACAAGTGTACTGGGTTTTAAGGGATGAGGAAAATTCTGGAGGAGCAGCGAAAGGAATAGGGAAAAGCATGCTCAAGACCTAAGGATGACGATCTGCATACTTGGAAATGGCAAGTGTCTAGGAGAGTGAGAAGATGGAGGAAGGGCCTAGAGTGAGGCTGGCAAGGAGAGCTGGGCCCCAAATGTCTGGTGACACACTCAGAATTACTGTGCGGTCATCCTCCGGGCAGGGAAATCCTAAGGCAGGTTGTAGCACAGACTGGAGAGGACAAAAAGAGTAAGAAGAGCCTGAACCACGGGGAAGTGGTATGTCTAAAAGAGTGGACGGGAGCACCCAAAGGAATGAAGGGAATGTCAGAGCAATATTTCCTGCAGACAGTTTCACAACGAGGGATGATGACAGATCCTGGCAAAGGGTCTAATAGTCAACACTTTCTAGGTCCTAACTCATGACACAGGGGGATCAGGGCCACTAGCATGGTATTTATAAAGGGCTGTTGCACGCATTACAACCTATGGGGATGTGGGAGCACCACATGGCCTCTCTCCCTGCAGGAATTAAAAGGGTTCCCTCTGGGTTAATTTAGGCACTTGGCAGAATCAAGCTAAGTTGCAGTATTGCCAGGAAAATCACAGGTTTATGAGACTTGGCAGGTCTGGGAAGCACCTGCGCAGCCTGATCAGATGATGTGCTGGCTGATTTCAGTTCAGTTCAGTCCCTCAGTCGTGTCTGACTCTTTGAGACCCCATAAACCGCAGCACGCCAGGCCTCCCTGTCCATCACCAACTCCCAGAGTCTACCCAAACCCATGTCCATTGAGTTGGTGATGCCATCCAACCATCGCATCCTCTGTCACCCCCTTATCCTCCTGCCCTCAATCTTTCCCAGCATCAGGGTCTTTTCAAATGAGTTAGTTATTCACCTCAGATGGCCAAAGTATTGGAGTTTCAGCTTCAACATCAGTCCTTCCAATCAACATCCAGGACTGATCTCCTTTAGGATGGACTGGATGGATCTCCTGGCAGTCCAAGGGACTCTTAAGAGTCTTCTCCAACACCACAGTTCAAAAGCATCAATTCTTTGGCACTCAGCTTTCCTCACAGTCCAACTTTCATATCCATACATGACTACTGGAAAAACCATAGCCTTGACTAGACGGACCTTTGTTGGCAAAGTAATGTCTCTGCTTTTGAATATGCTATCTAGGTTGGTCATAACTTTGCTTCCAAGGAGTAAGTGTCTTTTAATTTCATGGCTGCAGTTACCATCGGCAGTGATTTTGGAGCCCCAAAAAATAAAGTCTGACACTGTTTCCCCATCTATTTGCCATGAAGTGATGGGACCAGATGCCATGATCTTAGTTTTCTGAATGTTGAGCTTTAAGCCAACTTTTTCACTCTCCTCTTTCACTTTCATCAAGAGGCTCTTTAGTTCCTCTTCACTTTCTGCCATAAGGGTGGTGTCAT
The DNA here is from genome assembly GCF_003369695.1 of Bos indicus x Bos taurus. Classification (NCBI taxonomy): domain Eukaryota; kingdom Metazoa; phylum Chordata; class Mammalia; order Artiodactyla; family Bovidae; genus Bos; species Bos indicus x Bos taurus. Next base: position 3,653,719 of record NC_040085.1, read on the forward strand.
CTGCATATCTGAGGTTATTGATATTTCTCCTGGCAATCTTGATTCCAGCTTGTGCTTCTTCCAGCCCAGCGTTTCTCATGATGTGCTCTGCATGTAAGTTAAATAAGCGGGTGACAATATACAGCCTTGTTGCACCCCTTTTGCTCATGCTCAAGCTGATGATTTGGCCTTGAGTTTTGTGGAAGGAGGTTCTGACACTCTCAGGTAAGAATGGGGCAATAACAGCACTACGCTGACGGTTACAGGGAGGCTCAGAGATGGGTTCTTCTTTTATAGATGGGAAAGCTGGGGCTCGGAGAGGGAACTGGCTTTTCAAAGATGGGGTCTCCTTTTTTTTAAAACATTTAGTGTTAATTGAAGGATAGTTGCTTTAAATATTGTGTTGGTTTCTGCCATACATCAACATGAATCAGCTATGGGTACACACACGTGTTCCCTCCCTCTTGAGCCGCCCTCTACAATTTTCACTTTTCAAAAAGATCTAAAAGGAAGTAATAACAAAGCTGAAAAAAAATGTAAAAACCACTCAGTATTCTGTAATAACCTATACGAGAAAAGAAATCAAAAAAGAACAGATACATGTACACGTATGGGCTTCCCAGGAGGCTCAGTGATAAAGAATCCACCTGCAAAGGAGGAACATGGGCTCGACCCCTGGTCGGGAAGATCCCCTGGAGGAGGAACTGGCAGCCCGTTCCAGGATTCCTCCCAGGATAATACGATGGACAGAGGAGCCTTGGTTGGGGGTCGGGGTGCTATAGTTCATAGGGCTGCAAAGAGTCAGACACGGCAGAAGCGACTGAGTGTGCAAGCACATATGTACAACTGAACCAGCGGCTGCACGCCCAAAATCAACACAACATTGTAGATCAAGCACATCCCACTCTAAAATAAAAATTAAATTTTAAAAATGTAAAAACTATTCTCAACTTGCACCCAGCCACTATTTTAAAAGAGATTGCATTGAACCCATAGATAAGCTGAGGGGATATTGTCATCATAGCAATATTTCTTAATTAATCACCTATTTTATACATAGTATCAATTGTGTATATATGTCAATCCCAATCTCCCAGTTCATCCGTCTCCTATTCCCCCTCGGGGTCTATATGGTTGAGCTCTATATCTGTGTCTCTGTTTCTGCTTGGCAAATAAGATAATCTATATCATTTTTCTAGATCCCACATATATGTAGCAATATATAATATTTGCTTTTCTCTGACTTACTTTTTTTCTTTGTAATTTATTGTTTTATTGAAGGATAATTGCTTTACAGAATTTTGCTGTTTTCTGTCAAACCTCAACATGAATCAGCCATAGGTGTACATATATCCCCTCCCTTTTGAGCCTCCCTCCCATCTCCCTCCCCATCCCACCCCTCTAGGTTGATACAGAGCTCCTGTTTGTGTTCCCTGAGCCATACGGCAAATTCCTGTTGGCTATCTATTTTATATATGGTAATGTAAGTTTCCATGTTACTCTCTCCATACATCTCACCCTCTCTTCCCCTCTCCCCATAAGTCTATTCTCTATGTCTGTTTCTCCATTGCAAACACATTAAAAGATGCTCAACACTGCTCATTATTAGAGAAATGCAAATCAAAACCACAATGAGATATCACCTCACACCAGTCAGAATAGCCATCATCAAAAGGTCTACAAACAATAAATGCTGGAGAGGGTGTGGAGAAGAGGGAACACTCTTGCACTGTTGGTGGGAATGTAAATTGATCACAGCCACTATGGAAGACGGTATGGAGATTCCTTAAGAAACTGGGAATAAAACCACCGTATGACCCAGCAATCTCACTCCTAGGCACATACCCTGAGGAAACCAAAATTGAAAAAGATACACATACACCAATGTTCAATGCAGCACTATGTACAATGGCTAGAACACGGAAGCAACCTAGATGCCCATCGACAGATGAATGGATAAAGAAGTTGTGGTACATATACACAATGGAATATTACCCAGCCATGAAAGGAATGCATTTGAGTCCGTTCTGATGAGGTGGATGAAACTAGAACCTATCATACAGAGTAAAGTGAGTCAGAAAGAGAAAGAAAAGTATCATATTCTAACGCACACATACAGAATCTAGAAAAACGGTACCGAAGAATGTATTTATAGGGCAGCAATGGGTTCTCCTTTTATAGATGGGAAAGCTGGGGCTCGGGGAGGGAACAGGCTTAGAAGGTCACATAGCTCATTAGCAGCATTCACCGTGTGTGTCAACAAAGCCCAGGGACACTGGTGGCACAGGTGCCATGGAGAAATGTTCACTTTCACAGCGAACTCAAGTGGAAAAGGAGAATTAGGCTAGACAGCCACTGGGCAATAAAACCATCTTTGTAAGCCAAAGAGACATAAGTTAGCAGCAATAAACAAGGTACTCACACGGTGCAGTATCTACAAAGTTTGGGTCGATATTGTGCAGCAGCTCCATTCTGGGGGACGGGCTTCCTTCACTGAAAAAGAATTTTTTAGAAAATGTTAATTTCCTCTTTCAAATGGGTATGAGTAACTGTAATACTTCCTTTCCTTGTACTTATAGGAAATAACAAAACTGCCAGTTAACAACTCCGTCATGAATTCAGAGGCCTCCAAAATCTGTGGTTGTGCATCTTCAAGTAGTCATCGCTTGTCTACCTTGTCACAATGACTGAATGTTTACATAACAACTTCAGTGTCAAGCATGTGACCATTACAAAGATGAGTTCTGTGACCCTTTGCAATAAATAATGTGACTGTATTTAAACATGACCATTCGTTACAGCAGTGAAATGAGAACTCTAGTGTAGGCTCCACACTGAGCACTCACAGGGAAAGGAAGAAACGGCATCTGCTAAGATGGCAGTGCCCATATCACAGATGCAGCCTTTTAAATGAGCCCATATGAGAAAAATGAGTGTCTTCTGCATCTAAATTTATAGTGTGAAACTTACATGCAATATAAATACATATGAAATAGTTATATCTCTTTAAGACTTTTTATTTTTTATTTTTTTAATTTATATATATTTTTTTACTTTACAATATTGTACTGGTTTCGCCATACATCAACATGCATCCGCCACGGGTGTACACGTGTTCCCCATCCTGAACCCCCCTCCCACCTCCCTGCCCATACCATCTCTCTGGGTCATTCCAGTGCACCAGCCCCAAGCTTCCTGTATCCTGCCATATGTGCAAGTGCAATCACAACTCACATTAGTGTTGAAAACAAACTTGGAAAGCAGTTCAACCTGCTCATGTTTCAAATGAGAAAGACACATAGTAAGTTATTGGCCAAATATTTGGTTGTGAGTGTTTTTTTTTAAAAATTGGGAGCATAAACATCACCAGTTGTACACAAGGTGTGCAAAAAGCACCCAGATCACTTTGCTCGTATAGATCCAGCCTTATGGAAGAAGTTCTTAGACATAACTTCAATCGTTGGGAGACTCCGAAGGACTACTTGATAATACAACATAATGTTGCAAAATACTACTAATACTACAGGATTTGTCCACATCCGAATAACCAATAAAGCCCCTAATGTAACCAAGAATACATGCTTCAATGTCCACATACCAAACTCACAGTTAGTTGTCTACAGTAGTGGTTTAGGATTTCAAGGACTCGTAAATTTTCAAAAAATCTGGGTTGTGAACGGCAATGTTATACTTGCCAAGCATGGAAAACTTAAAACAAACCTCATGAATAAAAAACAAAACCAAAAAAACTTTCAACTATCATCACCATCCATTATTTTACAAAATAAAGGTAATTTTAATGGCAACAAAAGTTAGGACAAATACAGTCTCAGAATAAGAAACAATCCTTTAAAGTGAATATATTTAACTTCAGGATTCTATAAGATTTCCTTTTTCCTCTCTACTCCATAAAAGCCTCTAACTAGAGAGTGGGAGGAAAACATACAAGGATGCTTCTAGGCCTGGGGGCAGCTCTGTGCATGTGTGGGGGCTATTTCCTGGGGCTTCTCATTTTCTTCCTGACACATTTAACTAATGACCTGTATATCATGGAGACTGTCAACCAATCCAAAATGATAGGAACTAGGGTTTCATCCCAGAAGCTCTGAATATAAGTAGGGATGATAAGCAAAAAAAAGATGAAGATAAGCAAATCTTAACAGAATGGTGATGTCTAATTTGTGAGGTTAAAAAAAGCAAGCAAACAGAGCTAAAATCTGGTTGATAAAAATAGCAAGTAAGTCAGGAGGGGAAATCAGAATAAAAACATTTGAAAGTCTTTGTATTATTTGGAAGAGGATACAACTGTACATTAAATTTAGATTTTAGTAAAGTAAAATTTACATGTTGAAATTTTAGGTAACTTAGAAACAAAGGTATGACTTTTCTGGACTAAAACAAAACAGAATTCATTCAATCCAAAAAAAAAAAAAAAGACAAGAAAGAAGGTGGAGGAACTTCCAGATTTCTCATCTTTATAAGTAGAGCTCACTGGAATATCCCAAAGTACTAGGCATGGTTAAATAAAAGATATTTTTTCCAAAAATTTTTAAAGGGAATTTATCTGTATATCAGGAGAAGGCAATGGCACCCCACTCCAGTACTCTTGCCTGGAAAATCCCATGGATGGAGGAGCCTGGTGGGCTGCAGTCCATGGGGTCGCTGGGAGTTGGACACGACTGAGCAACTTCACTTTCACTTTTCACTTTCTCACATTGGAGAAGGAAATGGCAACCCACTCCAGTATTCTTGCCTGGAGAATCCCAGGGATGGGGGAGCCTGGGGGGCTGCCGTCTTGGGGTTGCACAGAGTCGGACACAACTGAGCAACTTCACTTTCACTTTATCTGTATATCATTCATTTCATTTTTTCATTATTCAGAAGAGCCACAGATACTGCAAAATAATGAAACTTAATAGCAAGAGATGAATTTTGAAACTAAAGGTTATGAGTAATCCCAGTGATGAATTATTTGCTGGGGAAAATCATCGCAGGTAGAATCTCATGATACAGACAGGAGTGAAAAAACTAAAAGTCAACCAACCTTTTTAAGTCATGTATGTAGTGATGCTACTTTTTAAAATCTACTAATCAGGATATTTTGATAAGGACGTGGTCAGAGATATAAGCCAAGGAAATACAAAATAAGACAAGTGATTTAAACAATAACCAAATACCATTAGAGACTTCAAGTTATTAAATAAGTCAAGAAAACTACATGTACATTTAAAGGAACTGAATTATCATAAATCTTGGGTTGCATGTGTGCTAAGTCTCTTCAGTGATGTCTGACTCTTTGAGACCCTATGGGCTGCCAGGCTCCTCTGTCCATGGGATTCTCCAGGCAAGAACACTGGAGTGGGTTGCTATACCCTCTTCCAGGGGATATTCTTGACCCAGAGATCGAACCCATGTCTCTTAAGCCTCCTGCATTGGTAAGCGGGTTCTTTACCACTAGGGCCACCTAGGAAGCCCAAACTTTGGGTTCAGTTCAGTTCAGTCACTCAGTCGTGTCCGACTCTTTGCGACCCCATGAATCGCAGCACGCCAGGCCTCCCTGTCCATCACCATCTCCCGGAGTTCATTCAGACTCAAGTCCATGGAGTCAGTGATGCCATCCAGCCATCTCATCCTCTGTTGTCCCCTTCTCCTCCTGCCCCCAATCCCTCCCAGCATCAGAGTCTTTTCCAATGAGTCAACTCTTCGCATGAGGTGGCCAAAGTACTGGAGTTTCAGCTTTAGCATCAGTCCTTCCAAAGAAATCCCAGGGCTGATCTCCTTTAGAATGGACTGGTTGGATCTCCTTGCAGTCCAAGGGACTCTCAAGAGTCTTCTCCAGCACCACAGTTCAAAAGCATCAATTCTTCAGTGCTCAGCCTCCTTCACAGTCCAACTCTCACATCCATACATGACCACAGGAAAACCATAGCCTTGACTAGATGGACCTTTGTTGGCAAAGGTTACCCCACATCAAAATATGAGAAGTTATTAAAATCCTTAACAAGCTCATGTACCTATTCCCTGGGGCTAGTCCTTTGGAAAGTGATGGATTTTAGAAATATCTCCAGGTGGATTTTTTAAAAATGCATACATACATGTAAAGGGAAGATGGTGATAATGGAAATATGATAAAATGTACACCAAACTATTAGCTGGGACGGGGGGATGGGTTGGGACACTACAAGACTTTCGACAGTGCTTTATACAGCTGCATGCATCATTATTGTCATCAGAAAAATTTTAAGATTCTTTTTAAGGTAGTATATAGCTTGTGAACATTTTTATTATTTCATAAAGACTTTAAAAAGCATGAAAAGAGAAAACTCAGATAGTTTACAGAATTGGGGAATTTAAAGACAGGAAAATGACCCATGGTCATGTTGTACCTGCAGTACTTAAACACATTAGTTGATTTTTGGAATTTAATTGCACGCCACTCACTCATGCTATCACATACTGGTAATAACTGATCATGTGATTTCCCTCTCAGTATGTAGAAATGTCCTGGTATGTTTAAGATCAGACTTGCCTTTAACAAAAGGTAGAAAACACAGTAAAGGTATTATGGTCACTGGGTTGGTTCTCAAGTCTCAACATGTACATCACTTCTTTCATTTTGATAAAGGGTTCAGGGTTTCAGTGCCTAAGATGGAGGGAATAAGAGAAAAGAGAGGGAGATGTTAAGGAGAAAGGAGGGAGGCAGAAAAGCTGGAGGAGGAGGAGGAAAAGGGGCTGTGGGTTTCCTTTAACAGTTACGCATTAAGTTAGCACAGATCACTAGAGCACTGACACACAGACACACACACAGATGCATACACACACACACACGCACACACACACCCCGACTCCTGAAGGCACAGAACCCATGTGGCTCATTTCAATGGAGACAAGCGTGCCGTATATTGATGCTGAAACAGAGCAGACTCAAGTCACCCGGGGAAGAGCACGTGGAGACTAAGGCTGGTGGAGGGGGATGAAATGAGAGATCACGAAGACCAACTCTGTGAGCTTTGTGACTCTGTCTAGGAGACACTTTAGAGTCATGATTCTGCAAAGACCAGTGAGGGTAGAGAGACTCCGGTCGTAACAAGGTGAGGCCCATTGTTGGCGAGGGGCGTCCTTCATGCCCAGGAAGAGCACCTCCCGCCCAGCTCAGCTCCCATTGCCTGTAAGCATTCAATCTCCCCAGAACTGGGACTGGACACCAATACTGGGACACTGGTACCCTGGTTATTGGGAAGGATTATCTATTGCTGAATTAATATATTAACACTCTTTTTTAAAGAGCAAAAAAACAGAAAAGTTCAGTAAGTAGCTGCTGAACATTTTGTGGTAGAATTTAAAAACACTCTTCTCTCAAGAACCACAGATCCTTGGCCACTTAAATTTGCATAGTCTCCAATAATCGTATATTATAAAAAGAGATCTCACTCTTGTACTTGGAGGAGAAAATGCTTGGTCATTTTTTTTTTTTACTTTTTCAATGTCTTTTTAGGGCAAACCTTCCCTACTATTGTCTTACTCCCATTCCTTCCCTGCGCTTCTGGAAATTTTTGACACCAATGATCTCCATTTGTTTATGCATGTTCCTCAGTCCTCTATGTTGAAAACAAAATATATTTTATTTTAAAATACTTGTCTTTTCTTCTTTTTGCCATTAAATGTCCCCAAACAGTACGTTTATACCAGTTATTCTTAATTTGTATCACATTAAAATCACCTAGAAGCTTCTAAAATCCAGATGCTGTACCTCATACCAGTAGCATCACTGGGGGGTGGAACCCAGGCATCAGTATAACTCCCAGATGATTCCAACATGCAGCCAAGATTGCGAATCACTGACCTGGGGCAATGCTTCTCAAACTTTAGATAACTTGGGGCTTTTGTTAAATTGTGGATTCTGATTTACTAGAGCCAGGGTGAAGGCTGCCCAGGAATCTACATTTTTAACAGGGTCCCCAGTGATACTGGTCTGAGGACCACACTTTGAGTAGCGAGACTGGTGGAAATTTCCTGGAGTCCTCTTACTGGGATCTGAACTTTTCTAGAGTTTCCTAAATTAGAAGCTCATTTAGATTAGAGCTGATTCTAGAGCAGTGATTCTCAATCTTGGCTACAAAATGCAATCACCTGGGGAACTTTAAAAAATACTGATGCTTGAGTTTCACCATAAGAGAACGATCTCATTGATCCGGGGTTCAGCTTGGGCATAAAGATTTACAAAAGTATCCAAGTTGATTATTTTGTCACATTAGCTTTACTGAAATATAACTTACAAACCATATGATTTATAATGTTTTCAAGGTACATCCATTTTATAGCATGTATCAGTACAACTACCTTTTAAATGGCTGAATAATAGTCATCATATGGATATATCATAATGTCTTTATTTACTCATCATTTTATGGCCATTTGAGTTGTTTCTACATTTTTTGCCTATAATGAATACTTATGTAAAGGATTTTGTATGGACATTTGTTTTATTTTCTCTTGGGGGTGTATCTAGGAGTAGACTTGCTACATCTACTTTATATATTTAAACTTTTAAGGACCTGCTAAACTAGTTTCCAAAGCAGCTGCACCATCTTACACTCTTACTAGCTATGTATGAGCATTCCAATTTCTCCCTATCCTCTTCTTAGTGGTACTTACAAATGCCTGTCTTTTTTATTACAGCCATCCTAGCTGGTATGAAGGGGTATTTCACTGGAGTTTTGATTTACATTTTCCTTCTCATGTGTATATTGATCATTTATACAACTTCTTTGGAGGCAATGTCTATTCAGATCCTTTGCTCATTTTAAAAATGGGCTATTCATCTGTTTATGATTGACTGCAAGTATTCTTAATATGTTCTGAACACAAGTCCTATATCAGATACATGATTTGCTAATATTTTCTCCAGTTCTGTGAGTTGTTTTTTTACTTTCTTGATAGTATCATTTGCAGAAAAAAAAGTTTAAAATTTTGGTTTAGAACAACTTATCTCTTCTTTTGTTGCTTTTTGGTATTTTTTTCTAAGAAACTGCCTAATCCAAAGTCACAGAGTTTTATTCTTATGTTTTCTTCTAAAACTGTTATAATTTTAGTTGTTACTTTCATGTCTATGATCCATTTTAAGTTAATTTCTGTGTATTCTGTGAGGTAGGAATTTAATTTCATCCTTTTGCATGTGAATATCTAGGTATCCCAGTAATATTTATTGAAAAGATTATTCTTCCCAATTGAACTATATTGGCATCCTTGTCAAAAACACAACTGATTCTCCCAATTTAAAAGTGGGAAGAAGAACTGATTAGACATTGTCCCAAAGAGGAAATGCAGGTGGTCAACAGGCGCATGAAAAGATACTCAACATCGATAATCATTATGGAAATGCAAGTCAAAATCACAACGAGATATCACTTCACACCTGTCAGAATGGCTATTATCAAAAAGAATGCAAATAACAAATCTGGTGAGGATACAAAGAAAGGGAACCCTCATACACTCGTGGTAAGAGTGCAAATTGGTACAGTCATTGTGGAAAGAGAATAGAGGTTTCTCAAAAACTAAAAACAGAACTACCATATGACCCAGCAAATTTATGACTGCCAAATATGGAAGTAAGTTTTCACCATCACATGGATGAATAAAAGAGATGTGGTAGATATACATAATGGAGTACTATTCAACCCTAAAAAAGAGAGACATTTTGCCATTTGTAACAACATGGATGGACCTGAAAGGCATTATGCTAAGTGAAGTGAGACAGAGAAAGACAAATACTGTATGATACCATTCTGCGTGGAATCTTAAAAAGTACAGCGCTTCAGCAAGTGGTGCTGGGAAAGCTGGGCAGCTGCATGTAAATCACTGAAGTTCGAATACTCCCTCACACCACACACAATAATAAACCGAAAGTTCCTTAAAGACTTAAATAGAAGACATGATACCATAAAATTCCTAGAAGATAATATAGGCAAAGCATTCTCTGATATAAATTGTACCAATATTTTCTTAGGTCAGTCTCCCAGGGCAGTGAATGAAAGCAGAAAGAAACAAATGGGACCTAATCAAACTTATAAGCTTTTGCAGCAAAGAAAACCATCAATAAAATGAAAAGACAACCTATATAATGGGAGAAAATATTTGCAAATGATGCTACTGACAAGGGCTTAATTTCCAAAATATACAAACTCAGTATATAATTCAGTAACAAAAAACCAAACAATGTAATTGAACAATAGGCATAAGACCTAAATAGATATTTCTCCAAAGAAGACATAAAAATGGTCAATAGGCACATGAAAAAATGCTCAATATCGCTAGTTGTTAGAGAAACACAAATCAAAACCACAATAAGGCATCACATCACACTGGTCAAAATGATTATCATTAAAACGTCTTAAGAATAATAAGTGTTAGAGAGGGTGTGGAGAAAAGCAAACCTTTCTACACTGCTGGTTAGAATGTAAATTGGTGCAGCCACTATGAGAAACAGTATAGAGGTTCCTTAGAAAGCTAAAAATAGAGTGGCAATACGATTCAACAATCCCGTGCCTGGGCTTATATCCTGAAAAGATGAAAACTCTAATTCAAAAAGATAGCAGCACAGTGTTCATAGCAGCACTATTTATAATAGCCAAGATGTAGAACCAACCTAGTGTTTACTGAGAGATGAACACATATGTACATAAATAAAATGTGGCATATATGGATATGTATTACACAACAGAATATTACATAGTCATAAAAAAGAATGAAATAATGCCATTTGCATCAACATGGATACCATACTAAGTGAAGTAAGACAGAAGACAAAAATGTGATATCCCTTATATGTGGAATCTAAAAAATTATACAAATGAATTTATATACAAAACAGAAACAGACTCACAGACACAGAAAAAATATTTATGGTGACTAAAAGGGAAAGGGGTAAGGAGGGGTCAATGAGGAGTTTGGGACTGTTAGATACAAACTACCATCGTGTAGTCAAGGCTATGGTTTTTCCAGTGGTCATGTATGGATGTGAGAGTTGGACTGTGAAGAAAGCTGAGCGCCAAAGAATTGATGCTTTTGAACTGTGGTGTTGGAGAAGACTCTTGAGAGTCCCTTGGACTGCAAGGAGATCCAACCAGTCCACCCTAAAGGAGATAAGTCCGGGGTATTCTTTGGAAGGAATGATGCTAAAGCTGAAACTCCAGTACTCTGGCCACCTCATGCGAAGAGTTGACTCATTGGAAAAGACTCTGATGCTGGGAGGGATTGGGGGCAGGAGGAGAAGGGGACGACAGAAGATTAGATGGCTGGATGGCATCACTGACTCAATGGACGTGAGTCTGAGTGAACTCCGGAAGTTGGTGATGGACAGGGAGGCCTGGCGTGCTGCGATTCATGGGGTTGCAAAGAGTCGGACGCGACTGAGCGACTGAACTGAACTGACCATACATAAAACAGATAAACAACAAGGTCCTACTATACAGCACAGGGAACTACATGCAGCATCTTGTAATAACCTATAATGGAAAGGAATTTGAAAAAGAAAAATATATACATATATATATGAATCACTTTGCTGTACATCAGAAACCAATACAATATTGTAAATCAACTATACTTCAATTTAAAAATAAAAAAATACAACAAACTAGTGAATATAACAAGAAAGGAGTGGACTCACAGACATATAGAACAATAGAACAAAGTAGCAGCTGTCAGTGGGGAGAGGGAAGGAGGGACTGGAGGTACAAACTATTATGTATAGTATTCTTGTATGCAAGCTACAAGAATACATTGTACAACATAGGCGATATAACCAACATTTTATAATAACTACAAGTGGAAAATAACCTTCAAAAATGGTGAGTCTCTACAAAAATTGTGAATCTCTGTTATATAAATTATATACTTATAATTTAATCTCTATTATATAAAGTATATACTTATAATTTATATAATATTGTACAGTAACTATACTTCAATAACAAACATACACATGCTGCTGCTGCTGCTAAGTCACTTCAGTCGTGTCCGACTCTGTGCGACCCCATAGACGGCAGCCACCAGGCTCCCCCATCCCTGGGATTCTCCAGGCAAGAACACTGGAGTGGGTTGCCATTTCCTTCTCCAATGCATGAAAGTGAGAAGTGAAAGTGAAGTAGCTCAGTCGTGTCCGACTCTTAGCGATCCCATGGACTGCAGCCCACCAGGCTCCTCCATCCATGGTATTTTCCAGGCAAGAGTACTGGAGTGGGGTGCCATTGCCTTCTCCGAAACATAGACATATGTACACATAAATACAGCTGATTCTCCCACACAGTTTAGGATGAGAATCACCAATCTCAAGCCTTGCTATCTGAGGGCACCACATCTGATTATATATTCTAAATTCTTGATTTTTTTTTGTAGAACAAAAAGATGAGGGCTAAGTTTTTAGGATATTTATGTAATGAGCCCATGTATAATTCTATAAGACTTCCTTTCCTTCTTGAAAGGAAGGAAACTTCATTCATCCTTTTGATGAAGGATATTGATAACTTCCTACATCCATTTCTTTTATATGCCCTTGAATAAGTACCTTGAACACAAACTTTTAGCATATGATACAATTTCTTCCATAAAGGTGTGTGCAACAAAGTGAGCTATGGGGTGGGGGAAATGTTTTCTATATTCAAAACAGTTTTCAGCAATATCAACTGTATAATCATCACAATCTTTGCAGAATAAATAATGGCCAAATAAAACTCATTAAATGTTCATGGGATTGATCACTGTTATACCATGGTAACTTTTATCTTCTAACGTATCTATTGATATGTATTTATAGGTAATGCTACAATTATTGTGGTTTTTCATGATTCTTTTGGATATCACACTTTCCAAAAGTTTCATTTCCACACAAAGAAAGCACTAGAAAGCGGACAGTGTCAATTGCTTCCGTGTTTTACAGCCTCCCCTCCACCATTTCTGAACGCTTCACTGTTCATGTGAAGCCCTGCACTGTCTTTAAGAGCGTAGCCTTTCAGGGTCTGCATCTCAACTCCACAAGATTATATAAACTTGAGCCTTGTTTTTCTCTCTAGCAGGAGGTGGACAAAAGTACCTACTTACAAGGCTGTATAAGGATTAAGCAGGGAAACATATGCAAAGTGCTTGGGCTACATAGTGAGTACTGAAAGACTAGAGATCTCTTTAAGAAAATTAGAGATACCAAGGGAATATTTCCTGCAAAGATGGGCATAATAAAGGACAGAAATGGCATAGACCTAACAGAAGCAGAAGATATTAAGAAGAGGTGGCAAAAATACACAGAAGAACTATACAAAAAAGATCTTCACGACCCAGATAATCACTATGGTATGATCCCTCACCTAGAGCCAGACATCTTGGAATGCAAAGTCAAGTGGGCCTTTGGAAGTATGGCTACAAATAAAGCTAGTGGAGGTGATGGAATTCCAGTTGAGCTATTTCAAATCCTAAAAGATGATGCTGTGAAAGTGCTGCACTCAATATGGTAGCAAATTTGGAAAACTCAGTAGCAGCCACAGGACTGGAAAAGGTCAGTTTTCATTCGAATCCCAAAGAAGGGCAATGCCAAAGAATGCTCAAACTACCACACAATTGCACTCATTTCACATGCTAGCAGAGTAATGCTCAAAATTCTCCAAGCTAGGCTTCAACAGTATGTGAACCATGAACTTCTAGATGTTCAAGCTGGATTTAGAAAAGGCAGAGGAACTAGAGATCAAAATGCCAACATCTGTTGGATCACAGAAAAAGCAAGAGAATTCCAGGAAAACATATGCTTTATTGACTACACCAAAGCCTTTGACTGTGTGAATCACAACAAACTGTGGAAAATTCTTCAAGAGATGGGAATACCAGACCACCTGACCTGCCTCCCAAGAAATCTGTATGCAGGTCAGGAAGCAATAGTTAGAACTGGACATGGAACAACAGACTGGTTCCAAATCAGGAAAGGAGTACATTAGGGCTATATATTGTCACCCTGCTTATTTAACTTACCGAGAAACGCTGGGTTGGATGAAGCACAAGCTGGAATCAAGATTGCCGGGAGAAATATCAATAACCTCAGATATGCAGGTGACACCACCCTTATGGCAGAAACTGAAGAACTAAAGAGTCTCTTGATGAAAGTGAAAGAGGAGAGTGAAAAAGTTGGCTTAAAACTCAACATTCAGAAAACTAAGATCATGGCATCCGGTCCCATCACTTCATGGCAAATAGATGGGAAACTGTGGAAATAGTGAGAGACTTAATTTTGGGGGGCTCCAAAATCACTGCAGATGGTGACTGTAGCCATGAAATTAAAAGACGCTTGCTCCTTAGAAGAAAAGTTATGACCAACCTAAACAGCATATTAAATAGCAGAGACATTACTTTGCCAACAAAGGTCTTTCTAGTCAAAGCTATTGTTTTTCCAGTGGTCATGTATGGATGTGAGAGTTGGACTACAAAGAAAGCTGAGTGCTGAAGAATTGATGCTTTTGAACTGTGGTGTTAGAGAAGACTCTTGAGAGTCCCTTGGACTGTGAGGAGATCCAACCAGTCCATCCTAAAGGAAATCAGTCCTGGGTGTTCATTGGAAGGACTGATGCTAAAGCTGAAACTCCAATACTTTGGCCACCTGATGTGAAGAACTGACTCATTGGAAAAGATCCTGATGCTGGGAAAGACTGAAGGTAGGAAGAGAAGGGGACGACAGAGGATGAGATGGTTGGATAGCATCACCAACTCAATGGACATGGGTGTGAGTAAACTCTGGGAGTTGGTGATGGACAGGGAGGCCTGGCATGCTGTAGCCCATGGGATCGCAAAGAGTCGGACATGACTGAGTGACTGAACTGAACTGAATAAGCTGGTAGCTTAAAAACAATGACAACACCTTTTGTTGCAGAATTCAGATCCTGACTCTGTAAACATGGAAAGAATACAATCACAGATACAAGACTACAGCCTAGATAAGCTACATGAATAATATGTAAAACAATGGAACATTAATAATCCTATCTTTCCCTCTTTCTTGGCAAGAGTTCCCCTTAGAAATGCACTGATGTAGCTATAACTTCTTCCAAGTGAAAGTCTCTTTTGAGAAAAGCATCAGTGTCAAATACAGCCAAGTCACACAGTCCAGTCATGAACTGCATATAAAAAAGGATACATTGCAATTTGTTATCTAGGAATTTCCCCAATGTTTTGAATTAAGCATATGGTATAGTTTAGCTGTATGTGCAATATTATCTTCATTAAACTGTTGATTACATTTGCAAAATGTAAATCTATAAATAATGACTGATGATGTTAATGGAAAATGATTTTCCAGTAATCACACAAGTTCATGAAATGCCCTGATTTTATTATAGCAGGTGTTTTTATTAGGGCAAATGTTTGGGCTCCAGGCTGATAGGAATGAAACAGAGCCATCTAATCAGCGTCTTTAAGCTAGGCGCCTAGGGGACTGTTCAGAGTTCTTTCTTCCTGCACAGTGCTCACAACCTGCCCTAGCAGACGATGATGGTCACGGGTAAGTGCCGTGACAGGAAGATTTATGCAAAGACAAAGAGCTGTAACGTACCCACTGGTATGGCGCGTGTGCTCAGGCATGTCCGACTCTGTGATCCCATGGACTGTAGCCCCCCAGGCTCCTTTGTCCATGGGATTTTTCAGGCATGAATACTGGAGTGGGTTGCCATTTCCTCTTCCAGAGGATATTCCTGACTCAGGGATTGATCCAGGATCTCCTGCATTGGCAGGTGGATTCTTTACTACCGAGCCGCTCAGGAATGAAGAGTGGAGGTTGTTCCGGCCAAGTTCGTTTGAATAATAGTAGCTAGAATTTAGAGAGCATTTATTGTGTGCTTCACACCAGTGCAAATGTTTTGCGTGTACTATCTCATTTAATCTTCTACATTATGACAGACACAACCTTGGCACAGAGCAGTTGAGTGACTTACCAGATCATGTGTTTGGGCCAGTGACGGAACTGGGTTTGGAACTCAGGAAAACTCCTGAATTCCCCACTCAGAGCCAGTATGCTAAATTGTCTCCTCCATCAAATGTAGACATGGACTCAGTATCTTTTTAAATATATTACATTTCCATTCATTCAGCTTATTTTTAAGGATCCATTAACAAACATCTCTGTTTACTTCAAGTGCCTCTATTAACAAAAGAATTAATAATTTTTCTCCATCTTCTTCTCTTAAAGACTTATATACAATGGTATACAGTTGTCTCTGATGCCATTTCATTTAGAACAGTTCAGTCACTCAGTCATGTCCAACTCTTTGAGACCCCGTGAACTGCAGCACGCCAGGCCTCTCTGTCCATCACCAACTCCTGGAGTCCACCCAAACCCATGTCCATTGAGTCGGTGATGCCATCCAACCATCTCATCCTCTGTCATTCCCTTCTCCTCCTGCCCCCAATCTCAATCTTTCCCAGCATCAGGATCTTTTCCAATGAGTCAGCTCTTCACATCAGGTGGCCAAAGTATTGGAGTTTCAGCTTCAACATCAGTCCTTCCAATGAACACCCAGGACTGATCTCCTTTAGGATGGACTGGTTGGATCTCACAGTTCAAGGGACTCTCAAGAGAGTCCCATTCTCAAGACTCTCAATACCACAGTTCAAAAGCATCAATTCTTCAGCATTCAGCTTTCTTTATAGTCCAACTGTCACACCCATACTGGAGAAGGCAATGGCAGCCCACCCCAGTACTCTTGCCTGGAAAATCCCATGGATGGAGGACCCTGGTAGGCTGCAGTCCATGGGGTCGCTAGGAGTTGGACACGACTCAGCAACTTCACTTTCACTTTTCACTTTCATCATTGGAGAAGGAAATGGCAACCCACTCTAGTGTTCTTGCCTGGAGAATCCCAGGGATGGGGGAGCCTGGTGGGCTGCCATCTTTGGGGTCACACAGAGTCAGACACAACTGAAGCGACTTAGCAGCAGCAGCACATCCATACATGACCACTGGAAAAACCATAGCCTTGACTAGACGGACCTTTGTTGGCAAAGTAATGTCTCTGCTTTTTAATATGCTGTCTAGGTTGGTCATAACTTTCCTTCCAAGGAGAAAGCGTCTTTTAATTTCATGGCTGCAGTCACCTATCTGCAGTGATTTTGGAGCCCAGAACAATTCAAGGGCAGGCAGCTGCGATGGTGCATAAGTGCGGCCGGGAGGAGCTACCCCACGTCTGAGGTAAGGAGCAGCAGCTGCGCCTTGCTGGAGCAGCCGTGAAGAGAGACCCCACGTCCAAGGTAAGAGAAACCCAAGTAGAGGTAGGCACTGAGAAAGGGCATCAGAGGGCAGACAGACAGAAACCACAGTCACAGACAACAGGCCAATCAGATCACATGGACCACAGCCTTGTCTAACTCAGTGAAACTAAGCCATGCCCTGTGGGGCTACCCAAGACGGGCGGGTCATGGTGGAGAGGTCTGACAGAATGTGGTCCACTGGAGAAGGGAATGGCAAACCACTTCAGTATTCTTGCCTTGAGAACCCCGTGAACAGTATGAAAAGGCAAAATGATAGGATACTGAAAGCGGAACTCCCCAGGTCGGTAGGTGCCCAATATGCTACTGGAGATCAGTGGAGAAATAACTCCAGAAAGAATGAAGGGATGGAGCCAAAACAAAAACAATACCCAGTTGTGGATGTGACTGGTGATAGAAGCAAGGTCCGATGCTGTAAAGAGCAATATTGCATAGGAACCTGGAATGTCAGGGCCATGAATCACAGCAAATTGGAAGTGGTCAAACAGGAGATGGCAAGAGTGAATGTTGACATTCTAGGAATCATTGAACTAAGATGGACTGGAATGGATGAATTTAACTCAGAGGACCATTACATCTCTTCAGCCCTGGCGTGAGTGAAAATCCCCTCAGGACTTTGGCATCTGGTCTTCTCTTTAGTTTCCTACTACTGTGGGCAGGAATCCCTTAGAAGAAATGGAGTAGCTATCATGGTCAACAAGAGTCCAAAATGCAGTACTTGGATGCAATCTCAAAAGCAACAGAACGATCTCTGTTCGTTTCCAAGGCAAACCATTCAATATCATGGTGATCCAAGTCTATGCCCCGACCAGTAACACCATTTCATTATTCAATTTTAATTTACCCAAATTTCATGTTTTCTGGGTTAGTTTTTTTTTTTTTTAATGGGGCAAGGATACACTGATCAGTAACTAGTTTCCAATATGCTATAAATATTTTCTAAAAGTCTACAGTTTCAGACACTGAGATCACAGCACTGTCCATTTATAAATAGAGTTTCCAGTTTTTGACTTTCATTTTCCAACTAGTTGAAGGGTTGGGCAGTAAAACATTTCCCATAAATAAATGAAGTGCTATGATATTCTACACTTCTTTTACCACTAGCTGCTGACCATCTGTCATAGCAAAGACACACCCTGGAGGACAATCTCAAATTTTTAGAAACAGAAATAGCCATGGCAATATTTCCAGACATGAATTTTTGAAAAAAAAAAAATTATTGATAAAAAATCCAAGAAACGCCCACAGATTATCTTCCATCCTGTTAACGTTCTGTAAGAATTATCATCATCCTTACTATCTTCCCCTAAAGCTACTGAGTTGTTATTGATACTATGTTCCAGGCTCCTTGCTGTTTCAAACATATTCTTTCACTACGTCCTCAGGTAAAGTGTCTATGAAGTGGGCATCACTAATGTTACATTTTACACACAAGGAAACTGATGCTTGGAGGCATAAAGTAACTTGCCCAAGATCACACAAATAATAAATGGCAAAGACCAGATCTAACCACAGAGTCCACATTTTCAACCGTTACACTAGTGACATTACTCCCAGGATATATTTTCTTTGTTATGTGGGTGACGGTGATATTGGGTTTGTGTAAATTCCATGCTCCTTTAAAAGCCATCTTAACATGCAAATGTTACCATGAATAAAGTGTTTAGCCATGGAAATCAAAACATTTTGACTAAGATTGGTGAGGAAATAGGTAACTTAAATCCACCTGATGTAGAGTTTTATATGAGAGAAATTTTTCATGTACACCTTTAAGGAATCATTAAATATTAAAGTAGGCTACACTAAAAGATACAATATTATTCACAATAACTGAGTCATACCTTTATTACAATCTTTTCCTATTCATTATTAAAAAATAATTGGTAGGACTTCCAGGTTAGTATCAGGGCAAATCAGCAGAACCTAATATCCCTTTTTTCCCAATTTCCATTATAATACCCGTGAAGAATTACAAAAAGAGGAAAACTGGCAACAGTGTTGGAAACTAAAGAGAAGACCAGATGCCAAAGTCCTGAGGGGATTTTCACTCATGCCAGGGCTGAAGAGATTAACAGCATATTCCTGGATTCTAATGGAAGAATTAAAACCTGGTCCCAAAGAAAGCAGAAAAAGATGGATTCACTTTGTCTATGTCTAGCTACGGAACTCAAAGTGAAGTGAAAGTCGCTCAGTCGTGTCCAGCTCTCTGAGACCCCCTGGACTATACAGCCCATGGAATTCTCGAGGCCAGAACACTGGAGTGGGTAGCCTTTCCCTTCTTCAGGGGATCTTCCCAACCCAGGGATCAAACCCAGGTCTCCCTCATTGCAGGTGGATTCTTCACCAGCTGAGCCACCAGGAAAGCCCAAGAATACTGGACTGAGTAGCCTATCCCTTCTCCAGCCGATCTTCCTGACCCAGGAATCGAACCGGGTTCTCTTGCATTGCAGGCAGATTCTTTACCAACCAAGCTATGAGGGAAGACCAAAACTTAGGCCTTAGAGGTCACACTGAACAAAAGTGGGCAGGGATCTCTCATCAGCTGGCTTCAGAGTTGAACCAGCACACCTTTCGTCCCTCACCACTGGTTTCTTCCCTCTCCTGTCCCTCCAGGCAGCAAATGCAAGACCAACCTGGGAGGGAACAGAAGAAATTAGGCAGCTAGGTCACACCCTAGAATGTGATGCAGCCGAACAGAAAATGTCTGAGATAACCCCAGAGCACTGCATAACTATGGACATAGAGAAGAAGCTCTTTTGTCAGAGAGGGAGAAGTAGGAAGTCAAAAAATACTGCATCACTTCTTAAACATTTTGCGTCAACCGAACAAATACATACATGCATACATGTGATATATATATGTATACACACACACATATATATAGATGTATATTCACTTGACTGAAGTGACTAGATATACATAGACTTTGAATGCAGAGCTACTGGTTGGTAGCTCATCTTTACTTTATAAGCCATTTTATAAGCTTCATTTCCAGTTTCCAGGCCCATTTTTCTTACACTGGAGCAAGAGCCAAAGAACGTGTGAATTTCCAGATTTCCATAGGATATTGGTGGCCATCTACATTTGAATTTCTCCACACATTACTCTTAAAAGACATACTGAAAAGGAAAGAAAGTAAAATTACCCAACACTCAAGCCTACAACATAAGCAGGAGACAGAACATGTTTAAACCTTGATGGACATGAGGAAATAGCCATCTAAGCCCTGGAGGGTCAGTGCTGGTTCCCACCTAGGGAAGGGGTCAGGGATTGTGCCCAACAGGGTGCAGGGGTCTAAGAGGGGAAGGGACTCAGGTTGTATCTGACAAACCCAGAAAGAGAGGCCCCCGCACTGAGTGACCAACACCAAAAACTCTGAAACTAAAGACCTCAATGTACCCCACTGTGCATATGGGAAAGTGACTCAGTTTGGTCACCTTTGAGACTTATCTAGTAAAAATCTTCAACTTTAAATAATACTAGTGATAACAAAAACCTTTCAGACCTCTAGGCAAAAGGACCAACTCACTTGCAAATGAAATGAGATCCAGGTAACATGAAAGTTATCAACAGGGGCATACAGAACAAGTATACAGTAGGGTAACACTGTCAAGAAGCTCAAGGAAAAAAAGTATATGAGACAAGGAGCTTATATCAGTTCAACTGTTTCAGTATCATCAAGGCTGTAGGAATGGCTTCAATATCAAGGCAGAAATTCAAAGAATCCTGAGAAATCTATTAACAAATGAATTCCTCCAACTCAGAGATAATTGAGAACACTTTAGGAATGGACAAGTGTTTAGCACAGAATATATTATTATAGATCTAAGACAAAAGCAAAATTGTGGACAAGGGTAGAAAAACAGCATTATAATATTATATGCTCAAAGTAGAAATAATACAACTAAAAATAGCACTGAAAGAGAAAGGTAAGACAATGGGTAGAATTGAATAACTTGTTGATGTTCTTACAGGTAATAAGTAGAAGTCAAAGACAACATTTAAAGCTGACAAACCAAATAGCAGAACCTAAAAAGTGACTAAGAGAATTACATAAATATATTAATATAATGATGCCACTGGAATAAACCATACATTGCTCTAATCAAACATAAAAAAATAATATAAAATAACAGAGCTAAGAAAAGTATAGTTAATACTTTTCTTAATATATATATTAAAACTCATTTACTGAAGTAAAATATTTTCTGGTTGGATCACAAAAAAAAAAAAACCTAATATTATACCTAACAACTACAAAATACACATTCTTTTCAACACTACCTGGCACAGGTTCCAAGAAAGTGAGGCAAGTCTCAAATTTAAAAGGACTGAAATAATAAAATGTATGTCCTCTGACAACAATACGATTAAACTAGAAATCAATAATCTAACAGAGAAAATCTGAAAATTTGGAAAATAAATGGGTCTAAACACACGGATCAAAGAAGAAATCATTTGCACCATTTCCACCATTATTCTTAACAATGATTTTGACATAAATTCCACCTTGTCAGATATACCAAGATTGTAATCTTAGCTTTTCTGTTATCAGGTAAACCTGGTACACTTTGCTGTAATGGTACTTATCAGAAGACAATAAAGCAATGTCTATAGAGTAATGAGGAGAACACATTTGACAATAATTCCTTGTCAAAGGAACCCACTCTAGGACTCTTGCCTGGAAAATCCCATGGATGGAGGAGCCTGGAAGGCTGCAGTCCATGGGGTCGCAAGGAGTCGGACACAACTGAGCGACTTCACTTCCACTTTTCACTTTCATGCATTGGAGAAGGAAATGGCAACCCACTCCAGTGTTCTTGCCTGGAGAATCCCAGGGACGGGGGAGCCTGGTGGGCTGCCATCTCTGGGGTCGCACAGAGTTGGACACGACTGAAGCGACTTAGCAGCAGCAGCAGCAGCAGCTTTGTCAAATTATTACTTATGTTTGAAGGTAGCAGAAAGATATTCTTCCATATATGAAGATTTTTTTTAAAAACCTTATCATTTATGTACCTCTATGAAAATTACTTTAAAGTATTAACCAAATAAATGAAAAGATCAATTAAAATTAGGAACTGAGAATGTGAAAATTAAGGAATATTTGTAATCTAAAAAGTAATTAACTTATAGATCAATATACATAATTTCTCTATATATGATTACAAAGGTTTATAAAGAAGAAAAACTCTCTGGAAGAGTTATAAGACTTAGAATATTATGTTTCAGAAAGCTGGTTCTACGATCCCAGATTGACTTGAAAAGCATTTGAAAGTAGAAAATAAACAGGATAGTAAAATATTCTTTGGGTATTTCTGTTTCTAGCCAAGATGGAGTAACAGGCAGACTGGACCTACCCTCCTACCTAAAACAAGCTAAAGAGAAACAGAACATATGAAACAACAGTTTTCAAAAGATGAGCTATCAGGCAAAGGACAGGAAACACAGGAATTCTTATCACTGTCCTCACTTATTACCATGAGAATGGTAAGATTCCAGGCCTGCTGTAGGGGTGGGGAATTGAGGCATAGCCCCATGGACTCCCTGACTTGAGAGCTGAGGTGCCAGGGAGACCCTAGAGTTGACAGGATAGAGTACCAGAGAAGAGAAAGCTGCACAGAGAGCCTTGGAGGTTTGTAGAAAGTCCCTTAGAATATTTAGCTGAGCACTGATCAGACGTATGCGAGAGAACTACCCCAAACTAGGGAAAGAACTACCTGAAAGGATGAAAGGAACCAGTGCCCAGCACTCACATAGGGTTAGAAATAGTTATATCTACTCCCATCTGCCAGACTGGAAAAACTTAAAATCAAAGGGCATTTGGTAGATAACTCGGAAGGTTTTGACTCATCAGTGAAGACTATTGTCCACGACCGAACACTGACATGGACCTAATGCCTAATAAACTATAAATGCAATATCCTGAAGGCTCCAAGTATCCTCAACTGCATTTCAGTACAAATCAAGAAGATTCATAACAATAAATAAATATCCAAGAAAGTAAAATTTACAATGTCTGGCATCAAATCAAAGATTAAAAGTCAGGGAAACGAGACCCACAATGAGGTGACTGACTAATCACTACCAACCTAGAACTGACATAGCTGTTGGAATTAGCAGAGGACATTAAAACAGTTATTAAAACTATATTCTATATGTTTAGAAAGTTGGATTAAAAAAGATATAAAAGATCCAAGCTGGACTTCTAAAGTGAAAACTTGCAACATGTGAGATGAAAACCAGAATGGATAGAGGCAAAACATTCTCAGACATAAATCGCAGGAATATTTTCTTAGATCAGTCTTCCAAGGCAAAAGAAAGAAGAGCAAAAATAAACACATGGGCACTAATCAAACTTAAAAGCAAAGGAAATCATCAACAAAATGAAAAGACAATCTACCAAATGGGAGAAAATATTTGCACATGATGCAACTGATGAGGAGTTAATACCCAAAACATACAAACAGCTCATACAAATCAATATCAAAAACAAATAACCCAATCAAAAAACAAGCACAAGAACTAAATAGATATTTCTCCAAAGAAGACAGATGGCCAATAGGCACATGAAAAGATGTCAACATCAGTAATTACTAGAGAAGTGCAAATCAAAATACAATGAGGTATCACCTCACATCGGTCAGAATGGCCATCATCAAAATTCTACAAACAATAAGTGCTGGTTCCTTTTTCTAGGAACCCTTCTACACTGTTGGTGGGAAAATAAGTTGTTGCAGTCACTGTGGAGAATAATATTGAGGTTCCCTAAGAAGCTAAAAATAGGGTTATCCTATGATTCAGCAATCCCACTCCTGGGCATATATCCTAAAAAGATGGAAACTCTAAATCAAAAAGATACAGTGTTTACAGCAGCACTCTTACAGTAGCCAAGACATGGAAACAACCTAAGTGGCCGCCAACTGACGATTGGTTTAAAAATATGCGGTAATGTATGCAATGGAATATTAGTCATAAAAAAGAATGAAATATTGCCTTTTGCAGCAATATGGATGGATCCAGAGAATATCATACTAAGTGAAGTAAGTCAGACAGAGAAAGACAAATATTATATTACTTATACGTGGAATCTAAAAAATAATACAAATGAATCCATATACAAAACAGAAGCAGACTCACAGACACAGAAAACAAATTTATGGTTACCAAAGGGGAAGGGAGGAGGTGAAGGATAAATTAGGAGTACAGGATTAACAGATGCAAATTGCTCTACATAAAATAGGTGAGCAATGAGGACTTACTGCATAGCACAGGGAACTATATTCAATAACTTGTGTAATGGAAGCTATAATGGAAAATAATCTGAAAAATGTGTATATATAACTTTGACACCAGAAATTAACACAATATTGTAAATCAACTATATTTTAATACAAATAATTGATACTATAAATTATGAATATTTTTAATTGCACAGTTGACTGTAAGACTATTGATGATTAATATAAGATTCAAAAATATTAAGCTAATAACTTGCATTCAAATTTTTTAAATATACAGAATTCATGACTCCTTTAAAAGACATACATCCAAGGACATATTCATTAGGAAGAAAAGGCAATCTACAGAATAGGAGAAAATATCTGCTAACAATATATATAACAAGGAGTTAATATCCAGAATGTATAAAGAACTTCTACAACTCAATAGTAACAACAACAAAAATCTCATTTAAAAATCGATGAAGGATTCAAGTAGATATCTCTCCAAGGAAGATACACAAATGATCTGCAAACACATGGACGATACTCAATATCACTAAATACAAGGGAGATGCAAATCAAAGTCACAATGAGATATCACTTCACACCCATCAGGATGGCGCATAGCAGATTTTCTTTAAGGGAGGGAAAGAATCAGTGCTGGTGAGGATGAGGAGAAACTGGAACTCTTGTACACTGTCAGAATATGAAATGGTACCACTACTACGGAAAACAGTACAGCAGCTCTTCAAAAACTTAGAAGCAGAATTACCACATGGTACAGCAATGTCACTTCTATGTATATAACCCAAAGAATTGAGAGCAGGGTCTCAAAGAGATATTTGTACACCTATGCTCAGAGCAGCATCATTCACAAAAGCCAAAGGGGGAACAACACAACTGGCCAACACTGGATGTATGGAAAATCAAAATGTGGTGGGATATTCACCAGCCTTTAGAAAGGAAGGAAATTCTTATACATGCTATATGAATGGACTCTGAGGATATTATGGTAAAGGAAACAAGCCAGTCACAAAACCACAGATACTGTAGAATTTCACCTGTATGAAGTATCTACAGTAGTCACATTTATAGGGACAGGAAGTAGAAGGGTGGTTGCCAGGGGCTGGGGAGAGGGGGAGGTAGAAAATTGTTGTTTAATGTATATATAGTTTTAGTTTTGCAAGATAAAAAAGTTTCTGGATATTAGTTATATAACAATGTGAATACACGTAACACTACTGAACTGTACACTTAAAAATGGTTAAGATAGTAAATTTTGTTATGTGTATTTATCACATTTAAAAATAAATTTTCAAAAAAGAAAAATATGTTGGGCAGACTTAACAGAAGAGTAAGAATTAAGAAAAAAATTAATAAACTTGAAGGCATACTAACAGAATCTATCCAAAATGGAATATATAGAGAAAAAATAATTACAAAAAAACAAACAAAAAGAAAAGAGCATCAACCAGCAGGGGGAAGATTTAGGTGAGAAGACAAATACCTCCACTCTTCCCAAATTAATGTTCATGGTTAATCTCATTTATTTTTTTGTGATTGAGGCTATACAATTTACATTACATAATCATTACCCATTCATGCATCATTGTATTATAAGATATATTTTAAAATCCTGCTTTTTCTTTTTTTAAAGTGATTTACTTTAAAACATCACTTAATAATCCCTATGAGATATTCATGGACCTAAGGAGCCTTTGACTCATCTCAATTTATTTTTAAATTTTTTTGCCATGGGGCACATGAGATCTTACTTTCCTGACCAGGGATCAAACCTGTGCCCCTTGCACTAGCAGTGTGGAGTCTTAACCACTCGACCACCAGGGAGAAGTGAGACTTGTCAAGGAGATTTTGTAAAGGAAATATAATGGGGAGGGGAACAGCTCTTTCTGCCAGGTATATAAATATACTCTAAAAGTTGTATTAATAGAAGATTACAGATTACAACAGTCAGGTGCTAACATAAGAACAGATAACTCAGTGGATTAATACAGATGGCACCCAGACAGATCATAGCACTAATAAGAACATAAAGTGGTACCACAAATCAGTGAAAAGGGAAATATTCAATAATAATAACAATGAAGTTATTATTCAGTAATAACTACTCAAAAATCAGTCTGAGTTGTCTTAATATTTTAAATAAAGCATCGTTTTAGTTTGGGACTTCCCTGGTGGCTCAGACGGTAAAGCGTCTGTCTATAATGTGGGAGACCCGGGTTCAATCCCTGGGTTGGGAAGATCCCCTGGAGAAGGAAATGGCAATCCACTCCAGTACTACTGCCTGGAAAATCCCATGGACAGAGGAGCCTGGTAGGCTACAGTCCATGGGGTCGCAAAGAGTCAGACACGACTGAGCGACGTTCTTAAACTTTGGCTCATTAAGTATCACAACTGCTTTAGGCCTCATGGTATCTGTGAAAATGGGATGAAAAGTGACTTATCTTTCCTTCAACATTTCTCTTAAAATTGAATCCATGAGGTGGGGAAAGTCTTTATAGTTTCATAGTAAGTTTTTAAGATATTTCACATTATCAGATAATATTTGATTGTCACCACCCTTATAATAATAAGGGGCTTCCCTTGTGGCTCAGATGGTCAAGAATCTGCCTGCAGTGTGGGATGGAACCCAGTTCGATCCCCGGGTTGGGAAAATTATTATAACATCTAGATCAGTTTCCCACTGATCAGAAAGGAAAAACATTCCTTCCATTATGATTAGGGGTTCTGCTTACGTTTACGTAAGTTTAATGAAACATAAAATAAGTTCAAAAACCCTTTGAAAGGACTTGAAACAAACTATAGGTAGCTTATCAAGCTGAAAAACAGAGAAACCACAGAATCAGAAAGAACTTGGAGAGGTCATGTCCCCTACAATTGATAAACATGCAGTGTATCTTGAAACAGATGAAAAATAGAAGTCAAGGAACTCCTATTACAAAGACTGTCAGAATGTCACCCACTCCAAAACGGCAGTTTCTTCTAAAATTTAGTATTTTGAAGCAGACTCGAGAGGAATTGATAACTATGCAACTAAGGAAACTGGATGTTTTCAGATACCCGCCTCTGTTACTGCCATTACTGGCATTCCTCTTTCATCAGACCCTTTTGAAATTTTCAAAAACTATCATCATCTTGAAAATGGTATTTCCAAGTAAATGTCTTACTGAAAAAAAGTTCCAGAACTCTGGGCACAGACTGAGTGTCTCTGACATTTGGCTGTCCATTTGTTTTTACTGCTTTGGAAGAGATGCTCCCGACGTCAGTGAGACTGGATGCTTTCTGCCTTGGCAGGCGTGGGTGCCAAATGCTCCACCACCAGTACTGAATGAACGCTTGCCTAATGTTGTGAGAAGCATCCATTTTATCGGGACAGTGGGGGCTGAATCATTGTTTTCAGGATCTTTTTCATCCATAAATGGGAATAGGATGAGAGCAGCTCTTCACTTATGAAACAGACACTTAATGATACTGGGCAGAAGTTTTGCTTTTTTCCAAATAGAAAAGGAAAGCCACTCTCTCATGGTTTCACATACTGGGACAATACTGTTGGTGACAACATTCTGGTTACAGCCCTGCAGTCAACGGACATAATGCTGGAGGATGCAGAGCTCTCGTTCTCTTTAGGATGGGCCACGAGAAGTTCTCCTCTGATACTGAGGAAAGACCTTCTGAAATATGCATTTAAGGGTGGCCAAACTTCCAGTTCCTCTGCAAGCAGAAGTAAATACATGCCAAAGTCCTAAAGGTACTTCTGACCAAGATAATCTTAAGACTGAAATGTGGAATTCCACTGAAATGTGAAATGTGGATGGATAGTCCAAAATTTGGTAATATGGATGAACATCAATGACTTGGACTTTACTAAATATCATAACTTCTGTGACTCTTGGGACAGAGGAAATTACTCAAAATAAATTCAACTGTTTCTCAACTCAAACCTCATTTGGCCAAGTATGCCACAGAGTTTTGATTCCATTGGCTATTATGTGCTTTTACAGCCCAGGGCTTATGACACTTTAGCCACAAAACAATACAAAACAAAAAAATAAAAACTGATTGGGTGTCAAGGCTGACACATATGTTGTCATAGCAAAATGTCTCAAAACTTTCTCCTGCTTCTATAAGTCAAACTCCAGTAGCCTTCACAGTGAAAGCTGGCAGTAAGCTGAAGTTCAAGTTTTGTTTTGCTTGGAAATTTTTATTTCCTTTTTATCATAAAGTGACTATTAATTTTTGTATTAAAAATGAGTGAGAGGCAGAGGCTTTCAAAGAATGTTATATTTTCTATGTGTACATAGCAAATAATATGTAATCAATATCTAATACCATAAAAATAAATTCTATCTAAGCTTTTGTGCATATGCTTAGGTACATTTTTTTGTAATCTCAGTTTTCAGAGTCTCAAAGAGGTCTATGATTCAAAAACCTGAGGGAAAAAACCCCATTCCTCTGATTTAGATACTGACCTCGTGGAACACATAAAATCATGTCACAATAGTCCAAGAATTACATGGAAGAAACTCAGACCACAACACTTAGAAGAAAATATGGATAAATATTTGGCACATTGCAAGCTGAGAAAAATGGTTCTAAACGAAAAAACAAGAGGAAATAATAAATTAATTCAAATGGTCATTCTCTAGCTCAATTAAATATTTAATTTCAAATCACGTATATCCAAGGGGAAAATCTAAACTAGAAGATGAGGCTATTTCCAGATCTTCCCTCCCTGCCTTGGTCCTCCATTCTCCTAGTGGGCAAGAGGACAGGTCTTCTGACCCTCTGCAGGAAGCAAACAATACCCCATCCAATTTCTTAGCAGGGCTTCCACTGTAAAGACCTCTCGTAGAGGGTGAGCCACTGAGGACGATGTTGTTCCTCATATTATGCATATATATGTATATGTGTGTGTGTGTGTGTGTGTGTGTATACACACAGTATTTGTAAAGGCATTTCTTTTTTTTTTTTTATCTTTTATCTGCAAGCTATACTATCATTTTCACATAAAAGCAATCCTTCTCAGCCAGTCAAGATGCTCCTAGAGCTTCTGATCTCAGAGGTAAAAGAGGAAGATGGGCGGTACCTGATGGTGTTCCACACATCGAAGCCATCCAGAGGCTTGGTGCCATTTGTGCTGCCCCCCGCCAGCTTCACCAAGGTGGGCAGCCAGTCAGAAATGTGGATGAGCTCCCGGGTCTTCACGCCCTTCCGCTTCAGCAAGGGGCTGGCCACAAAGCCCACGCCTCGCACGCCTCCCTCCCACAGGCTCCACTTTCTTCCTCGGAGGGGCCAGTTATTGCCCCCTGCCAAAGTCTGTCCGCCGTTATCTGAAACACAATCAGGTCATGCCATGAGGACAAGCTTAATCACTAGACATGTTTAAGAGAAGACTTGGATGTGTCCTGTTATTAAATGGTGCTTCAGAGCTAAAAAGGGAAATTCCTGTTTCCCTTCTTCTGTACCAACTACCCTCTTCCCACCCAACACCACCCTCTGTCTGACAGACATAACCACGGGGCAGCACGGGACACATCTGACGGGAGACCATGGAATTCTCCCTGGAGAAAGCCACTGAAGAACAAGGAAGGCCTGTGAAGGGCACTGCTTGGGCTCTGCTGAGCACTGACTAAGATTCAAATGCACGCGTGCAAGTTTGTGTAACACAGGAGAATGAACCCAGGTAGGCAGAAAAGGAAAGTCAGAGTGTTAGTTGCTCATTCGTGTTCAACTCTTTGCGATCCCATGGGTTGTAGCCGCCAGGCTCCTCTGTCCATGGAATTCTAAAGGCAAGAATACTGGAATGCCCTCCCTCCTCCAGGGGATCTTCCCGATCCAGGGATTGAACCAGGTCTCCCACATTGCAGACAGAATCTTTACTGTCTGAGCACCATGGAAGCCCTCCGGATACACAAAAAGACACCTCTGAGTAAGTTTCACTTAGAAACCTAAAGCTCCTAGTGAGTGGGGAGAGTGAACCTTTTTATTTTCTTCCTGGAAAATTTTTCTAACATTTAAACTGGTCATGGAATTAACATTTGACTCCCTGGTGATTTGAACTCTTGCTTAAGTGTGAAAGTTGAAAACTTTGCCAGTGGGCTAAATATCTCGGCACATAGAAAAGTTGGGTGGAAAAAATAATTGCGAGAAAAATTCTTCCCTTCTTGACAAGATGGCAGGACAAAGCTGCATTGTGAGATGTGTGCCAGGGAAGAGAAGGTTTCTCTTCCAAGACAACTGAGGGAATAGAGGACACTGGGGGAGCCGGAGAAATTGCAAGGGTGACCTCAATATCTGACCAGCTGGGTGGGGCTCAGAGACAGAAACTAGTTGGGCTGTAGAAAATAAACATCATACTTCTATACACTGAGGTTGTAGAATCATATTATCTCCCAAAGTACCCACACGCTTAGGTGATTTTAGAGACATTTTAAACAACACTTATTCACATGTAAAAGTGAAGTGAAGTGAAAGCTGCTCAGTTGTGTCTCACTTTGCGGTCCCATGGATGGTAGTCCGCCAGGCTTCTCTGTCCACGGAATTCTCCAAGACAGAATACTGAAGAGGGTTGCCATACCCTCCTCCAGGGGATCTTCCAACCCAGGGATCAAACCTGGGTCTCCCACATTGCAGACAGATTCTTTAACCATGTGAGCCACTGGGGAAGACCATATATTCAGTCGTGTCCAGCTCGGCAACCCATTGGACTGTAGCCTGCCAGGCTCTTCTGTCCGTGGGATTTTGTTTGTTTGTTTGTTTTTTGTTTTTGTTTTTTTGTTTTGTTTTGTTTTGTTTTTTTGTGGGATTTTTCAGACACGAATCCTGGAGTGGCTTGCCATTTCCTTCTCCAAGATTTCTTTATCTATTTGTTCTATAGAGCAGCTCTGTCATACTGCGCCCCCCCCACCCCCCCCACCCCCCGCCCATGGTTCATTTGGACAATAGTGGCTTTTAAGAATTATAATTATACCTCAATTAACCGTTTTCCTAAAAGCCACTATTGTCCAAATGAACCATAGGGGGGCAGTATGACAGAGCTGCTCTATAGAACAAATAGATAAAGAAATCTTGGAGAAGGAAATGGCAAGCCACTCCAGGATTCGTGTCTGAAAAATCCCACGGACAGAAGAGCCTGGCAGGCTACAGTCCAATGGGTTGCTGAGCTGGACACGACTGAGTGACTAAGCATGCACGCATAAAGAAATCTAACACAGAAATCAAGCTCTATCAAAGCCAAAGGATTCTCATGGAAGGAAAGAGAATCAGCCTTTGTTAAGCACCCACTCTGCATGAGGCACTGCTTTAATTTCACATTATCACAGAATCTGGAGTCTGATAGACCTGGAATTGAAGCCACTCACTAGCTGTGTGACCCAGGGCAATACACTGCCAAAGTTTCCTCATCTTTAATGTAGAGACAATCATTTCTACCTCATTCATATATTATGGTAGGAATTAAGTCACATCATTTATGACACTTGTCTGGCTAGGGACCTGGCACAACCTCAGTGCTCAGTAAATGGGAGCTAATATTTATGTTAGAAATTACATATATTTTCCAGCATCAGGGTCTTACATTAGAAAAGACCCTGATGCCGGGAAAGATTGAAGGCAGGAGGAGAAGGGGATGACAGAGGATGAGATGGTTGGATGGCATCACCGACTCAATGGACAGGCTCTGGGAGATGGTGAAGGACAGGGAAGCCTGGCGTGCTGCAATCCATGGGGTCGCAAAGAGTGGGACACCACTGAGGGACCGAACAACAATATTTATAACAATACAGATAGTCTAGGATTATAACTCTTTTGCCATGAAACAGAGTGGGGGGCGGAGGGGGAGAGAGAGAGATTTGAAAAAGCCCAACAGCCATTAACTGGCAAAGTTAGGATTCAAAGTCTGTGACTCCCAGGCACTTCCTGCCCCCAGAGCACCCTGCTCCTGATGTCCCTGGAGTGGAGCGGGTTTTTTAGGGACATTAAGTTTCACTTCCATGAGAAAAACGTAATAAACACAGTCCGTCTCAACCACGCGCACAGTTCCCATGACACAGCAGCAGGGCTGCTTCACGGTGATGGTAACTCCCCCTGGGGTGTCTCTGTTGCTGGTGGGCAGGAAATTCAAGGCTCTACTGTCAGGGGGCCTTTTGACCAAGCCCCTGACACAAAAGGTCTTTGCTTCTTCTTGGGCCTCAGGCAGGGAGAGGGAAGAGTCTTGAGCCATATTAGGTGAAGGGAGCGGTTCTTTAACACTGGGTGGTGACAGTCAATCTCATCATTTGCCGTCAGACTTCCAAGAACCTCTTCTGAAACCTCACATCTCTTCTTGACAAGACAAATGGTCATCCAAGCCACTTTGTTACACACACATTCTATTTCACATGAGCCTCTGACTGTGTGGATCATAGGAAACTGGGAAATTCTTAAAGAGATGGGAATACCAAACCACCTGACCTGACTCCTGAAAAATACGTATGCAGGTCAAGAAGCAACAGCTAGAACTGGACATGCAACAACAGACTGGTTCCAAATCGGGAAAGGAGTACATCAAGGCTGTATATTGTCACCCTGCCTATTTAACTTATATGCAGAGTACATTATGGGAAATGCTGGGCTGGGTGAAGCACAAGCTGGAATCAAGATTGCCGGGGGAAATATCAAAACCTCAGATATGCAGATGACACCACCCTTATGGCAGAAAATGAAGAGGAACTAGAGAGCCTCTTGATGAAAGTGAAAGAGGAGAGTGAAAAGGCTGACTTAAAGCTCAACATTCAAAAAACTAAGATCATGGCATCTGGTCCCATCACTTCATGCCAAATAGATGGGGAAACAATGGAAACAGTGACAGACTTTATTTGTGGGGGCTCCAAAATCACTGCAGATGGTGACTGCAGACATGAAATTAAAAGACGCTTACTCCTTGGAAGAAAAGCTATGACCAACCTAGATAGCATATTCAAAAGCAGAGACATTACTTTGTCAACAAAGGCCCATCTAGCCAAGGCTATGGTTTTTCCAGTGGTCATGTATGGATGTGAGAGTTGGACTGTGAAGAAAGCTGAGCACCAAAGAATTGATGCTTTTGAACTGTGTTGTTGTTGAAGACTCTTGAGAGTCCCTTGGACTTCAAGGAGATCCAACCAGTCCATCCTGAAGGAAGTCAGTCCTGAATATTCATTGGAAGGACTGATGCTGGAGCTGAAACTCCAATACTTTGGTCATGTGATGTGAAGAACTGACTCATTGGAAAAGATCCTGATGCTGGGAAAGATTGAAGGTGGGAGGAGAAGGGGACGACAGAGGATGAGAAGGTTGAATGGCATCACTGACTCAATTGACATGACTTGAGCAAGCTCTGGGAGTTGGTGATGGACAGGGAATCCTGGTGTACTGCAGTTCATGGGGTCACAAAGTCAGACATGACTGAGTGACTGAACTGATCTGAGACCCTACATGTTCAAAACAAGGGGCACCATCTTTAGATAAAGGGAATTCCCCCATGCTCCTTATTCTTCACTGAGTACTAGTCACCAATAACTATGCATCAGAACTTAAAAGAAGGTGCTATTCATGAGATACAAAAATACACTGGGAAAATGTATATAGTCTACCTGTGAAGTCAAGAATGTCGAAGACAGCACTCATTTCCCTCTGCTCTCTGCATTGCTATAAATCAAGGGTCCCCAGCATCTCGGATCTAGTGCCTAATGATCTGAGGTGGAGCTGATGCAGTAATAATAGAAATGAAGTGCACAATAAATATAATGTCTCTAAATCATCCCCAAATCATCCCCTGGACTTGGTTTGTGGAAAAACTGTCTTCCACAAAACCAATCCCTGGTGCCAGAAAGGTTGGAGGCCGCTGCATGATACTGGGTCAGTGCTTGTAGGAGACGCCTGTTGTATCCATTTTCGATAGATACACTCCTTTGAAATATTAGGTAATGTCTCTTTCAATTCCACCTATTTGTTAGAGCTCAATGCAAAAATGCTGGGTGATGACGATGACAGAAATAAGAGTAGAGGTGATGGGGATAAGGTGGGCTGGGTCTGGAATCTGATTTTAGGAGCAGTCTTGAGGTATGACTCAGGAAGGAAAATACTCTGGGCTGTAAAGAGAATTTGGCCTCCGCTGCTACTGTAGGAGCTGGAAGGTGTTTCCACGTCTTATTTGGGAGGCGTGGATGCAGTGAGTGTGGCTGTTTTTGCCGTTAGCTTCTGTGATGTTTTTCCCATTAGCAATGATGAGTGAGCCTATTATCTGCTATCAACGTGGCTTCCGCCATCATTTTTCTGAGAGCACTCCAGGGAGAAAGCGCTGTTAATCGACACACCTGCAACTCATTCTCTTGGCCTCCCCAGTCACGAAGCCAACTGCAGCGTCCACAGCATGAAGAGGACCATTCAGCTTTGTGAGGGACCTGGCCAGGAGGCGTTGGCCGGTAGTTGCCACTTCTCAGCAAAAAATTCAGACTTAGGCCTTTGAGAAATAGGGTACTGCCCATCAGTTCTAGTATAGTCTCACAAGTATTTCAAAGAGTTAGACATAAAAGGGATCAAACTAACAAGAATAAAGTCAGCTCACTTGAAAGAAGGTAGAGAAGGGGGTTTCCAATATTGTTAAGTCTGACATAAATTAAAATTCAAAAGGACATTAATGGAAGCACTACCATTTCAAACACGATTCTTTTCATTTTCTCTCCTCATTTTCTTTTGGGCAACAGTTAATCTTTGTTCTTGTTAAGAATTAATTTTCAAGAGAGATTTTTCTTGTTTCCTTTCCCAACTGACTTAGGAAAAACTTCCAAATCAAAATAAGATGACTCCAACTAGCATAGGAAGCTATGAAACATTTTTTTTTTTCAGGGAAAACGTTTTTTCAACAATGTTTTTGGCAGAGGAAAAACCTAATTATAAAATCTTTGCCGTCTAGCAAAGAAATGTCAAAATAAAACAAATGTTGTCATCTACAGATGGTAAATCTCACTTTATTATTCATTATTGAACAAAAATAGCTGTCAAAAAGTCATGGAAAAATGTTGGTTAGCCAAAGATCTGAGCAAATGCATTACGCATATGACAATGAAGCCTCATTCGCATTCAGCTGATAAAAATTAAGATGGAACCATGACAGCAACGTCGGTGTTGAGGACTCCTCCCCACGCAGTGCAGTGCTGCAGCATGGCTGTAGAAGGAAGGCTGCTCTGAACCGTCAGCGTATATTTCCATCTTGCTGCTCCCTGGGACCTTTCAACCTCGGCTAACCCAAGGCAGCCCCTCACTCTGACTTGGGGATCCTGGATCGAAATGCAAGGAGGGCTCCAACAGCCTTGCACCAGGGCCTGGACTTCCCTCTGAACAGGGCCGCCCACTGGCCTGCGACTTATGAGCAGACAACAGGATTTCCAAAGTCTAGAAGCCTCTTTGTCCCATAAAAGGACCTGTACTCATGGTTGATTCTTTTAGACTGCAAATTGGAGAGTTAATCTATGTTTAACCACGGATCCCCAACCTCTGGGACCTAATGCCTGACGATCTGAGATGGAGCTGATATAATAATAGAAATAAAGTGCACGATAAATGTAACACATTTGAATCATCTGAAACCATTCCCCTACCCACTCCTTGGGTCCCTGAAAAAATTGCCTTCCAGGAAACCAGTCCCCAGTGCTGAAAAGTTTGGAGACTGTGGATCTAAAGGACTGGGTAAATTCAATCTTCTCCTGGTAAAAGCTTCTGGAGAACATATCTACCCAGATACTCAATTTGCCATCTGATGCTCTTCTCTTTCCCTCCTGCCCTACATCCAACACATTCATTTCTGCCCAGTTGACCTTGAAAATGGACTCCAATCCACCTCCCCCTTCTCCAGCCCCATTGCCTTGGGTTTGGCACTGCTCTCACCTGGACTCTTGGGATAACATATGGAATATTTCATGTTATCATCAGAGGCAAGACAATGCCCCAAACCAATCAGGCCATGTGTGTGTTTCAAGATCTCTAACTGCTTCTCAATCGGCAAAAACCTCAAGCTTCTGTCCAACACCTAGAATCCCTCACACGTGGCTCCACTCTACTTCTGGGTCATCGGCTCCTGCCCATCTCCACAAAGCGTGCCCGTGTTTCAGCCACAGGCAACCTGCTTCCTGTTGTTGGAATTGAGCATGCTGACTTTGTGTGGGTTCCTGTGGGTTCCTTTGCCTAAAATGCCCTCCCTGTCTTTCCTGCCTGACTTCAATGTCGCCTTGCTGCTTTTTGCCTTACTCCCCCAGACAGTCTTTGTCTCTCCACTGTTCTCCTGCATGTTCGTTATACTTTTCTATCACACTTATCTCTGTGTGGTGTTTATTCATCATTCATGGTTTATCCTCTGAGAGAACTCTGGCTCTCCAGGACAAGAACAACGTCTCATTCTTGTTTGCATTCCCAGGACCTCGCACAGGGCCTGCCAGAGAGGAGGGCTGGAGAATTTGAGGACGGGGAGAGGGGACAAATAAGTGAATGGAAGAAAGGCCATCAAAAATGGAGACTGAAGACACTAAAAATTCACTCTTATTACCATAGTTTTCTGAGCCTTCATCCAGTCGCCCCATGACCTTGACTTTTAGGAAGCTGTTCTGCACACAGAGGCCGCTTATTTTACAGGATATTGGCAAGAGGCGCTCCTGGAACCCCATGAGGATTTAAACACAGCCAACCCACAAATACCGGAATTGTTTGTCCAATCTGGCACCCGATCACTTACACTGAAATCAAAGGGGGTTGTTGGACAGCATTGGAGGAAGCACGGTCCTGGCCTGGAGAAGAGCCCTCACTCACCCCCTTGAACAATTCTTTTTGGATTTCATGGCCCAGGGACCACTCCAGCTTTGGGGAAATGGAAGTAAATAACACAGACAAGGTCCTTTTACATGGAATGGGTAGAAAAAGAGAGATCTCAACATTGGAAGTAAGCAGTGGGTGGCTGGGCATGGTGGAGGAGCTGGAAGCAGAATGACAGGGCACAGCCAACCACCATCTGCGAGAGGGCCCAGACATGAGGAGCATGAGGCTCGAGGGCCTGGTTCAATTACATGCTAGATGGGACGTGTTCTGCATCGAGCTTCTTAATTAAAGACTAAGCGAACCGTGCTTTTAAGAACACTCTGTTGCCAGAACATAAGGAAAACTTGAGCTGAACAATAACTATATACAAACACAAAGATGTCTAGCTGTTTTATGACTAATATTATTTCTCCCTATCATTTCTATGGCCACATTTCTAATTTTGCAGAAGTGTACTCAAGGGATAGAGTTAAGTGTTGTGACTTTGGGCAAATTACTCTGTTTCTGAGCCTAACTTCCCCCATTTGAAAAGTGAAGATAACCACACTACCGACTTTAACACAGAGCCTGGCACAGAAGTAGTGCTTGATACATGTTAGCTATTTTCACTGATGGGGACCATCAAAGTATGCAGAGCAGCACAGGCTCCTAGCTGGGTGTTTATTAAACAGATGCTAGAGTTAGCATCAAAACCAGCTTTTGTAGGAAGAAAGTACTCCAAGCATAGACCCTCCCAGGGAGCATTCTCTTCTCTGTATGTCATTCCTTAAGAGTCATAAAAACACAATGAGTTGTGAGGGGTTTTGTCATTATGACTCCTTTCAGTTTCCATGAATTTAAAAAGAGCATGCATGCTCAGTAGTGTCTGACTTTTTGTGATCCCATGGACTGGAGTCCACTAGGCTCTTCTGTCCATGAGATTTCCCAGGCAAGAACACTGGAGTGGGTTGCCATTTCCTCCACCAGGGGATCTTCCCAACCCAGGGATCAAACCCACGTCTGAGTCTCCTGCATTGGGAAGCAGATTCTTTACCAATGCACCACCTAGAAAGCCCTAAAGAAAGCATATCAATTATCAAAGAAAGAGGTACAGTGGTCATACAGGTACAAATTTAAGGTACCAATTTAATTTGAATAACAGTTCAATTAAATTTCAGAAAAGGAATCTTTATTCAGACGCTCATCTGAATATTTGTAGGAGTTTCAAATGGTTGGCAGCATTCAGAGTAGATCCATGCTCTGACCCCCAATTCCTAGCCAGACATAATCAGACTTTACATCCTGATTAAAAGAATCAGCAAAGGAGAGTGTTCCTGCCAAGCTAGCATTAGGGGGACTCTGGCGGAATGGAATTGGCAGCCAGACCCCAAATAACTGAGACAGCCACCAAAAGAGCTGAAGATAAAGGAAGATGAATGCAAGGAAAGGGCGAAATCAGGAATGAATGGGGTTAAAAAGAAAAAAAAAATTACACGCAGTTGTAGTCAAAGATTTCCTCATTTTTACAGGGCTAATATCATTGCTTAATAATCCCAAATCGAATTCATATTTGGCTTTGGAAGGCAGTATATGAAAGAGCTGGACACGACTTAGTGACTAACCCATCAATATCATTGCTTATAATGTTGAGACACCAGTGGGATTTTATCTTCTCCTTTAAAACTTAAGGATGAAAAGTCTCAAAAATCTGTTGAAAGATTGAAAACATTTGGTCTCAAAAGTTAAACTGGAACTGGGAACTGAAAAACAGTGTCCTAATTTATTGCATATTGTTAGGCAAATAACTAAACTTTTCCCCGAAATTTAAATCATAGGTAGTCACAGATCTTGGAGATCCTTAAATGAAAGTTGTAAGTACAAGATGTTATGAGTCACTCTCACTTAGAAGGCAGGGCTAACACTAGCTTTGATCTTCACATTCTGGATCCCCTAACAAGTAGCACAGAAGCCCCATGTTTGGAATATTTAGGGCCAAGAAAAGTACTAAATGTTTATTCAGTCCTTTCTTACAGCTAAAGCTCTCCTTGTTTTTCCTGCAGTTTGATCTTGAAAGAAAGCTTGATTTTTTTTTTTATACTAATAAAGTTATGAATTTCAGGGCAAACTAAAATGTTTTGGCACCTTGACGGAGTTTCATAGTTTACTCACAATTATTTGACTCCCCTATCAGACTTGAAATCCCTTTAGGTAGCCAGATAATTTTTTTTTTTTTTACTAGTTTGTTTATCTGTCACTAATGTCAATCAAGAAGTGATAGATGAAAAAATATCAAAGAAGCACTTCAGAGTCCGGCAAATTTAAAGATAGCAAGAGAGAAGTGAAAATATCATCAAGAGGTAGAAAAAAGTAAAACTGTGGTTGCAAAATAACAAGTGTAATAACTACTTGT
Source organism: Bos indicus x Bos taurus (assembly GCF_003369695.1). NCBI lineage: Eukaryota > Metazoa > Chordata > Mammalia > Artiodactyla > Bovidae > Bos > Bos indicus x Bos taurus. The sequence goes on from NC_040085.1 coordinate 3,693,445, forward strand.
ACGTGAGACATATGGAATTAAGGCCCACGATGTTTTAGAGAGAATGAAACAAGAGATAGCTCACATATTCTATCTGGGTAAGCATCAACTAATTTCTCTTTACATTTCCAAATATACAACACAAGTTAAGTATTCTTAATTTAACCCTGAAGCAGAAACAAACTAATTTTTTTGGTTCTCTACTTCAAAAGTAGTAAGATTTGCTTTTAGGGTTACTCGGAAAAACCAATAAGCTTTGTGCACAGGCAGTTTTGTTTTCCCAGAGCTCTACTCTGAAGTTTACTAACTGCTAAGGGATCTCACTGACACATGATTGTCTAATTATAGCGGGAGAGACCAAAAAAAAAAAAGACAGTCATGAGAACTCCTGCAATGCAGGAGACACAGGAGATGTGGGTTCGATCCCTGCATCAGGAAGATTTCCTGGAGGAGGAAACGGCAACCCAGTCCAGTGTTCTTGCCTGGGAAATCCCATGGACAGAAGAGCCTGGCAGGTCACTAAGTCAGACATGACTGAGCACGGCCACGGACCAACATCAATGATCCTCTCTGAAGAAGAGCAGAGAGTAAATCCTAAGATTTCTCATCTCAGGGAAAAAGTAGATTTCTTTTTAAAAACGTTGTACCTAGGTGATGATGGATGTTCACTAAATCTATTGTGCTAATCATTTAATGATGTATATAAGTCAAATCATTATGCCATACACCTTATACAATGCTGTATGTCAATTACATCTTAATAAAACATAAGATGGAGAAAAAAGAACAGAAGAGTGAAACATTTAATGGCAGAAACAAAAAAATCCTTCAATGTACCTAAATATTAAGAAGTTTGTTTAAAGAATTTCAAATGATGAACATATTTAAGACAGGTACAAGAACAAGATTCCTTTCAGATCTTCAGATGACACCTGATCCAAAGGCAGAGAGAGACACACTCCGAGTTCTTGGACTCCGGGTCCTCCTGACCATGTGAGGCGGGCAGCACCCTTTTTGACTGGGATGTACACAGTGAGAATGAGAAGAAATCCTGGTGACACTGGCCATCTCAAGCAGGTGAAGACAGGGCTAGCTCTTGGGAGTGAAGGAAGCTGGAGGAGAAGAGAATGTGTGGGGGGGCAGCCTGGGTCTCTGTGCTCAATGAGAGGCAAGTGGTAAAGTGGAAGCGTTTTAGCAGGAGACAAAAGGATGTTGAGAGAGAGTTCCGGCACCTGGGAAATGCAACATCTCCTAGGATTAAAAAAAAAAAAAAAAGACCAAACAAATCCAAATAAATGTCCCTGAGTGACCACCATAGGCACCACGAAGTTCCTGCAATCAGATCCTAACTCAGGGCCCATTTAATCTCAGCCACATTTCTAATAACATGTATGATGGCTGGCTTCCTAATTTCCCAGCAGGCTAGAATCTGCAAATTAGGATGGTCCAGGCTGTTGGAGATGGTCTCTGCAGGGAGAGTTGACAGCCTAAGAATGAGGGAAGGGAAAGAAAAAATATGAATTTTAAAAGAAAAAAATATGATTTTTAGTTTTAAAACTAAAAACTATTTCCCTGTTTCACAAGGTTAAGTGATCCACATGGATGTATTTTAGGGATACTACTGAAAGAAGCATCACACAGTAACTAAAAACATTAAAATGATAACCTTACATCACTGAGACAGTCAGAGGCCTGTGAGATAGTTAAGGACAGTTTAGACCTAGAAAAATGTTTATAGCCCTTATTAATGTCACTGATCCCATCTATAGCAATATAAGGGGACCACCTCCACAGGTCATCTCTAGGTCACAACGGCAGGCACACACAGACTTCTACAATCCTGGCAAAGAGTTAAGCCTGAAGTCGGAAGAGAGAAAATGACGCCAGGCCAGAGTGCTTCCCAAGCCTTACGGCCCTACTGGAAAAGTGTTTTGAGACAGTCTATCAGGTTTTTCTCATTCCTAGTAATTCCAGTTGTCCTGTGACTTCCTTCCACCGAGGAAGTGAGCAGGGCATTCGGTGAATGGCCTCAGGGAAGGAGTCAGCAGACGGATGGGCTGCTAGGTTTAACTTCCATGATCACTCAGAGCCAGTAAGGGGAGGAGAGGGGAATGAAAGCAGAGCCAGAGGATGTGCTGTGGCGTTAGGAAGGTGCTCTGGGCTCCCGGCCTGCATCACAGGGTAGAGAGAATGGGAGATGTGGGCATCGGAGAGCAAGCGGAAACAGCCTGTATTTCCTGCCCCAGGGGAGCCTGGCGGCATGGGACAGGAAAGCAAGGTTCCCTGCATTTCCCCGTGCCCAGTGAGGTGTCCCAGGTGGCAATGGCTGGGGGCCTTGGAGGCCCTCAGATCACAGTGTGGCAGAGACTGCAGCCCCGCTGATGTGCAGCTTCCTTTTGCTCCTGAGAAGAGCACATATGCAGCAAGAGAGCCCGAGTCTGCAGGCAAGCAGGCTGCAGCATGATCTAGATGGAGGACACACAAAGACCAGAGAGGGATCTGGAGGTTTCTGCAGACAGTGAGCAGGATGGTGGCTGTGGACCACAAGCTCCCCTCAGCTGCAATATTTTGGTTCCTGGTGGGGAGGCAGACATGAGACAGAGACACCTCGGATTAACTGAGTTGATCTGAATGGACTGAAAACAGGATGCCTCTAAGCAGAGCTGGGACTCTGACAGGACTAAGCCTAGTTATTTGGTGAGGGTTGCAGGTGGTGGGGGGGAGCAAGTTACACTTTGCACGTCTACCTTTGTGGATTGACACCTGTGATTACCATGCACATACATGAGCACTGTGGCTGGACGCCCTGTGCTGGATGGGTAGAATAGTTGTGTTAAATTACTTTGCAGGTGAGACAGAACATGAATATGTTTTCACTGTTGTGGTTGTTTTGTTTTTATTGTGGATACGATAATATATGACCTGCCTGTGGGCTCATTCACAGACTTTACGTTTTTACCTGATAACAACTATAATAACTGGGAAAGTTCTGAAATAGGGCAGGGGAAGTTTCTACATCATGGTTCTCAAGTCTTTCAAGCCTAACACCCCCTTTTTATAACAAATATTTTGTCATGCTCCTTTGACTGCCCTATAGTGGAATTCATACCTATTATATTTTCCAAAATAACTCTAAATGTAACATAAGGGGAAAAAGGCAACTGATAATAAAATAGCATGTATTTCATATGAAAACATGAGACATAGAATACATAGCAAAGTGGTTAGATAATTACATGGACTATATATGAACACACTTGGACTTAAAGGAGGCCATTCTACACTAGAAGCACAGAAGAATAAAAAAGGGAAGGAATGAACACGAAAATAAAAATTAAAATAGCTCTTCCAGAAAACAGAAGCCTAAACTTCCTAACTCATTCTTTGGGGCCAACATTACTCTGATTCCATAGCCAAAGACATTACAAAAAAAAAAAAAAGAAAACTACAATGAACAGACATGGAAAAATCCTCAATAAAATTTTAGTAAATCAAATCCAGCTATATATAAAAATGTTAATACATGATTGTATTCGGTTTCTATGGCTTCAATAACAAAGTACTACAAATTTACCCACTTAAACAACACAAATGTATTCAGAGAATCAATTCCTAGGCAGGTTGATAAGAAGTCAGGGGTCCCCAAGGAGAGAGGGGTCTGGAATTCTGAAGGAGGAAGAAAGGACAAGCATTTTTTTCCCTCTACATTCCTTAGGATTATATAACAATAATGTACCCTGCTTGAGGACAGTCTCTGGAAAAACCCTTCTGGCTAATCCTGTAATCTTAAAATGTAAATTATGGGAGTGGGTCTAGTAAGGTCTTTCGGAGAAGGCACTGGCGACCCACTCCAGTACTCTTGCCTGGAAAATTCCACGGATGGAGGAGCCTGGTAGGCTGTAGTCCATGGGGTCGCTAGGAGTCGGATACTACTGAGCGACTTCACTTTCACTTTTCACTTTCATGCATTGGAGAAGGAAATGGCAACCCACTCCAGTGTTCTTGCCTGGAGAATCCCAGGGACAGGGGAGCCTGGTGGGCTGCCGTCTCTGGGGTCACACAGAGTCGGACACGACTGAAGCGACTTAGAGGCAGTAGCAGCTAGTAAGGTCTTTACAACCTCCAGACATACTTTTGATTCATTGTAATAACTAATTGAAAGAATATAACTCCATTGCTAACACTAGTGAGGGGGCACTGTCCATCCCCCTTCTGAATCTATGTCAGAAGCTTTCTCTATCTCCTTTATATTTTAGTAAAACTCTTATTACACAAAAGCTCTGAGCTATCAAGCCTCGTCCCTGGCCCCGGATTGAATTCTCCTCTGGAGGCCAAGGATCCCGGCCTCTTTCGTGGTTCAGCAACAACCTTTCAGTATCATCTTATAGTTCTACAGTTTAGAGGTCTGAAACAACAATCACTGGGCTAAATCAAGGTGTTGCGATGGCTTCATTCCCTTTCTGAGACAACAGAGGATGATCGCTTCTTGGCCATTTCTGGTTTGTAGAGGTGCCAGACTTCCTCGGCTCAAGGCTTTCTTCCTCTAAAGTCAGCAATGGCGGGTTGAGTCTTCCTCATTTGGTAATGCTTTGACCTCCTCTTTGTCTCTCTCTTCCACGTTTAAAGACTCTTGTGATTCCATTTGGCCCAATCAGGTAATATTCCCGACTTAAGGTCAGCTGATTGGCAACCTTAATTCAGTCTGCAATCTTAGTTCCCCTTTGCCATACAACATAAGATATTCACAGGCTCAAGGCTTTAGGATGTGAACATCTCTGGGGGAAGAGAAGGGAATATTACCCTGCCTACCACAATCATGATGAGCAAATGAGGCTTATCCTAGGATGGCAACCAAGTTTCAAATAAAAGAACAATATTGGGAAAACTACACTAACCAACTTCCAAGACCTCCTATAAAGCTACAGTAATCAAGACAGCTTGGTATACTAGAATTGTTGTCTTTGTTCAGTCACCCAGTCATGTCCGACTTTTTGCGACCCCATGGACTCCAACACACCAGGTCTCCCTGTCCCTCACCACCTCCTGGAGTTTGCCCAAATTCATGTTTAAGGCATTGGTGATGCCATCCAGCTATCTCATCTCTGACACCCTCTTCTCCTTCTGCCCTCAATCTTTCTCAACATCAGGGTCTTTTCTAATGCGTCATCTGTTTGCATCAGATGATCGAAATACTGGAGTTTCAGCATCAGCATCAGTCCTTCTAGTGAATGTTCAGGATTGATCTCCCTTAAGATTGACTGGCTTGATCTCCTTGTTGTCCAAAGGACTCTCAGGAGTCTTCTCTAGCACCACAGTTCAAAGGCATCAATTCTTTGGCATTCTGCCTTCTTTATGGTCCAGCTCTCACAATTGTACAGGACCCCTGGGAAGGCCATAGCCTTGACCATATGGACCTTTGTCGGCAGAGTAATGTCCCTGCTTTTCAACACACTGTCTAGGTGTGTCATCGCTTTCCTGCCAAGAAACAATCGTCTTCTGATTTCATGGCCGCAGTCACCATCCACAGTGATTTTGGAGCCCAAGAAGAGGAAATCTGTCACTACTTCCACCTTTTCCCTTCTATTTGCCATGCAGCAATGGGGCTGGATGCCATTATCTTAGTTTTTTTAATATTTAGTCTTAAGCTGGCTCTTTCACTCTCCTCCTTCACCTTCATCAAGAGGCTCTTTAGTTCCTCTTTGCTTTCTGTCATTAGAGTGGTATCATCCACATATATGAGATTGTTGATGTTTCTCTTGCCTATCTTGATACTAGAATAGGAAGCCTAAGAAAAGAACCATGCTTAATTATTATTTGATATATAGCGAAGGTGCCAAATAAGTCAGTTGAGGAAAAAGTCTTTGCAATAAATGATTCTAGAGTAGTTGAATATCTATGGGGGGGAAAAGGACCTTGATCAATTCCTGCTTCACAACATTTGGGAAAATTAATTAAAGATGGCTCATATTTCAACTCAATGGTAAAAAAAAAAAATTAAAATATGAGCAAAGGATTTGAACAGATATTTCTCCAAAGAAGATACATAAATGAGCAATAAGCACATGAAAAAATGTCCAGGGGGATGCAAATGAAAACCACAAGAGATACCACTTCACATTTAATAAAACGGCTATAATAAAAAAGACAATGAGGAGTGCTGGTGAGGATATGGAGGAGCGAGGCCCCTCATACACTGCTGGCAGGAATGTAAAGTGGCACAGCTGCTTTGGAAAGAGCTCAGCAGTCTCTCAAGAAGTTAAACATAAAGGTACCACATAACCCAGAAATCCCACTCCTAGGTGTGTATTCAAAAGAAATGAAAACATATATCCACACAAAAGCTTGTGTATAAATGCTCATAGCAGCATTATTCATAATAGCCAAAAAAAGTAGAAAGACTCAATCTCCATGAGTTGATGAAGGGATAAGATATATTTTCAGCAATATACAGGGAAAAAAAGGAATATTAATCAATGAAAAGAATGAAGTTCTGACACATTCTACAATATTGGTGAATCTTGAAAACATTATGCTAATGAAAGAGGCCAGATAAAACAGGTCATATATTGTATTTTTCCATTTATATAAAATGTCCAGAATAGGCAAATCTATAGAGACAGAAAATAGATTAGTGCCTTCCAAAGGCTAGGAAGAAGGGAAAATGGTAATGGATATAGGATTTTTTTTTTGTAGAGAAGATAAAAAAATAAACTATGATGTTGATTGTACAACTCTGTGAATATACTAAAAACCACTGAATTAATGGTAATGTGAGTTATATCTTAACAAAACAAAGCTGTATGAGAAATAAAAGATGGATCTAAAACCTAAATGTATATGCTAAAACCATACAACTTTTATAGAAAAATATAAGAGAATATCTCTGTGACTTGGAGGTCGGCAAAGGTTCTTAAAATCAACAGGTTTTATAATACATTTGTGTATTAAAATTGATAAGATCCATAATGGCGTAAGACAAGGCAAGGTGATGATAGAACTTCAAAGGCAGAATAAGCAGTGGGTGAAAGTATGGCTCTGGTCAGCGGGGGGATCTCACTGCAATTAAGCATCCATCCTGCATTTTTTGCCCTTTGGATGAGAGGTGGACTAAGGGGAAAATCCTACGTTCAGGAAAACCCTTCCTATTGTCACAACTATGTCTACAATCTGTTTCATGGAAATGGTCCAAGCCTGCCCACACCAGGTGTATTCAGAGTACAGGCAAGGTACATCACTTCGCCAACAAAGGTCCATATAGTCAAAGCTATGACTTTTCCAATGGTCATTATGAATGTGAGAGTTGGACCATAATGAAAGCTAAGCACTGAAGAATTGATGCTTTTGAACTGTGGTGCTGGAGAAGACTCTTGAGAGTCCCTTGGACTGCAAGGAGATCAAACTAGTCAATCCTAAAGGAAATCAACCTTAAATACTCCTTGGAAGGACTGATGCTGAAGCTCCAATACTTTGGCCACCTGATACGAAGAACTGACTCTTTGGAAAAGACTCCAATAATGGGAAAAATCGAGGGCAGGAGGACAAGGGGGCAACAGAGGATGAGATGGTTGGATGGCATCACCGTCCACGGTATCACAATGGACATGAGTTTGAGTAAACTCTGGGAGGTAGTGAAGGACAGGGAAGCCAGGCTGCAAAGAGTCGGACACGACTGAGTGACTCAACAACAACTACACAGGCAAGGCTATACGTCAGTTCACCAAATGTGATTCTTCTGGACAGGGAATTCTCAACACCACCCTAGTTATCAAAACCCAGAGCTTCTAGGACATGGCAGATGCTTTGTTATTACTTTCGCCAAGCCACCAAATTGACCTTGCTTCTTTTAAAATTAGTAGATCTCTCCTGGATTCAACATTTGCCTCTTACAGACACCAGCTTTTTCTACCTCAGTTTTTTCATCATGGCCTTTGTGGTAGGTTGATGCTATAAAACATATGCCTGGCATGTGAGACACAAAATTCTTTTTTGGAAAACTTTTTGTATGGACCTGAAGAGACTGTTTTATTGTTTAATCCATTTTTGACTTCCTGCAAGTTTAAATGTGGAATCAAGTGGAAAATGACTTCAAAACAGATAAGAGATTACATGAATCTTTCCATACTCCATGTAGTCATAAAGATATATTAACCCTATCAGATATGAAATACCATGCTCGTGATTTATTTTTTATTTTCTGATTTGTGTATGGTAAAATTCACTTATTTGGTGTGTAGTGCTATTCATTTTGACAAGTGAAGTCATATATGCAGCACCACAATTAAATGTGAAAATTAATAAAGGGAAGACTCACTAAAATGGAGTTGGAACCAGAAGGGGAAGTTCTCACACAGTACCACTTCCGGTCAATTACAGGAAGAACTGTCAATTACAGACCACAATAGAATAATCACCAGCAGGAAACAACCATCAAAGACAGACCTTAAGAGGAAAAGATGTACACTGTATCTCTTACAAGAAATCAATGATCGCAACAACTCAGCCAATGAAAGACCACAAACATCTTAAACTCTCCCTTTTCTCCAGCAGACTTTCATTCAAAACAACCCTTCCCAACTTCTTTGTCTTTATAAAATAATGTTCCTCTCCTTTGTTGGACGTGTCTATTCTTTTGCTATAGCTTGCTTGTCTTGAATTTGCAGTTCTTTGCTATTCTGGAGTAACTCATTTTTTGCTGGTAAAAGAACTTTTAAGGTCAACACAGATACAGAAAACTCCATCAACCCAGAATCCCTCCCTAGTGCTGTCTCTCCAGAGTCAAACCCTCCACCCCACTCTTAATCCCTGACAACCACTGACTGCTTCTCCATCTTCAAAGCTCTGCTTTTCCAGAATGTCATATAGGAAGAATCATACAGTGTGTAACCTTTTGTAACTTTTTGCAGCTACCCGGGAGATAGTAAAGGATGGGGAACCCTGTTGTGCTGTAGTCCATGGGGTTGCAGAGAGTCTGACACAACTCAGGGACTGAACACAGATAACGTAACCTTTTGAGTCTGGCTTCTTGCAGAAGTACAATGCATTCAAGACTCATGCATGTTAGTGCATGTATAATGGTTCATTATATTGCTAAGTAATAGTCAACTGTACCGATGTCCTATAATTTTGTATATCTCTTTACTAGTTGAAGGACATTTGAGTTTTTTCCAGTTTCTAGCAATTAACAATAAAGCTGCTATTAATATGTGGGTATAGGTTTTTGTATAAACATGTTTTCATTTCTCTTGGGTAAATTCCCACAATTAGAATTTGTGCTTTCAAGATATTTTTTCATCTTTGGTTTTCAGCAATTTGATTACAAGGTGGATGAGGTTTTCTTCACGTTAACTCGATTTTATTGAGCTTCTTGAACCTATACATGTATCTCTCACCAAAATTGTGAACTTCTCAGACTTTATCCCTTCAAATTTTTTTTTTCCTGCACCAATATTTTCCCTTTGTTTCTGGGACTCTAATGACATACATGTTAAGCCTTTTGATAGTATTCCATAGGTCCTTCAGCTCAGCTCAAGTCTTCTTTTCCCTGTCTTTCACACTGAGTAATGTCTGTTGATCTATACTGAAGTTCACTGACTCTTTGCTCTGTCATCTTCATTCTGCTGCTGGGTCCATAGCGTGAATGTTTCATTTTCGGTACTATCCTTTTCGGGCTTCCCTTGTGGCTCACCTGGTAAAGAACCCACCTGCAATGAGGGAGACCTGACTTCAATCCCTGGGTTGGGAAGATCCCCTAGAGAAGGGAAAGGCTATCTACTCCAGTATTCTGGCCTGGAGAATTCCATGGACTGTATGGCCATACGGTCGCAGAGTCGGACATGACTGAGCAACTTTCATTTTCACTTTTTGCTGTACTTTTCAGTTCTAAAATTTTAATTTGGTTCTTCTTTTCCCTTTCTACTTCACTCAAGAATTTCTATTTTCCCATTCAAGAGTATTCAACTTTATTTCATGGAGAATGCTTATAACCAACCTAGTTAGACTTAGAGTACAAGGTTCTTCTTGTCTACAGGCAGTGGTCCTAATGTCGGCTTAGTTTTTGAAAGTCGTTGCTATGATGTTTGGGTTTGCCCAGTGTGTGCCCAACCCAGGGGTTAGTCTAGGGTTCAGCACTGGTTTATACTGCAGATGAGTTCTGGAGTCTTTGCTTTGCTTCTTTGGGTCTGTGTGACACATGAGCAGCCTGGAGCTGGGACTTAAGTCAGTTCACTCACAGAGTCAGGGGATCCTCTTTCCCAGCTCTTTCTTCTCTGAGATTCTCCTATACTTTCCAGCCCCCCGAGTTCCCTTTTCCTGGCTCTGCTGGACATAAAGACAGGCTTTTCTCAGATTTTAGCTCCACAGAAACACAACTGAGGTTGTCTTTGGGAGCAAAGCAGCAAAATAAACAGAGAGAGAGAGTAATAGGAACCTCCCACTATCCTTGGATAAAAGGGGCCCCTTTCTCCCTGGTCCTCTGGTCAGAAAGAATCTTCTTTTGGGATTTTAGGAGCCCAAACCCCCACCACCAAAGCCAAGCAGATCTTCAAGTGGGGCTACCTTGAGGCAGGGTCAGGAGAGAAAAGAGAAAAAAATAAAAGGAAACAAATGAAATGGAAATTCTCCTATGTTTGCCATCAAAAGCATTCCCCAAAGCTCTGGTTAGAAATAAGGGGGTTTCACCTGGAAATTTCGCTGCCAACACCTGCTACATAGTTCCACAATTCCATCAGCCCTTGGGTCAAAGCCCAGAGACACAGGAGTGAAAACAAAGCCCACAAAACTGACTTTGGGGGTGGGTGATGCTTTGCCTCAGCCCGGTCACCAGCTGCCTGCTGTTGCTTCCTTTTCAGGTGGCCCAGGCGGTTGTCTTCTGTACCGTCCAGAGATTTTAGCTGTGGTCCATGACACAGACAGGCTTTTTGTGGCTGCGCCATGCTGCCCAGCGCCAGAAGGGTACATACATGACTTTAATGAGGACAGGCCCATGGGACCTGTGATGTCTGATTTTGGGTTTTTTGGTGTTTGTTCTTGTTTTGCTGTTGTTTTTAGTTTGGCCTGAATTAATATAGAAGCAAAATGAACAAGACCTCATGTCAGTTAAGAATAAAAAGAAACCTATTATTTGCAAGGCCTTAATTCAGCATCCCTCAGCGCCCATGACTGCTGGTTAGCATTGTGAGAAAAGACGATAGAGGGTTCAATACATGGTCCTCACGCTCGAGGGACACTGTTCATGGGAAGCCCGGCCCAGGTGAAAGACACAAGACTGTCCACTATTTGCATTAAAAAGGATACAGAGAAAAGAGATGAAAGCCTGGGAATCAGAGAGGGTGACATGGAGGCCACTCAACCCCTGGCCAAGCCTTGATGAAGAAAAGCCATATTCCACCCGAGAGACGGGGGCTTGACAGAGTAATTATTCTTTCAAAGTTGGCTTTGTGCCTTTTTATTACACACTGAGTGTATTTGCCCAGAGGAAAACTAAGAGGTGGTTTCTCAGGGCATTTTATTACTCCTGATCCTGTACTTCCCTCAACTCGGTAAAAAGCATTTCCAGGACTTTGGTTCAGAGTGAAGACTGGAGGCTGCAGTGAGTCATGGGATCTTTCCTGGGGAGTCTTGAATTACCACAGACACAATTCTCAATAATGGTTGTAACTCAGCTGGTTGCTGGCATTGTTCGTGTGCTTCAGCTGAGTTAAAACACTCGGAAGTTTATTCTTCATATTTGATTTGGGTTTATTCCTACAATCGCAAAGGCAGTATCTTCATTCTAGGACAGCATCTATTACACTTGAAAACGTTTTTTTGTTAAGTGTTCAGAAAGGCTTTGCACCGAGAGCCCCTGTGAGCAGACAGCCGCAGAGGAGGAGAGGCCGTGGGTAGAGTAGGCGCACAGGTGGCCAAGTCCATTGTGAGTTTTCACTCGCAGCTGTGTGGAAAATACCTATGCTGGTGACTCAACATCTCTGGATTTCCAGCTTAAAATTACAGCGCGGAAGAGCACACTTTGAACTGCTAAGCATATAGGGAGGCTGGTGGACTTCAGCCAGAGTTGAGCCCATCAGCCTCCAGGCATCGCAATACAGATGGACAATTTAAAAAAGAATAAAAGGAATTCCCGTCACCCTCAGGGCACCAAGCATGGTACAGGGATCGCTAGCCCTGCAACCAGACCTGTGGTTGACAGCGGTACTGTATCTATTGCCAGTAATAGAAATCTGGCTTCCTGTCTGTGTGACTTAACCCTGGGGTCTTGGTTTTCTTTTCTGGACTGAGCTGTGCTCAGATCCAAAGTGATTCCCTGGCCAGCCTGCGGGGATCGCTCGTCAATGGCGGGACCCGTGATGGCATCACATTTGGGGCTTTTCACGGCTCGGTCTGCGAACGCTACCATTTGTAAAGGACCTTGCCTGTGTCCCTCTGTCCCCATTCCCCCACTTCCACCCTCCTCCTGGCTGGCTGCCGGGACTGTATTTTGTCGCTTATCTAACACAAAATAAACAGAACAATCTGGAGCTAATTTAAGTGGTTTACCATATCAGGATACAGCTGGGAAAGATTTTAAGAAAAAGGCCCAACAGGAACAATAGTGCTGTGAAGTTGAGCGGCGGCAGAGAGCACAGGAAGGCGGCTTCAGACAGCCTGGCAGACGGCTGTCAGCCACTCCAATAACAAGCCTCGGAGCCAATGAAAACGGGCAGGGTCTGTCCAGGCCGCTCAGCCGGAACCCTCACAAGGAGAACGGGATTCGAGGGCGTTCTGAGCTAATGCTCAGGTGTCAGGGCCACCAGCCTCCCGGGAGCCCGCGGGCTGGGCTCCCAGGCAGCGGGGAGTCAAGAGGAACTGCAGATGAGGGACAACGCTTCACTGCTGCACGACACTGGCCAAGACTTCTTTTCTTTTTGACGTGTGTGCATACACACTGGCTTTATCCGGACTTAGGAATCCAGCGAGGCCCCGCGGAGGAACATATGTTTTTGACATTGGCTTCTACTACTCTGCAGGCTGCTTGTCTTTTTATTTTAACTCTTTGGGGGCCTCTGGCTAGACCTTGAATTTCCTGGTGCAGTTTGACAGAGGAGAGAGGGCTTGAGGGAGTTAAAGCTATGTGCTGCCCTTGAAAGAACTTGCAAAAGCTTTCTATCTTAAAACAAACAAACAAAAAAACCTCACTTGGATCAAGCTTTTGACAAAAAGTCCACCAGTTAGGTGAACAGCATGGTCCCGAAGGCAGCGACATTTGGTGCCAAGAATACTGGACTGGAAGACTCCTAAGGCTGGCAGTCAGCAGGCTTCTGGGTCCAAGATTCCGCACTGAGGACCAGACGCCCTTCTCCTCTTATTCTTCTTCTAATACACGATATTAGCTTCTGCTTACACCTTCTTCCAGAGAGCATTCAACTTAGTAAAAATATCCCTCTGACAAGAACAACCTTTGGGTAAAATGGGAGGCAGTTTCATTTATTTGAGGGTAACTAAAAAAAAAAAAAAATCATCCTTGTCTATGTTCTAAAGGAAGAAGAATGCCATTTAGAAGATTCAGTTAAAAAAAAAAAAAATAGGACTTCCCTAGTGGTCCAAGGGTTGGGGGTTCTCCTGTCAATGCAAGGGACATGGGTTCGATCCCTGGTCCAGGAACATTCCACATGCCATGGGGCAACTAAATTTGTGTGCCACAACTACCGAGCCCATGCGCTGCAACTACTGAAGCCTGAATGTCGAGAGCCCAAGCTCCCCAGCAGGAGAAACCACCACAATGAGAAGCCGGTTCACTGCAACCAGAGTTCAGTTCAGCTCAGTTCAGTCGCTCAGTCGTGTCCAACTCTTTGCGACTCCATGAATTGCAGCATGCCAGGCCTCCCTGTCCATCACCATCTCCCGGAGTTCACTCAGACTCACGTCCATCGAGTCGGTGATGTCATCCAGCCACCTCATCCTCTGTTGTCCCCTTCTCCTCCTGCCCCCAATCCCTCCCAGCATCACAGTCTTTTCCAATGAGTCACCTCTTCACATGAAGTGGCCAAAGTACTGGACTTTCAGCTTTAGCATCATTCCTTCCAAAGAACACCCAGGGCTGATCTCCTTTAGAATGGACTGGTTGGATTTCCTTGCAGTCCAAGGGACTCTCAAGAGTCTTCTCCAACACTACAGTTCAAAAGCATCCATTCTTTGGCGCTCAGCTTTCTTAACTGTCCAACTCTCACATCCATACATAACTACTGGAAAAACCATGGCCTTGACTAGATGGACCTTTGTTGGCAAAGTAATGTCTCTGCTTTTGAATATGCTGTCTAGGTTGGTCATAACTTTCCTTCCAAGGTGTAAGCGTCTTTTAATTTCATGGCTGCAGTCACCATCTGCAGTGATTTTGGAGCCCAAAAAAATAAAGTCTGACACTGTTTCCACTGTTTCCCCATCTATTTGCCATGAAGTGATGGGACCAGGTGCCATGATCTTCGTTTTCTGAATGTTGACTTTTAAGCCAACTTTTTCACTCTCCTCTTTCACTTTCATCAAGAGGCTTTTTAGTTCTCTTCGCTTTCTTCCATAAGGGTGGTGTCATCTGCATATCTGAGGTTATTGATATTTCTCCTGGCAATCTTGATTCCAGCTTCTTCCAGCCCAGCGTTTCTCATGATGTACTCTGCATAGAAGTTAAATAAACAGGGTGACAATATACAGCCTTGACGTACTCCTTTTCCTATTTGGAACCAGTCTGTTGTTCCATGTCCAATTCTAACTGTTGCTTCCTGACGAGCATATAGGTTTCTCAAGAGGCAGGTCAGGTGGTCTGGTATTCCCATCTCTCAGAATTTTCCACAGTTTATTGTGATCCACACAGTCAAAGGCTTTGGCATAGTCAGTAAAGCAGAAATAGATGTTTTTTTGGAACTCTCTTGCTTTTTCCATGATCCAGCGGATGTTGGCAATTTGATCTCTGGTTCCTCTGCCTTTTCTAAAACCAGCTTGAACATCTGGAAGTTCACGGTTCACATACTGTTGAAGCCTGGCTTGGAGAATTTTGAGCATTACTTTACTAGCGTGTAGGATGAGTGCAATTGTGTGGTAGTTTGAGCATTCTTTGGCATTGCCTTTCTTTGGGATTGGAATGAAAACTGACCTTTTCCAGTCCTGTGGCCACTGCTGAGTTTTCCAAATTTGCTGGCATATTGAGTGCAGCGCTTTCACAGCATCATCTTTCAGGATTTGAAATAGCTCAACTGGAATTCCATCATCTCCACTAACTTTGTTCATAGGGATGCTTTCTAAGGCCCACTTAACTTCACATTCCAGGATGTCTGGCTCTAGGTCAGTGATCACACCATCGTGATTATCTTGGTCATGAAGATCTTTTTTGGACAGTTCTTCTGTGTATTCTTGCCATCTCTTCTTAATATCTTCTGCTTCTGTTAGGTCCATACCATTTCTGTCCTTTATCGAGCCCATCTTTGCATAAAATGTTCCCTTCATATCTCTAATTTTCTTGAAGAGATCTCTAGTCTTTCCCATTCTGTTGTTTTCCTCTATTTCTTTGCATTGATCGCCAAGGAAGGCTTTCTTATCTCTTCTTGCTATTCTCTGGAACTCTGCATTCAGATGCTTATATCTTTCCTTTTCTCCTTTGCTTTTCGCTTCTCTTCTTTTCACAGCTATTTGTAAGCCCTCCTCAGACAGCCATTTTGCTTTTTTGCATTTCTTTTCCATGGGGATGGTCTTGATCCCTGTCTCCTGTAGAATGTCACGAACCTCAGTCCATAGTTCATCAGGCACTCTATCTATCAGATCTAGGCCCTTAAATCTATTTCTTACTTCCACTGTATAATCATAAGGGATTTGATTTAGGTCATACCTGAATGGTCTAGTGGTTTTCCCTACTTTCTTCAATTTCAGTCTGAATTTGGCAGTAAGGAGTTGATGATCTGAGCCACAGTCAGCTCCCAGTCTTGTTTTTGTTGACTGTATAGAGTTTCTCCATCTTTGGCTGCAAAGAATATAATCAATCTGATTTTGGTGTTGACCATCTGGTGATGTCCATGTGTAGAGTCTTCTCTTGTGTTGTTGGAAGTGGGTGTTTGCTATGACCAGTGCGTTCTCTTGGCAAAACTCTATCAGTCTTTGCCCTGCTTCATTCCGTATTCCAAGGCCAAATTTGCCTGTTACTCCAGGTGTTTCTTGACTTCCTACTTTTGCATTCCAGTCCCCTATAATGAAAAGGACATCTTTTTTGGGTGTTAGTTCTAAAAGGTCTTGTAGGTCTTCATAGAACCATTCAACTTCAGCTTCTTCAGAATTCCTGGTTGGGGCATAGACTTGGATTACTGTGGTATTGAATGGTTTGCCTTGGAAACGAACAGAGATCATTCTGTCGTTTTTGAGATTGCATTCAAGTACTGCATTTCGGACTCTTTTGTTGACCATGATGGCTACTCCATTTCTTCTAAGGGATTCCTGCCCACAGTAGTAGATATAATGGTCATCTGAGTTAAATTCACCCATTCCAGTCCATTTTAGTTTGCTCATTCCTCTAATGTCGACGTTCACTCTTGCCATCTCTTGTTTGACCACTTCCAATTTGCCTTGATTCACGGACCTGACATTCCAGGTTCCTATGCAATATTGCTCTTTACAGCATCGGACCTTGCTTCTATCACCAGTCCTATCCACAACTGGGTATTGTTTTTGCTTTGGCTCCATCCCTTCATTCTTTCTGGAGTTATTTCTCCACTGATCTCCAGTAGCATATTGGGCACCTACTGTCCCAGGGAATTCCCCTTTCAGTATCCTATCATTTTGCCTTTTCATACTGTTCATGGGGTTCTCAAGGCAGGAATACTGAAGTGGTTTGCCATTCCCTTCTCCAGTGGACCACATTCTGTCAGACCTCTCCACCATGACCCACCCATCTTGGGTTGCCCCACAAGCATGGCTTAGTTTCATTGAGTTAGACAAGTGCACCGGCTGCAACGGCCCTCGCAGAAGCGTGGCCATAGGAGCTACCCCACATCTGAGGTCAGGGGCGGCGGCCAAGAGGAGCTACTCCATGTCCAAGGTCAGGGGCGGCGGTCAAGAGTGCCAGGCTTTGATGGCACAGGAGCGGCTGACAGGAGCTACCCCACGTCGGAGGTCAGGGGCAGTGGCCGAGAGGAGCTACCCCATGTTGGAGGCCAGGGGCAGTGGCCGTGAGGCGATACCCCTCGTCCAAGGTAAGGAGCAGTGGCTTTGCTTTGTTGGAGCAGCTGTGAAGAGATACCCCACGTCCAAGGTAAGAGAAACCCAAGTAAGACGGTAGATGTTGCAAGAGGGCATCAGAGGGCAGACATACTGAAACCATAATCACAGAAAATCAGTCAATCTATTCACACTAGGACCACAGCCTTGTCTAACTCAGTGAAACTAAGCAACTAGAGAGCAGCCCCCAAATGCCCTAGTTTGAGAAAACCCGCACACAGCAACAAAGACTCAGTGCAACCAAATTAACTAAATTAAAAATAAAATAATAAAATCGTAGAAATTAAATAAATGTTTTACGAGTCACTTTCCATCTAGTGTCACTATAGATCACGATAACAGAACTAACTTAAGACTCAAATTTTAGTGTGCAAATAGGTAGAAATATGAATAGGCTTTCTAAGAGCAGAACCTGAAAACTTCTAAAAGATTTTTTTTTTTTTAAAAAAGGAAGGCAGAGAAATATCCTCTTTAGATATGCAATATCCCTTCTATTTCTAGAGCATGTAAGTTTGGACAATGATTATTTCAAAAATATTTGTGCACACTTAAAAAAAAAAACTATCTGAAAATATACAATTTCTCTAGAACAGCTCTCAAACAACAGCATGGAAGGCGTGTTAATGCAGCGATTGTTGGTTCCCATCTCCAGAGTTTCTGGTCCAAAGATGGGCCAAAGATCCTGCATTTCAGATGAGCTTCCTGGTGATGGTGATGCTCCTGAGACCACATTTTGAAAACCATTTCTCCAGTGAGAGATTTAATGGCTTGTGCATCAAACTCAGTGCTTCCCAAGTGGCTCTGTGGTAAAGACCCCGCCTGCCAATGCAGGAGCTGCAGGGTAGATCCTTGGGTCAGGAAGATCCCCTGGAGAAGGAAATGGCAACCCAATCCAGTATTCTTGCCTGGGAAATGTCACGGACAGAGGAGCCTGGCAGGCCATAGTTCTCGGGGTCGCAAAAGAGTCAGAAATGTCTTAGTGACTAAACAACAACATTAAAATCAACCAGTTTTAGGGATTTCCTGGGCAATCCAGTAGTTAAGACTCCTTGCTTCCACTGTACAAGGCACAGGTTTGATACCTGGTAGAGGAACTAAGATGCCAGCACAGCCATACCACAGCCCTCCTCCCCACCCCACCCCGCCAAATAAATAAACAGTAAAAAAAAAAAAAGAAACTTAAAAAAAAACACAAAAAAAGTCAACCAGTTTTCACCCTGCATCATTTTTTCTGTTCTTTTGAATCACTGGCCAAGTGTGGTTGAAGCCCAAGAGTGGAAAAACAAGTAAGAAGACAAATGGGAACTGAATCCATGCAGAATATTCACAGAAGTCACACAAAGAGAAAATGGCTGGACCTTAATTTTGTGAGGATTAAATTATAAAAGAATTTAAAAAGTAGTTGCTTTCTGAAGGGTAAAATTGACCTTCGCTTAAGGATGGAAAAGAATTAGTAGAGAAGAAATTTTTATAACAATGAGCCCTTGGTCTAGAGCCCACACATGGTGGTTCTCATTCCAGCTACACTAGAGAACCACTTGGGCAATCAGAATCTTTGGAGAGGGCTTTCAAGGTAGTTCGGGAATATAGAGAAGATCACAAACCTGCCTAGAAGGTCCTCTGCCCTGTAGAAAAGGGTGTTTGAATTCATCATTGGACTACAGATATCTCAAATGATGTCTTAGAAATCAACACAAAGATGATGATGTCAAGAAAGATGAAATGGCATGTAAGAAACTGCACAGCCAGTTAGAAGCAGACACAGCTGAACCTCTGTTCCTGAAGTTCATCCAAATCGCTATCATATTATTCACCTACAATGGCAATAGTAATTTGAAAGATATAGAAAAGAAGGTAATTGGAGAGAACTGAAAATAGGGATCTCAGTATACAATAGTAGGGTCAATAATCTTCTTGGAGAGTCCAGTGGTTTCATTCAAAGTATCCATTTTAAGAAAATGAGAAGTCAACATAGGCTTTCATCAGTTCCAAAGCCACACGTCTAATGAATGGTTATGTAATGAATGGGCCTTTGCTATCTACAACCTAAGTGGTTGTGGTGAGATTGGTTTAATAACACCGTTGTAGTACATGAAGACCATATGCATTGGAAGAACAGGAGGAAAGAGAGATGATGGACGAGAGCAATGCCGTCTGGCAGCCTTGGCAGCTCACAGGCCGGCTCTTCTCAAGCAAGCTGTTTCTGATACTCCATCCGTGAGATCACCCTCCTGCACTGAGAGAGGTTTACCAGAGGGAAAGTGAGGTCATGGAGTGATCTGGTGAGGCCCCCGGCTTGTCTGTGACTCAGCCTACTTTATGAGACTCAAAAAGAATTAAAACTACGTTCTAAGAGCCGCATCTTCCACCTGGTTCCCATCACTGTTTTTGGCTAGCAGGAAAAGGACCTGTCAGTTTTTATCGGCAGGAGGTAAGAAGGGACAGCACATTTCAGGGAAAAGCAAATAAACCTGCTTGCCAGGATGGGTTTCAGGTTTACCTACACAGCAGGTGGGTCAGAAAGTGCTGCTCCCATTCAAGTAACTGCAGCAGCGACATTTCACTCAGCTAGACAATGGGGCACCACACGGTCGAGGGGAAGGTCTGAGCTCCAAATATGGAACAGAGGTCGGGCAGGAGCTTCTCCAACTATCTGACTAAGGCACTTACATTTATGGGAACTTTTTTCTCTTGGGATCAATCCACAATCCCACTATCCATTCCCGTTTCTTGATAAAAACCAAACATACAATCTGAAATTATTTTTAAAGCAGCTTTGCTGAAAGAATATTTGAGGTATTAGAAAGAAGAATTAATGTATCATTCTGATCACTTAAATGCCTTTTTCCCATGGTTACTGAAAACACATGGAGAGCTCGGGGACAGGACTCAGGGAGTCAGTGGGATCCATGAACGTCTCATGCTCAGTCAGAGTGATGCCCCCTCCTTCACCAGGCCTTTTCTGGCCAGCCAGAATCATGATGGGAACCAGGCTTTTAACGGGTAGTTTTAATTCACTTTGAGTATCATCACATAGGCTGAGTCACAGACAAAGGCAGCACTTTGAGGTGGACTTTGTGGTTTTCCTGTCCTCTTATATGATGGAACCTATTTATTTAATTCTCATGCTTCTTACAACTATGAACAGACACAGACATACTGGTTTCTATCAATTCACTTTACAAAAGCACATTTGAATCTCTTGGTCTATATTTCAGTATAGGCTCAGTGTTATCTATTTGTGCTTGGAGCTGAAATTTGCAGACTTGCCATCCTACCAGTACCTGGGCCTCCCAGGTCCTGAACCTGCCTGCCAATGCATAAGACACAAGAGATGCAGGTTCGATCCCTGGGTTGGGAAGATCCCCTGGAGTAGGAAATGGCAACCCACTCCAGCATTCTTGCCTGGAGAATCCTACGGATAGAGGAGACTGGTGGGCTGTAGGCTACAGGGTCACAAAGAGTCAGACAAGACTGAGTACAGCATGCACACCCACACACCCCCACACACCCTAGGTACATAACAATTAATCTCTGCCATGATATAAGTATTTATACCAAAATATTCAATTAACGTACCGCAAATTTTAGCAAAATGAAAACCCCACCAAACCCTCTTTTCTAGCTGGAGTCATCCAAAGTATGATTTCTTAAAGTGACTGGTATTGTTAAAAATCATGTTTTGAATCCGCCACCAGTGTACATGTGTTCCCAATCCTGAACCCCCCTCCCACCTCCCTCCCCGTACCATCCCTCTGGGTCATCCCAGTGCACCAACCCCAAGCTTCCTGTATCCTGCATCGAACCTGGACTGGCGATTCATTTCTTTCATGTTGATGTATGGCAAAACCAATACAATATTGTAAAATAATAAGCCTCTAATTAAAATAAATAAATTTAAATTTAAAAAATAAATAAATAAAATTTTAAAAAATCATGTTTTGAAATAATTTTTAATATCAGAGAGATGGTTGCTATAGAAAGTTAAGTATTTCTCTTGGGTGGTAGAATAACTGATAATTTATAGCTTATCCCCTGCATCTTTCAGTAGTGTTATCATTTTCTACCACGTGTACGTGTGTGCTCAGTTGCTCAGCCACGTCCAACTCTTTGCAGCCCCATGAACCGAGGCTTCCCTGGTGGCTCAGATGGTAAAGAATCTGCCTGCAATGCAATCTGGGTTCAATCCCTGGATCAGGAAGATCCCCTGCAGAAGGGAATGGCAATCCACTCCAGTATTCTTGCCTGGAGAATTCCATGGACAGAGGCCTGGTGGGCTACAGTCCATGGGGTTGCAAACTGGTGGACATGACTGATCAACCTACACTTTCCACATTGTATAAATAAAGTCTACCCTGGAATCCAAAGGTTAGAAAGTGTTATGTTAAATGATAATTTACAAAGAAGAAAGACAGGAACTGGAAAGTATCTTTTCTCAGAGAGAAAAGTAACATTTTAGAGCCAACTTATTAAAAAATACACAATGAAGCAAACCCTCAATGTTTGCAGCAATCTCTGTCTAAGCCCCGCCTTGTTGGAAAAGGGTGGCCCACACACCTGAATGGAGTGGCCCAAATTCTCAGAATCACATGCTCGCACTGAGATACTTTATATTTGTTATATTTCATGAAAGTCTTCTGACAGATATTAAACATTCCTATTAATTTTCCTTTTGAACTGTGGTGTTGGAGAAGACTCTTGAGAGTCCCTTGGACTGCAAGGAGATCCAATCAGTCCATCCTAAAGGAGATCAGTCCTGGGTGTTCATTGGAAGGACTGATGTTGAAGCTGAAACTCCAATATTTTGGCCACCTAATGCGAAGAGCTGACTCATTTGAAAAGACCCTGATGTTGGGAAAGACTGAAGGCAGGAGAGGGGACGACAGAGGATGAGATGGTTAGATGGCATCACTGACTCGATGGACTTAAGTCTGAGTGAACTCCGGGAGTTGGTGATGGACAGGGAGGCCTGGCGTGCTGTGGTTCATGGGGTCGCAAAGAGTTGGACACGACTGAGTGACTGAACTGAACTGAACTGATTAATTTTCCAGGTCATTTGCCAACCAATAGACTAATTTCTTCAGCTCTTGAGTGTGCTCATCATTCCTTACTTGTGTATTTCAAACCAAAGGAGGCATGGTTCAATTCTGGTAGAAATGTTTCTTTTTGTCAAATAAATCTGGTCTTTCCTATCAGTGTGCAATCTCGTTTCTGTCTCCCATTCATTTCCTGGATACCACTTCAATTAACATGGACCCAATTTATCTAGCTGATATATCTAGGCCCTTTGCTTCTTTTCTCTGAGTTTCATCAGTCACATCATAAGGGATTTTTCTGAGCTCTATTGATTCTGTATCTGAAAGGAAACCAATGATCTAAGAGAAGATTCTCTGCATTGAGGATCAGGATAAGTAAAGCATTTTGTTTGGGTCAATCTAAGGCAAGCTAACTCTGTACATTAAGAGAAAAGATGCCCCAGAGGTAGTAATTGCATGTGTGTGTGTGTTCAGTCATGTCCAACTCTTTGCAACCCCATGGACTGTAGCCCTGGAGAAGGCAATGGCACCCCACTCCAGTACTCTTGCCTGGAAAATCCCATGGACAGAGGAGCCTGGTGCTGCAGTCCCTGGGGTCGCTGCAAGTTGGACACGACTGAGTGGCTTTGCTTTCACTTTTCACTTTCATCATTGGAGAAGGAAATGGCAACCCACTCAAATGTTCTTGCCTGGAGAATCCCAGGGACGGGGGAGCCTGGTGGGCTGCCATCTATGGGGTCGCACAGAGTCGGACACGACTGAAGTGACTTAGCAGCAGCAGGACTGTAGCCCTCTGGGGTTCAAGAGGCTCCTCTGTCCAAGGAATTTTCCAGTAAAGAATATTGGAGTGAGTTGCCATTTCCTCCTCCAGGGGATCTTCCCAGCCCAGGGATAGAACGCCTGTCTCTGGTGACTCCTGCCTTGGCAGAAGGATTCTTTACCACTGAGCCACCTGGGAAGCCTCTAAAGGCAGTAATGGGGAAGGTCAAATGGGCTTTCTATTAAACATGAAGACTGCATTCATTTGGGAAGAAAAGAAAAGGAGGGAGAAGATGTCAAATGGAGCCTGACATCCGTCAGGTCTGTTGGATGTTGATTTGCTTGCTATATCTCTTATGCAATCTTAGTCTGTGATTCCACTTACGCCCTTAGATAAGCGTTTATTGTTTACAAATATCCTCTGAGATAAATGAGCCATTATAATCTAAATAGGAAACTGAAGTTTTTGGATGAGAGTTACAAGCAAGGCATGGCTTCCACAAAATTCAAAATACCCCAGACTGTACTCACAAACCACGAGTAAATAATTGATAAAGATCACACACTCTACCTTTCTTTTCAGGATCTCAGCAGGTCTGTAGAGGCTTGCAATTTCCATGCAAGTTCCAAGGCAGGTAAGTGGCCAACTACATGAAGGTACCCTGACCTTTGGGGAGAAAAAGAAAGCTTTGCCCCGGTTTGTTCCATTCCAGGGCAAAGACGACTCTGGGCACATGGACAAGTTTCCTATAGTCGAAAGCCAAGAGAAGATTTGATCGAATTTCTGGGTTATTGCGGTAAAACACTAACCTTGCCTGTCTTCTGGGAACGTTTAGGTAAAACAAGAGGTCACTGAGATAATAACCCCAGATATCCTACCCCCAAACTGCCTGGTCATCCGAAGTCATTCTTTTCTTACTGACAACAGCCAAAAGATAAGAAGGCAGCTAAAACATCAGTTTGTTCTGTAGATAAAAATGCTATCTTGATGCCGACCTTTCTTCTTGAGATTTATCATTTTCCTATTAAATTTTATCATTTATCATGCCCTAAAGTTAATACGTGTCTAAGGAAATCAGAAACAGAATAAGGAATGAGAAAAGGACTTAGTGACTGGAGATTGTTACTTGTTTTCATTCAGTAAGGGGGATCTTTCTGGCCCGTTTTTCTACCAGGAATTACGAATGCATATATGTCTATACATATACACTGCAAAGTCAAACTTTAAAGTATCAATCTACTGTGTGCAGTGTTCCAAGCATACAAGATAGTAATGAACAAGACAGACAAGGCCCCTGCTCTCTTAGGGTTTAATTTGATGAGCAAGAAAAAAACAAGCAGACATGAATTCCCACTGTGATAAATGCTCTAAGCATTCCACTGCTGTGATGGGATAGACAGTGAAGGGGCAGAGAGGAACATCAGATGAAGAGCTGACTGTGAGCTGAGACATTAAACGACAAGGCATCAGCTCTGGGACCGTTACAATGAAGAAAGTTCCATACACATGGAATTCAAGTTCAAAGGTGCTCTCTAATACAATGCTAGGGTGGGAGGATACATTATGCCAAAGTTTCTTTTAAATTAAAGACTATATTAACTATATTGCTAGTAAGTTATTTTTGTCAAGAAAACCATAAGCTCAATGATGACTGGCAATCAACCGCAAAGAAACTTCAAGTCAAATTTTACAATTATCGTCCCTTTTCTTTCATCATGTGTGCTACCCACCTACTAATTTCACTGAAATGTTTTTATAGGCTAGGATACACATCCATTTGAAATCCTTTCTTTGAATGCAATTGTGTTGAAAAGTGGTAAATTAAACTACAATGTCGAGTGAAATCAAGGAAAACTGAATACTCTTCAACCAAATGTGGCCCCAAATCAGTCAATTTCTTAGAAGCCTACAATGGAACAAACCAAAAGAAAGGCCCAACTCAAACTGTCACCACACTTCCTCATGTTGGCCCATCAGCTTCACGAGACATCTTTTCAATCCTAAAGACAGTTAATTCATAGTCTTTAACTGTAGGTTTGACTGAGGTACAGAGTAGATTCCTTAGTGAATAGACTTACTCGTTCTGTTCAGAAAGGTATCTCCTTATATGTAGCAACTAAATATTTCACATGCAATTTTATCAGGGATTTCTGATGGTACTACTTGTAACTAAAACTACCAATACCAAAATATTGTCAATTTTTAAAGTAAAGTGAACTTCCTTTAGGTGGGATTATATTTATGGTACCTTTACAGAGATAAAGTTTACTGTAGACTGTATCTAATTTGATTTTTATGGGCCTTAAGAGATGGTCAACACTGAAATCAGATTGATTATATTCTTTGCAGCCAAAGATGGAGAAGCTCTATACAGTCAGCAAAAACAAGACTGGGAGCTGACTGTGACTCAGATCATCAACTCCTTACTGCCAAATTCAGACTGAAATTGAAGAAAGGAAGGAAAACCACTAGACCATTCAGGTATGACCTAAATCAAATCCCTTATGATTATACAGTGGAAGTAAGAAATAGATTTAAGGGCCTAGATCTGATAGATAGAGTGCCTGATGAACTATGGACTGAGGTTCGTGACATTGTACAGGAGACAAGGATCAAGACCATCCCCATGGAAAAGAAATGCAAAAAAGCAAAATGGCTGTCTGGGGAGGCCTTACAAATAGCTGTGAAAAGAAGAGAAGTGAAAAGCAAAGGAGAAAAGGAAAGATATAAACATCTGAATGCAGAGTTCCAAAGAACAGCAAGAAGAGATAAGAAAGCATTCTTCAGCGATCAATGCAAAGAAATAGAGGAAAACAACAGAATGGGAAAGACTAGAGATCTCTTCAAGAAAGTGAGAGATACCAAAGGAACATTTCATGCAAAGATGGGCTCGATAAAGGACAGAAATGGGATGGACCTAACAGAAGCAGAAGATATTAAGAAGAGAAGGCAAGAACACACAGAAGAACTGTCCAAAAAAGGTCTTCACGATGAAGATAATCACGATGGTGTGATCACTGACCTAAAGCCAGACATCCTGGAATGTGAAGTCAAGTGGGCCTTAGAAAACATCACTACGAACAAAGCTAGTGGAGGTGATAGAATTCCAGTTGAGCTATTCCAAATCCTGAAAGATGATGCTGTGAGAGTGTTGCACTCAATATGCCAGCAAATTTGGAAAACTCATCAGTGGCCACAGGACTGGAAAAGGTCAGTTTTCATTCCAATCCCAAAGAAAGGCAATACCAAAGAATGCTCAAACTACCGCACAATTGCACTCATCCTACACGCTAGTAAAGTAATGCTCAAAATTCTCCAAGCCAGGCTTCAGCAATATGTGAACCGTGAACTTCCAGATGTTCAAGCTGGTTTTAGAAAAGGCAGAGGAACCAGAGATCAAATTGCCAACATCCGCTGGATCATGGAAAAAGCAAGAGAGTTCCAGAAAAACATCTATTTCTGCTTTACTGACTATGCCAGAGCATTTGACTGTGTGGATCACAATAAACTGTGGGAAATTCTGAAAGAGATGGGAATACCAGACCACCTGATCTGCCTCTTGAGAAATTTGTATGCAGGTCAGGAAGCAACAGTTAGAACTGGACATGGAATAACAGACTGGTTCCAATAGGAAAAGGAGTATGTCAAGGCTGTATATTGTCACCCTGTTTATTTAACTTCTATGCAGAGTACATCATGAGAAACACTGGACTGGAAGAAACACAAGCTGGAATCAAGATTGCTGGGAGAAATATCAATAACCTCAGATATGCAGATGACACCACCCTTATGGCAGAAAGTGAAGAGGAACGAAAAAGCCTCTTGATGAAAGTGAAAGTGGAGAGTGAAAAAGTTGGCTTAAAGCTCAACATTCAGAAAACGAAGATCATGGCATCCGGTCCCATCAGTTCATGGGAAATAGATGGGGAAACAGTGGAAACAGTGTCAGACTTTATTTTTCTAGGCTCCAAAATCACTGCAGATGGTGACTGCAGCCATGAAATTAAAAGATGCTTACACCTTGGAAGGAAAGTTATGACCAACCTAGATAGCATATTCAAAAGCAGAGACATTACTTTGCCAACAAAGGTTCATCTAGTCAAGGCTATGGTTTTTCCAGTGGTCATGTATGGATGTGAGACTTGGACTGTGAAGAAGGCTGAGGGCTGAAGAATGGATGCTTTTGAACTGTGGTGTTGGAGAAGACTCTTGAGAGTCCCTTGGACTGCAAGGAGATCCAACCAGTCCATTCTAAAGGAGATCAGCCCTGGGATTTCTTTGGAGGGAATGATGCTGAAGCTGAAACTCCAGTACTTTGGCCACCTCATGCGAAGAGTTGACTCATTGGAAAAGACTCTGATGCTGTGAGGGATTGGGGGCAGGAGGAGAAGGGGACGACAGAGGATGAGATGGCTGGATGGCATCACTGACTCGATGGACGTGAGTCTCCGTGAACTCCAGGAGTTCATGATGGACAGGGAGGCCTGGCGTGCTGGGATTCCTGGGGTCTCAGAGTCGGACACGACTGAGCGACTGCTCTGATCTGATCTGAAGAGATATTTATGTGTGTGTGTTTCTTTAAACTTTTAGTGTTTTAAAATTTATTTTTATCTTTTGGCTGCATTGTGAAGCATGTGGAATCTTAGTTCCCTGCCCAGGGATTGAACCCCTGTCCCTGCATTGGAAGCATGAAATCTTAACCACTGGACTGCCAGGGAAGTCCCCATGGATTTCTTTAAACTTTTAATTTTACAATAGTTTTAGAGGTACAGAAACGTTGCAAATGTAGTACAGAGAGTTTCTGGACTTCTGGCTCCTGCACACAGTCAGTGTTTGTACAACAACATATCACCTAGGGATTACTGCTGTGGTGTCCTGGTCAACTAGTGCAAAAAAGCAAAGCTCAGATAGTGACGGT
This sequence comes from Bos indicus x Bos taurus, assembly GCF_003369695.1. Lineage (NCBI taxonomy): Eukaryota > Metazoa > Chordata > Mammalia > Artiodactyla > Bovidae > Bos > Bos indicus x Bos taurus. The sequence goes on from NC_040085.1 coordinate 3,721,367, forward strand.
AATAATAATGGTAGCTGAATTTACCAAATCCTTCCTTGCACCAGGCCTGATACCACGTGCATTACATGAATTCTCGTAACAGTCTTATGAGTAAGCATCATTCCTATTTTGCAGACTGATAGAATACTGATGCTCAGAAAAGTAATTTAGCCCCAGTTACCCAATTGGTAAGTCGTAGAAAGAGGATCTGAATTCAGGTTTGCCTGATTACAGAGCTCCTGCTCTGTCTTAACCACTTGCTACGCTGACTCTCCCGGAAGGGCCTCAAGATCGCCACATCTTCTGGTCCATTACAAATCAGACTCTGTCCCAACCTCAGAAGCCAGTCCTACAGGCAGCCTAGTCCCCTATTCCTGGCTTTGCCCAGACCCGGCCTCCTAGCTTCTCCCCATTTCCAACATGCCACCCAACATGCCATCCTGATTTTCTGTATTGATTCTGCATTGACTGAAACTGGAGTCTCTGTTGGCACATTATGCGGCTCTGTCAGTCACCTGACTTAGGCAGCTGTTGTGCATGTGCTCAGTTGCTCAGTCATGTCTGACTCTTTGTGACCCCATGGACTGTAGCCCACCAGGCTCCTCTGTCCACGGGATTTTTCAGGCAAGAATACTGGAGTTGGCTGCCATTTCCTTCTCCAGAGGCTCTTCCTGACCCTCAGGAAGACTTGAGGGGTCGAACCCGAGTCTCCTGCGTCTCCTGCCTTGGCAGGAATATTCTTTGCCACTGAGCCAGGACTTGGGCGGCCTGTTGGAGCTATAATGCAATTTCAATTCTGGTGTGTTCTTTTGAGTTGGAAGAAAATCTCAGTCCATTACTAAGTTCCTGCGATGAGCCGTGTCTGCCTAAGGCCAAGAACAGTGACGGAACACAAGGGCAACAGTTGGCTCTGCTTCAGGGAACAGACTGAATTGGAGTTGAAATAATAGCATGTAACTTTAAAAGCAAAGCACTGTCCTGATATGTCAACATTTAAAGTCATTTTTCTTTTCCAACCTGTTTCTTAGGTCTTACTCTTCACACTGTTTAGGAAAGATCCACTGAACAATATTTCTGCACTTGTAAACATAGCCTGTAGTCTGCCAGGCTCCTTTGTCCATGGGATTCTCCAGGCAAGAATACTGGAGTGGGTTGCCATTTCCTTCTCCAGGGGATCTTCCTGACTCCAGGCGATCTTCTTGAACCCATGTCTCCTGCACTGCAGGAGGTGGATTCTTTGCCACTAAGCCACCGGGGAAGTCACTTGTAAATATAATCTCAAGAGTCCATACATTTTCAAGCCCCAAATGATTAAGGAACAAAGGCTGGCTGACTGGCTGGGAAAAGAGTTAACAAGGAAGAGACTGCTTATGTCTGCTCTTTTCTGAGTCCTCAGGTTTGCAGCCCCCAGTTCTCACAACCCATCACGTCTTTCTCATTTACAATTCTCAGCAGGATCCCTTGTTGATGGTTACACAGACTGTTCATTAATCCACAGGAACATGGTTTCTGCAATCAGTGGAACCACTGATCTTGCTGAAGCTCCAAAATCAATCCGTGCTTTAAGACTGGAGAAAAGATTATCAACACAGGGACAGCTGTCTAAGAGAAAAAGTAAATAAGTACTTGCAGAGAAAATAAATGCCATTGGTTTTTAGCCATACACAGAGATAAGATTGATTAAATTCCTCAAGAAAGTGAGCTGGCAAATCAAGCAGTGGGAATGTGATAATGAAGGTTTCATAGCTTCACAGCAACTCAGCCTCCAAGAAGACAGCAAAGAGGCCTAAATCTTTTTATTCTTAAATTGTTATTGGGAAGAAAGTAAGACTACCAAGATAAAGAATTCAGTTTATCGCTGTTAACTTTCTAAACATTGTATAAATAACTATATTATTGAACAAAGCACAGTATAGAATTTAATAACAAGAAGTACCCCTGAGAATAAGACATACCTCCTCACTGTTCAGAACAGCAAGTTCTGTTGTGGACAAAAGACTTGAGCATGCATGTGGCCCTGTGATTCTGGGAACCTAGTAGCTGGGATGCAAAACAAATGATCTAAGTTTTCAAATCATGTTTGTTACTGGTCACCTACAAGTTTTCAACAAATCACCTCCCTTGGGGTTATATCCCTATCATAACCCTTGGGACTGTATCTTTATTTACAAAAGAGATAATAATTATTTCTCATCTACCCCAGAGAATTAGAAGACAATGGAGGCTATAACAAAGGGAACACTTTAAAGACCTTAAGAAGCAAAAGTTCCCTGGTGGGGGATGTTGATAAGATTGGGAAGGCACACATATGTGGGGGCAGGAAGGACATGGGGAAATGTCCCTATCTTTCTCTTAACCCTGCTGTGAACTTGAACTGCTCTTAAAAATTAAAATCTTAAAAAAAAAAAAAAAAAGCACTTCTAAAAAATAAATTAAAAAATTTTTTTTTTCTTTTTTGGAAAAGATTACTTCTATTTTATAGAGAAATACTTCCTAATAGTGAACTTGTCCCCCCCAAAAGATTCTATAATCTTAAAGAAAAAAAAAAGCTTGCTGAAAATGGATACAGAGGCCTTGAGAGTTCATCTTCAACCTACATAAGAACTAATGATTAAGATTTCAAAGAAAACGTTAGACAGTATGGGTATTTAATCATATTATGATTCAAGATTCCATAATTCTATTTGTTCTATGTTGTAACAATATTTCTTCTGGCACCACAGCAAACAAGTTAAATATTTTGGGTTTTCTTTAGAGCAGTTGGAGAAGACTTTCTTTTCCCCTTTTGCCTCCATCATGTTGCAGCCTGTATTTATAAAACAGTAATAGGGATGATCATGGTTCTTGTCCATGTGTCTATTTCTATGCTGAGACCCAATGGGGACATCGACTTCAAGCAGTAAGACTGCTTTCTTTCTTTATTCAATAGTCCAAGCCCTGGTTTAGGCAACTAAATGAATCACATCTTTGAGGGGAGCCACTGGGAGGCAATGCCCTTCCTTCAGTGATGTTGTCAATTCGTCAAGACTCTTTCTGGAAACATCTTCAAAAACAGTTTATGAGCCTCCTAAGCAAAATGGCCTCATCATTCCTGCCTCCAAAGAAGGAGGTTAACAGACAAGCTCTCGCCTCGTAGAACTTCACAGTCTACTGTGTCCTTTTCCCATCTTAGCTTGGTGATTAAGAGAGAAAAATCGTCAATAAATAATCCCTGGGGAATTCCCACGAGGAATTAATTACTGCAAAGATACAATCTAGAGCAACACTGTCCAACAGAAATATAACCCAAGCCACAGGTGTAATTGAAAATTTTTCTAGGGGCCACATTTCAAAAAGGTGGAGTTATAATTAACTTTAATGATATATTTTGTTCAACCCAATATATTAAAGATATCAGCTTAACAGGTAATCAATATGAAAATTATTGAGATATTATTTTACATTCTTCTTTCATAACAAGTCTTTGAAGTTCAGTACTTCACACTTACAGCACATCTCAGTTCAAATCAATCACATTTTCAATGCTCAGTAGCCTTCTGTGGCTAGCACAGATCCAAATCTTTTTCTTCTCCAAATAATGAAGGCTAGTGCACTATTTAGCATTAGGTTAACTGAGTTCTTCTTGGCATTCCTAATTCCTTTAACTTATGAATGGATGACCATGATATGAGAAAGCTCTCTATAGCACTGGGCAGAGATTGGTATTATGACAAAAAATTGTAACAAAGTCAATCTGACATGTGCCAGGAAAGATGGGAATTAAAAGAGAAATGGTAAAGGAAGGTCTAGGAGCTCCTTCACCCACCAACAATTTGGCCTGTTTGGCCTCTGAGATGCCCCTGTAGCTTGGAGAGGCTACATGTGGCTTTCTCAAAACTTGGGAAAGCCGGAGACAGTTTTAAAGGGGAGGGGTATGCCCTTTCCCTTGCCTAGGAAAAACAGAGTCTGTGATCTAAGTTGCTTAAACATTCACAACCCAAACATGCTGAAAACAAAGGAACCACATGGGGGCAAGGACCTGGGGAGAGCAGGAGCCAAAGGGGCTGGAGAAGCTGAGATAGGAATTCAGGGTTTAGGACCAGCAGGGGAGAAAGGAAAGGAAATTGAAGACTCAAAAAGAACCTCTGAAGACCCTTCATTCCATTATCCCGGCAGAGCAAGGCAGCCAGGCCTCCCTGCATTCATTTTTATGCATGAAAAAAAAATGCATAAAATGCATTGACCAGATCTGTGCACAAAGGTACGGTAAGTCCCTACATATGAACCTTCAAGTTGCAAACGTTCAAAGCTGTGAGCATGTGTTCGCATGTGCGATCAAGTAAGTTTGTTCTATCTGAGGAAGCACTGTTAGTTTTTGAGGGCCAGGACCCAAACGCAGAACAGTACATGATGGCTGCAGCAACCCTTCAGAATGCAATCCAGTGCTACTGTGTCACCTATGATGAGAAAAAAAGAGCCACTACCCAGATATCACTGGATCGATTTTTCAAGAGCGTAGATAGAACTGAATCCAGCAAGGAACCAGAACCTGTGCCATTAATGTCAGCATGAGTGAAACGGCAGTTTGCCCTCCATCTCCTAGGCTTCCCTGGTAGCTCAGGCAGTAAAGAAATCTGACTGCAATGTAGGAGACCCAGATTTGATCCGCGGGTCAGAAAGATCCCCTAGAGAAGGGAATGGCTACCTACTCCAGTATTCTTGCCTGGAGAATTCCACGGACAGGGAGCTGGCGGGCTACAGTCCCTGGGGTCGCACAGAGTCGGACACGACTGAGCGACTTCACTTTCACTCCATCACCTGTTGCTGACCATCCTTCAACTCCACCACTGCCCCCACCCCCTCCTCTAGTCAATAACTCTTCTCGCCCGTTTACACGATGCCAACTACTGCATGCCAGCTGTTGTACTCGACTACTATAATTTTCAAGGTATTGCACTGGAAGATTGCAAACGTTTTATTTCTTGTTTTTTAATGTATTATTTGTGTGAAAAGTATTATAAACCTTTTACAGTACAGTACTATATAGCCAACTGTGTTAGCTGGCTACCTAGCCTAGCTTCACTGGACTTATGAACAAACTGGACTTAAGCACGTGCTGTCAGAATGGACCTCGTTTGCATGTAGACATACAGTCCTGTATATCTGCTGTGTGGGACGGAGCCACATCCTTTAAGACGAGCCACACCAACCACTGTCAAGATATGCTATCCAGGACATACAGTGCCCAGAGTCACATGGGGCTCGCTTACAGCTAAGCAAAACCCTCCGCCCTGTGGCCAAGGGCTGACCTGCTTGCCCCACCTCCCAGAGGAGACCCAGCTCCTGCCCCAAGTTCCAGGTAAGGCATAGTGGGCATTTTTTTTTTTTTTTTTTGCAAATGAATGGAGCTGATCTCCTTTTAAGAATTCTAAATTCTTCCATTAAACGTTAAGAGTGGAAATCTGAGATTCTGAACACTTATTTAAAAAATCTGTGAAATTCATTGTATTCTGTTCCTTAATCTGCCGTTTCTTTTAATGTCAAAATGTTTTAAATGACTAACCAATTAAGTTAAGTAATTTTCCCTCTATACATTGGAGCAAAATGAACATTCCAGGAGGACACATCTAAGGTTTTGGATGTCCCTGTGACTAGGCTGGACTGGCCTAGTCACACGCCCAGAACAGACCTTTGCTTCCCTCCTTCCCCCACTCATCTGCTCACACCACTCTGCATGCCCCAAATGTCCTGCCCTCTGTTTCCATTCACCCGCTGATATCTTATCAATCATTCAAGCACAGTTTAATTATATCCTGTCTCCTCATGAAGCTTCTCCTGCTGCCCCTGATCCAGAGGCTCTTTTCCAAACTTCATCTTTCTGTTGCACCCACTTGACCTTGAATCTTTGGTAACTGGGTGTGTTGCTGGATCTGGAATACATGCACACTCCTCCACCTCCTAATATTTCCTGAGGTCTGTGCTAGGCACGGTCCTGGACCAGACTTCCTGTCTTCCCCCAGCCATTCACACTGCCCTCTGTACCATTTCTCCCCGCACAAAGCAGTTTCAGCCTGGCGATCAGGGAATTAACACAAATCCTTCTAGAGTATGTGTCAGAGCCCCAGGCACGGGAAAGGACCTCTCCCAGCCTTACACTTGCCTGGTCCCTGCCTTGCCCCTATAGTGAAATAGTGAAAGTTGCTCAGTCGTGTCCGACTTTTTGCAACTCCATGGACTAATCCATGGAATTCTCCAGTCCAGAATACTGGAGTGGGTAGCCATTCCCTTCTCCAGGGGATCTTCCCAACCTAGGGATTGAACCCAGGTCTCCCGCATTGTGGGCGGATTCTTTACCAGCTGAGCCACCGGGGAAGCCCCCCTTGCCCCCAAGGGAATATGAAATTTATGCCTCTCATCTTTAGCTTCTGGTCTCCTTGGGATCAACATATTGTCCTAAACAAAACTGAGAGTCATGTGTATCAACTGACTGATTCTTGTTTTAGGAAGAAGATGATGAGCCACTTGTTCAGGTGACCTTACCTGGTGACGGCCTGATGATCGCCACCCAGCACAGACACAAATCAAATCACTCCCTTCAGGGACTCGCAGAGGTGAGGTCTCACGTGCTGCACACAGGGCAATTGGGGGGACTGGATTTTCCACAGATTCCACCGTTCCGCCTGCTCTATTACCTCTGGACTTGAGACGGACCTTCTAACAACCAAACGACACCAAAGCAGGATGCCGAAGCAGCACCATAAAGCCAGCGTCCTCAGTCCAAACACAGCACTCCGGTCTCCCTCCCGCAACTGCTTCTGCACCATTGACTAATGTGTGTGCGTCAGTATGCATCAGCATGGTACCAGATCACAGGCTGTTTTGAAAACAGATGTAGCTTTAGGTTTTGTTGGTAGTCTCCACAGCAGTGAGTGTCATTTCTAATGTTTAAGTTTTTTGAAGCCCTTTTCCTTTCCTTTTTTTTTTTTTTTTAAACTCTGCACAAATAAGAAAGTGTTTAGGAGTAGAAATGATAAAGGAAAAAAAAATCAGTGTGTACTTGGAGCAGCCATCCTAGGAGAGGCTGATTAGATGCGTCCCATACTGTGAAAGGAAAATAGGAAAGAGATCATAGAAAGTACAGTTGGTTAAGGGTGAAAACCGCCAGAAAGGAACAAACCCGTGGTGCCAATAATCTCTGACATATTTTCTCATTAAGAAAACATAAAAAAGAGCCCCCACGAGGCTAAGGATTGTTCTGTAAGAAGGGAACAAGCCTGGAAGGCAGATTTCTGGGTACAACATTTTGTTGACGCTTGGGACCTAACTGCCAAAGTCAGCAAGGGACGCGATGGGGATTTTTTCAAATATATTATTATTATTGTTTTTAGGCCTGGTGGGGGAAAATCTCATGCTTCGGAAAGCAAAGGATGAGCAGCCTGTCTGAGGCCCAGCACAGCAGGGCTATCTCCCGCAAAGAGCTTCAGCCCTGGTTCCCAGGGCCTCCTTGGAAGAGCACGTCTCCTTAAACTCCTGGGCAAGGAGGAGACGCAGCCTCTCCTCTGCTGCCTAAGGAAAACCACACAGCAATCACTGCATCGACACAGAGAGAGAGGAATCTGGGACAGAACGCTGGCAAAGCTAGCCCTGAAGGCCCTAGTTCTGGAGCAAATGCCTTGTTTCAATATGTTCCACACACATGCACAGCAGTTACCACCGCCTCGAGGTGAACCCCGCATGTGGATTAAAATGGGGAAGAACTAGTTGGATTCTTCAGTAGCTAAAATTTAGCCACTCTCATTTTTTTGTGTGTTTTCTTAAAACAACTACTACAGAGTCAACCCCCATTACACGCTGGGAGACAGGAGTGTAAACAACACACATCTTTTGTCTGTCAACGGAAAATACTGGGTCCTCCTTTGAAATCTGAATTTTCATCTTCAATCTATAATTAAAGACTGATTTTTAAACAATCCAGATGCAAAACACCTGAAATACACTCTGTTTTCTGCTGTTTCAGAAACTAATAATTCCTAGGCCATTTAGTCCCTTCCTTCATCCTCTGGTTGCCTATTTGCATCTGTAACTGGGATGACCCGACTTTATTTCTGCCCCTCCGCCCTACTGTGAGTGTGGCTCCCACATGATTCTTTCTATGCAGACTCTCCTTGTTGCCTTCATCCCCCAGTTCAGCCTATCCAACCCAATACTGCCCTCACTTCCACAGGGACTTTGGCTTTTAATGAACTTTGTGAGCAATGTACAGTATAAAAAATGGGTCCATTTTAAATGTGATCTTTAAAATGGAGTGCAAAACAAGAGGCAAAAGTAAACCCAAACACATTGGAAAGCTTACAATTCAGTCAATAAATATGCTTATTTCAATTCATATTTTCCATTAATTATAAACTCAGGGAATGGTCACTTCTCACAGAAGTGTGAAAGTAAAGATTATGTTTCTCATGCTAAGAAATTCATAATATCAATAACACAATATTATAGTATATAAGCTGAGTTATGATAAAACATCAAAGATCTGATAAACATAGGGATTAAGAAGCATCTTTGCCTTAGACTCTGGGCTTGTGATTCAGTGGTTCATCACAGATTTAGTGGTTTACTTGTCTTACAAAGGTAAGACATCATTCTTGGGGCCTTTGAAATGTATTGACTATTATCTTTGCTCAATAAAATAATGGATAAATCTGTATGCATTACTACCTATTACAAATAAAATCCTAAAGTATCCCAACATGCTTTTAGCATGAACATTAATGTGACAATTCTCAAGAGGTGAAATGGGTTCATGACCTCTGGTGAGGGATAAAATGGTTCTTGTCTCAGAGTTTTGAGCTATGCGCTGTTATCTCCCTCTACGGTACTTGTGTTGAAAGCATTTGCAAAGAGAAAGTCGGTGTGGATCCACTATATCACTTATTCACTTAACAGGTTTTCCTTAGTTTTGTCAGGAATGCAGTTAAGAGTGTGAAGAACTGAGTGAGACTGATTTGCCAGCATCAGATTACTTTGTTCCTGGCACCAAATTTCTATATTATTCACAAGTCTGCCAACTGCTTAAGTACATTAAACTGAAGGAGTTCTCCATTTGTGGGGACCAATTTTGAAGGGAATTCAACATATGAGGGAGAAAGGGACATAAGATCTGGGGGAATTAGTTACAAATCTTTATTGCTCTATTTAAGACATTAAATCACACATAAGTTTGTGAAAGATCAGATAATAAATGTTGAAAGTTCAGGTTTGGGAATGAGCTCCCCTGTCCAGGCAGACATGTGCAGTGAAAGGATGTGGGCAGGGTTCCTCGATGCTGGTCTTACCACTGTCCATGTCAGGACACTTCTCCACTGTGCGAGGCTGCTCTGAGCGCTACAGATGCCCGGCCTTCAAAAGTGACTTTACCTTCAAGTAACTATGACAACCCGAACCATTACCGCACACTTTCAGATACTGTGGTCGACCCCCTCGCCCCAGTCTCAAACGGACTGTGGGTCCATGGCTACAGGGGCCACACAGGTGCTCTGGCCGCGGGCTGCACTCTCTCCAGCTCTCTGCAGACGCACCCCATTGCCTGTTAAAGGGGGATGGCCCCATGGAAAGCTGTCACCAGCACTGACAAAAGCTCTGAAAACACAGCTTGACACAATCATCAACTTTCCTAGTATCAGGAGTCAACTGGTTCAAGCTCTCAGTGCATTTCTTGACTCTCTCTCCTTTCCACTCCATCCATTTTCCCTCTGCCTTTATTCAGTCCCTCCTCCTCCTCCTTCTAGCCCCTGCCATAATCTCCCCAAAGGTCTGCTGGTCTCCAACCATCCCCCACAGCGATCCTAAGGTGAAAAGCTGGTCCTGTTTCAGACCTTTCAAGGCCTCCCACTGCCTTCGCTGCCTTTGCGATTCCCCCCTGCAGGTACACAGGTCTCTTCTGAGCTGACTTGCAGGTCACACTCCCTGTCCTCACGTCTCGCCATCCCTGCCTTGCACTCTAGGCTCCAGCCCCACTGGACCTCTGACAGACAGCTCTCTCCTCTCTACCCTTGGTCACAGTCCTCTCTCTCAGCTGCTCAATCTCTTCTTCACCTGCACACTGCTTCTCTGGCCAACTCACAGCCAACCTTCCCATCTCAGAATGCCTCCCCAGATCGCTAGGCTCTGGTGAGATCTCTGGGCACTCTTCCATTGCATTGGAAGAGTACATTTGCTTGCCTGCTTCACTACAGTGCAAGATTCCTAAGGGCTGGAACCATATCTTATTCATCTTTCTATCTGCAATGAGAGACCAGGTGAATCAACAAGTGACCGGCCAATCAGAATTTAATAGATAATGAAACTGAGGCCAGAGTCTACACAACTAATTGGCAGGAAAACTGGGACTTGAACTCTGATCATATTCTATCAAAGAGGGATTAGAAGGGTCATCCTTGTATAAAAAGAACAGAATATTATGTTTGTAAGGAGACAAGCAATTTTTGTTAATGCCACTCACTAATAATCACACATTGTAAAAAGAGTGTCATTAATCTATCAAGGTTGTAATTTATATGCAGTAAAATTACATTTAAAATTTTCTTACTTTTTTCAAGAGTCTGTTTCTAGAAATGGGTGCATTTACCTGAAATGAAAACACCTAGGAGAGGTTGAAATTCAAATCCAGTTGGTTTCTGGCAAATATAGTATATATTACTGCATTTATGTATATTCCTATAAATACATATGTGTAAACATATACTACATACATATATATTCTTCATTAGTTAAATTCCCAGGGTTCGTATAAGTTCCTTTGGATTAAAAGTTCTCAAATTCCTCTGTAAGAAGAATTACCTGTATTACTGTTAAAAATGGAGATTCCTGGGCTCAGATCTAGAATCCATACTAGAGTCTAAGAAACTACTTTTTTAAAAACTGAGGTGAAATTCACGTAACATAAAATTAATCACTTTAGTGTGTTGAATCAGTGACATTTAGCACATTCAGTGTTTGGCAGCCATCACCTGAGTAACTATATTTTTAATGAACACTCCAAGGGGGCAAGTGGTCCCCAGATGGCATACTGCACCTTAAGTGCTCCGATGATGACAACAAGAAATGAAGGAGCCTCAGGGGCCTCCTCCAGACTATAAAGAAAGATTTTTAGAAGCGTCCTTAAACATCTAGACCTAAAAAGAAAACATGCCTTTGTGTCTCCCTTTCACTAAATAACATGTGATACGAAGAAGCTAGTGTATGTCAGGGTTTTCGATACTATCGGATTCAACAATTACTTGTTTGAACATACCCAGGATTTTTATGCTTGGAAAGAAGAGCAGTGCCCAGTCAAGTAAAGTGAGAAAACTGGAAAAAATGAATCACTGCTCTATAGCCAGCCAGAGTCAGGCCTTGTTTCCTTGGGTTTTAATCACATTATTAAATTCCACTTCAGGCAAAGAAATTGTCAATAAACACAGAGAAGTCTCCAGAGGAGGAACTGCAAATTAGGTTTTCCTTATAGTCAAACTCCCTCTAAATATAAGTGGAAATGGTTATTCTGATGTGAGTTAATATAAATACACAATAGCTGCAGAAAGATGTTGTGATCAATTGTTGCTTTCAAGGTTTTAGAATCAGTTTTCCTAGTTTCAATTTATGATCTAGTTGCTCCAGAGTAAGTTCTAATTTTAGCTCATGTTACTCAGGATTAGCCTTGTGTGAAGATTCCTGGGATTAATAACTATAAAGCTCAGCTCTGGGAATAGGGGCACAAGTTAAAACAGTATCTTCCTAATAGCTACTAGTGCTGCTTCTCTTAACCAATATTCTGCCAAAATAACATAGACAGATCTAGGAAAGACTGAGGGCAGAAGGAGAAGAGGGCATCAGAGGATGAGATGACTGGACAACATCACGGCCAACACACATGAACGTGGGCAAACTTCGGGAGACGGTGATGGACAGGGAGGCCTGGTGTGCTGCAGTCCGTGGGGTTGCAAAGAGTCAGACACGACTGGGCAACTGAGCAACACAGACACAGAATGAGATGAATGACATCACACTGCCATGAGTTAGAATGAGATGAAAACTCATTACAAGGTAAGAAACCAGGTCTGATAGACAATCTATTCAAATGCCAGAGAGAAGCCTGGAGAAATGTCCACAAGCTGTGCAGCTAGAGAAGCTGGAATGAAGAAACAAGGGCTGGTCTACCCTGCTTGCCTCATGACACAGAGCCATCTACCTATCTGAAAAGAAGGACAAAGGCAGCCCAGGAGGGGAGGGGACGGTGCTGATTTTGGACATGATCGGAGAATTACTACCTCCCCAACTTTCTATCTGTAGTTAGAGATCACAGCTCCCTAGAACACTGAGCAGAAGAAAGGGCCTGGCAGCAGGGCACACTACCTGGGCAAATGCCCCTCTAATTAAAGCCCTGAAGGTATAGAGACAGGAAGAGTCTGGTGGTGGTGCCGAAGAACCAGGCAGCCCAAAGAGAAAAAAATACCAGTTAGGTCAATCAGGTTCACAAGGGTGTAGAAGACTCAATGCCTGAAAAAGTGAAAGTCACTCAGCCATGTCTGACTCTTTACAACCCCATGGACTATACAGTCCATGGAATTCTCCAGGCCAGAATACAGAAGTGGGTAGCCTTTCCCTTCTCCAGGGGATCTTCCCAACCCAGAGATCGAACCGGGGTCTCCCGCATTGCAGGCAGATTTTTCACCAGCTGAGCCAGAAGAGAAGCTCCCAATGCCTGAAGGCCACTGGAAATAGAGTGAGTTGCGTGCAGCAACTTGACCTCAAGTTACAGATCTGAGAAGGAATTAATCAGGGGACAATGACCGGAGGCCCAAGAGACAGCCATGCACTCTAGATCCTCTGCTGCTTATACTCGGAAGAGTACATAGCTGGTAATCACTTACTATAGAAATGAAGGTTTTAGAAAAGCTCTATTCAGAAAGATTCAGGAAAAGCATGGGTATATGAATAGAAGTGTAGAAAGCTAAAAAGCAGAAATCAGGGACAAGAGGATGAGACGGAAGGAAACTGATGACATGGAAAAGCACAACTGATTACATTTAACAGGTATTGGCCTCAAGTTGATCTGGGTTTGAATTCTTCTCTTCCATTTCTAAGATGTGTGGCTCTTAGCCCATTTGGGTGCAAACAAAATACCACGGACCTGGTGGCTTAAAAGAAAACAGAAATGTATTTCTCACAGTTCTGGAAGTTGGAAGTCCAAGATCAAGGTGCCAGGAGAGTCACGTTCTGATGAGACTCCTCTCGTTCCAGAGTCAACACCATCTCACTGTGTCCTCAGGTGGAGGAAGATGCTACTGATCTCTCTGGTGCCTCCTTTAAAAAAACACTAATCCCACGCACGAGGTGTCCTCCTTCACAACCTAATTACCTCCCAAAGTCCCCACCTTCCAACACCATCATATATGAATTTGAGGTGAATACAAACATTCAGACCACAGCATTAGTCTTGGGCAAATCACTTAACTAAGTCTAACTTTTGGTTTCTTCATTTATAAAATAGGAATAAAGAAACTTATTTCACAAGGCTGCTTTGAGCTTTAATGCACAACAGTGACAAAGTACAGGCGAAACCCAAGGACAGCCTGGGCATGCAGGAAATATTTAAAAAACAGTAGTCATTATTATTACTAACAAGCTTAGAAGGAAAAAGAACTGAATGAGCAAAAGAAAGGATTGCAAAGACACTAAAACCACAATTAATAATAATCTCCACCGAAGATATTAAAGAGCTGAATTTAAACTGCAGAAATGTCCAACTGGTAATGCAGAAGAGCTCCAGAAGACTGAGAAAAGATGAAAAACTAAGGCTGATGAAAGAAAAGCTGAGTCAGTAATTCAACTTACTAATTAAAGACATTTTTGAGAAACAAATCAAGCAGAACAAAAGCAATAAGCTAAAATAGGAACAAGGAAGACTTCCTGAAGTGAAAAATAATCTCAACATTCAGATCAAAGGGCTCACTGTATTTCAGGCAAAATTAATGTTAAACTATTTTAAAGACCCACTCCCCTTAGATATAATTAAGCAAAAATGTAAACTATGGAGATCATTTTTCTAAGCCTTCTAAAAAGGTTCCAGGGACCAGAAGGATCTTTCAATCTGTAAAGTGTTCCAGAACATAGAAAAATATGGAAAAAATCCAACTTATATCATGATATGTGTATAAGCAATACAACAAAACCCGACAGAGAGAAAAGAAACCTCCTACTTCATTTGCACTTTTAAATTTATGCAAATATTCTAAATAAAACCATAGCAAACTGTAATTAGTAGTGTAATGAAAATACATGCATACTATAAAGTTGGATTTACCCAACAGGTAATCCAAGTCTTTGCCCTAACCAGTGTTGCCAAAGAGGCTGAAGTTGACACTTTCTGTGAAGACCTACAACAACTTCTAGAACTAATACCAAAAAAGATGTCCTTTTCATCCTAGGGGATTGGAATGCAAAAGTAGGAAGTCAAGAGACAGAGTAACAGGCAAGTTTGGCCTTGGAGTACAAGATGAAGCAGGGCAAAGGCTAACAGCATTTTGCCAAGAGACTGGTCATAGCAAAAACCCTTTTCCAACAACCCAAGAGATGACTCTAGACAAGGACATCACCAGATGGTCAACACTGAAATCAGATTGATTATGTTCTTTGCAGCCAAAGATGAAGAAGCTCTATACAGTCAGTAAATTTAAGACCCAGATCTGACTGTGGTTCAGATCGTGAGCTCCTTACTGCAAAATTCAGGTTTAATTGAAGAAAGTAGGGAAAACCACTAGGCCATTCAGGTGTGAAGTGAGTCACTTGGTTGTGTCCAACTCTTTGCAATCCCATAGACTATACAGTCCATGGAATTCTCCAGGCCAGAATATGGAGTGGGTAGCCTATCCCTTCTACAGGGCATCTTCCCAACCCAGGAATCAAATAAGGGTCTCCTGCATTGCAGAGGGATTCTTTATGACCTAAATCAAATCCTTTATGATCATACAGTGGAGATGATGAATAGACTCAATGATTAGATCTGAAAGAGTGCCTGAAGAACTTTGGATGGAGGTTCATAACACTGTACAAGAGGCAGTGACCAAAACCATTCCAAAGAAAAAGAAACTCAAGAAGGCAAAGTGGTGGTCTGAGGAGGCTTTACAAATAGCTAAGGAAAGAAGAAAAGCAAAAGGCAAGGGAGGAAGGGAAAGATATACCCAATTGAATGCAGAGTTCCAGAGAATAGTAAGGAGAGATAAGAAGTCCTTCTTAAATGAACTATATTAAAAAAAAAAAAAAATAGAAGAAAACAATAGAATTGGAAAGACTAGAGACCTCTTCAAGAAAACAAGATATCAAGGGAACATTTAATGCAAGGACAGGCATGATAAAGGACAGAAACAGTAAGGATCTAACAGAAGCAAAAGAAATTAAGAAGTGGCAAGAATAAATAGAAGAATTATACAAAAAAGGTCTTAATGACCTGGATAACCATAATGGTGTGGTCACTCACCTAAAGCCAGACATCCTGGAGTGTGAAGTCAAGTGGGCCTTAGGAAGCATCACTACAAACAAAGATAGTGGAGGTGATGGAATTCCAGCTGAGCTATTTAAAATCCTAAAAGATAATGCTGTTAAAGTGCTGCACTCAATATGCCAGCAAATTTGGAAAATTCAGCAGTGGCCATAGGACTGGAAAAGGTCATTTTCCAATACAATCTCAAAGAAGTGCAATGCCAAAGAATGTTCAAATTATTGTACAATTGTGCTCATTTCATGTGCTAGTGAGGTTATGCTCAAAGTCCTTCAAGCTAGGCTTCAGCAGGATGTGAACTGAGAACTTTCAAATGTGCAAACCGGATTTATAAAAGGCAGAAGAACCAGAGATCAAATTGCCAACATTCACTGGATCATGGAGAAAGCAAAGGAATTTCAGAAAAACATCTGCTTCATTGACTATACTAAAGTCTTTGACTGTGTGGAGCACAACACACTGGAAAATTCTTAAATAGATGGGTATTCCAGACCACCTTACCTGTCTCCTCAGAAATGTGTATGCAGGTCAAGAAGCAACAGTTAGAACCAGATATGGAATAAATGACTGGTTCAAAACTGGGAAAGGAGTACAACAAGATTGTATACTGTCACCCTGCTTATTTAACTTATATACAGAGTACATAATGCGAAATGCCAGGCTGGATGAAGCAAAGCTGGAATCAAGATTGCTGGGAAAAATATCAATAACCTCAGATATGCAGATGATACACTCTAATGGCAGAAGGTGAAGAAGAACTAAGGATCTTCTTGATGAGGGTGAAAGAGGAGAGTGAAAAATCTGGCTTAAAACTCAGCATTCAAAAAACTAAGATCATGGGATCTGGTCCCATCACTTCATGGCAAGTAGATGGGGGGAAAGATGGAATCTGTGGCAGATTTTATTTTCTTGGGCTCCAAAATCACTGCAGATGGTGACTGAAGCCATGAAGTTAAAAGACACTTGCTCCTTGGAAGAAAAGCTATCACAAACCTACAGCATAATAAAAAGCAGAGACATCACTTCGCTGACAAAGGTCCATATAGTCAAAGCTGTGGTTTTTTCAGTAGTCATATAGGGATGCAAGAGTTGGACCACAAAGAAGGCTGAGTGCCAATGAATTGATGCTTTTGAACTGTGGTGTTGGAGAAGACTCTTGAGAGTCCCTTGGACTGCAAGGAAATCAAACCAGTCAATCCTAAAGGAAATCAACACTGAATATTCATTGGAAGGACTGATGTGAAGCTGAAGCTCCAATACTTTGGCCACCAATGTGAAGAGCTGGCCCATTGGAAAAGACCTTGATGCTGGGAAAGACTGAAGGCAAAAGGAGAAGGAGGTGACAGAGGATGAGATGGTTTGGTAGCATCACTGACTCCATGGACATGAATGTGAGCAAACTCAGGGAGATAATAGAAGACAGAGAAGGCTGGCACGCTGCAGTCCATGGGGTCACAAATAGTCAGACATGACTGAGCGACTGAACAAGGAGTCTAATGAGAAGAGGGGAAAAACACATACTTAATAGATGAGGAATCAGAATGACCTTGCCATAATGAAAACTGTTGTAAAAAATTTTCTTTCTCCATTTTGTTTTTTCTGTAGTCAACATGTATAACTTTATTGTCAGAAAATTTTAATATTAAAAAATCTATAGAGTTCCTTGGACTGCAAGGAGATCCAACCAGTCCATTCTGAAGGAGATCAGCCTTGGGATTTCTTTGGAAGGAATGATGCTAAAGGTGAAACTCCAGTACTTTGGCCACCTCATGAGAAGAGTTGACTCATTGGAAAAGACTCTGATGCTGGGAGGGATTGGGGGCAAGAGGAGAAGGGGACGACAGAGGATGAGTTGGCTGGATGGCATCACTGACTCAATGTACGTGAGTCTGAGTGAACTCCGGGAGTTGGTGATGGACAGGGAGGCCTGGCATGCTGCAATTCATGGGGTCGCAAAGAGTCGGACATGACTGAGCGACTGATCTGATTTGATCTAATACTTGGAGACTTTAGCCCAAATTTAAATAGCTCCATTTAAGTGTTTTCATAATGTCACAAATCTTAATAATGTCACAATCTATCGTGGCACTGACATAGGGACCCCCGAGCCAGCAGAAGTCCTCTTCATAAAGGATGCCTGGTTCGTACAGACTGCTGGGAAAAAGTCACTCTAGGGACTCACTGCCCAGCTGCCCTGCATAGGAAGGATATCCACTCACATTTACCCAGTTACTGCTTGTTTTCAAGTAAACTCTAAGAACTGTTTGATATCTGAAGGGAGAGGGAAGAAGGCTCATAATTCTTTTTTCCTTAGACACATTTTTCTATCCATTATTACCATGTCTCCACTCTTGCAAGTAGCATTTATTTTAATAAGGAACTGCTAAATGTTCCAATTTATCTTCATTCCATTTATCGAATACCACGTCCTAAGCTTTGCCAAGAGATGATTTTCCTATTGACAGACTTACCTGTGGAGAAGATGAACACCGTGTTGTTCCAGAGCCCGCGTCTTTCTAAGGCCGCGGTGACATTTCCCACTGCTTCATCCATAACGGACGCCATTCCTGCGTAGTAGCGCCTATTCCTATCTTGGATAAAGTCATAGGGCTTCAGGTATTCCTCGGGGACCTGAAGGGGCTCGTGGACAGACTGGAGAGCAAGGTAGAGAAACAGAGGCTGGAAAGAGAATTTGTACCAATCAGTTAGGTGGGCTTGGAAGCATGATATATACAGAGAGAAGTCAATTGGTTAAAAAAGTAATATTCAGACAACCCACAAACTGGGTTGAAAATATCTGTACATCATATATCTGATCAGGGATACGTATCCAGAACATATTAAGAGTTCTTACAACTTGATAACAGAACTCGATTAACTCAATTACAAAAATGGGCAAAGAATTTGAATAGATATTTCTCCAAAGAAGACATACAAACAGCCAAAATGAAAAGATGCTCAACACCATTAGTCATCAGGGAAATACAAAAAAAAAAAAAAAAAAAAAAAACCCACACTGAGATACTACTTTATACCCACTGAAGAAAAGAAAGAAAGCTAGTCACTCAGTCGTGTCCAACTCTTTGTGACCCCATGGGCTCTAGCCCACCACACTCCTCTGTCCATGGAATTCTCCAGGCAAGAATACTGGAGTGGGTTGCCATTTCCTATGCTCACTAGGATGGTTTTAATTTCAAAACTGGGAAATAAGAAGTGTGAGTGAGGATGCAGAAAAATTAAAACTCTTATTCACCGCTGATGGGAATGTAAAATGGTATAGCCAGTTTGAAAAACAACTTGGCAGTTCCTGAAGTTGTTAAACATAGAGTTACCATATGAGCCAGCAATTTCCCTAGAGAAACAAAAGCATATATGCACACGAAAACTTGTACATGGATGGTCACAGTGGCATTATTCATAATAGGCCAAAAGTGGAAGCAAAATGTCTGCCAATTAATGAATGGATTAACAAAATGTGGTATATTTTCAGCAATATACAGCAATTAAAGGACTATGATGCAGGCATAAAAAGGAATGAAGTAAGGACACATCCTATAACATAGATGTCACTTGAAAACATTAAGTGAAGGAAACCAATTGCAAAGATCACATTTATATGGTTTCACTCATATAAAATGTCCAGAATAGGCAAATCTATGGAGATAGAAAATAGATTAGTGGTTGCCTGAAGTAGTCTGGATTTCTGAGGGAGAGGAGTGATGAGTGATGGCTGACAGGTACAAGACTTCTTCCAGGAGCAGTGAAAATGTTCAAAACTTAGATTGTGGTAATGGTTGCACAACTGTGAGTTTATTATTGAATTGTGCACTTTAAATGGGTGAATTTTATGAAAAAGCTTGAGTTCTAAAATTGCCTAGAAAGCTCTGATTCAAACAAATGGAAATAATAATACCAACAATTCTGTCTCACGTAGTACTCAAAAACCACCTTGTTACAGCCATTTTACAGGTAAGTTAACTGAGAAGGCAATGGCACCCCACTCCAGTACTCTTGCCTGGAAAATTCCATGGACGGAGGAGCCTGGTGGGCTGCAGTCCATGGGGTCGCTAAGAGTCGGACACGACTGAGCGACTTCACTTTCACTTTTCACTCTCATGCATTGGAGAAGGCAATGGCAACCCACTCCAGCGTTCTTGCCTGGAGAATCCCAGGGACGGGGGAGCCTGGTGGGCTGCCGTCTATGGGGTCACACAGAGTCGGACACGACTGAAGCGACTTAGCAGTAGCAGCAGCAGTAACTGAGGCTTAGATAAGCTTTATGGCTTGCACAAATTCATATTAATTGCAAAGCAATTTCCTATCGGAAAGTCCAGTATTACTGTGTGGATATGTCCCAATAGATGGGTTAGCTTTCTGCTTTAGCTGAAAAATAAGTGACCACCTTTTAGGAGAGGTTTAAGCATTGTCTATATTTTCATAAGAAAACAAGTGAACCGTGAGGCCAATTTAATTCCTGGAAACTGAGGGGGGTGATACACTGATTCTATTTTACCTCTGACATCAATTTACAGAATTTAACATTAGCAGTATTCTGGGTTAGCCTCTTCCTTTTAATGAGTCTTTCTGAAGGTACTCTTTTCACCATGCTCCTATAGAATTCTTTAATGAAAACACTCAGGGAGACAACTGGCTCGACCCAAGAAAAAAAACATAATTCTGTTGATATACTTGAGACTTTTAAATCTCATAAAGAATGGGGGAATATTAGAACACAGACTGGAAGGTTGGCTCATATTTCATTCATTACTGTTGAAAAAAATGTTTCAAATTATATATTATACATCCTTGTGATACCGTAATGGGTATACATACATAGAACTCAAATAGACACCCAAGAGAGTATTTTCAGTTCACCTCTTTGGAACTTAGAAATACCTTTTCCCCCAAATCAAAACATTCAAAGTGACTGTTCAATAAGAGGCAGGAGATGGAATGACAACCGTGATAAGGAGACCCTAGGTTTCATGTGTACATTATTTCCATGAGAAGACATTCCAAATTCCAGCCCTCAAAAGGCAACACTAACAGCTCTGACACGGCTTTAGTTCCGCCTCTACTGCCCCTCAACACACGCGCTCTCATCCCACCACACAAGTCCCACCCCAACTCCGTGCTCCTCCAGACCACAGGGAAGGGAATCCCAGCAGATGCTCTGCCCAGCTGGGGAGGAAGGACCCTGGGCTAAGATGTCTGGAGAGGAAAGAATGAGCAGGGACCCCTGTGACTTGGCAGTGCAGTTACAGTCTGAGTCGTCAGCACAAGACCAAGCACCAGCCAAGGTCTGGATGGGGAAGGATTAAAAACTGGAAGGCTACAACAATTTGCAACACACATCAAGTTTTTAAGAGCCAGGAAATGTCACACTAAAAACCTGTTTTGTTTTGTTTTTCTTGAAAAATCAGAACCTCTGATAACTCCAGGCCCAGACAACAAATAGCTGGAGTATGGGAAACAGAGATCCCACCCACAAGGGCCCTCCAACTCTCCAGTCTCTCCACTGTGCTTCACTTTCTTAGGGTAGCAGCCTGGCCCTTGTTTGTGACTCTGATCTGGATTCTCTGCAGTGGGCAGGAGTAGAAAAATTATGGAGGGAGCCCAATGTTTCAGGAGAAAACATGCTTGCCCACATCATTTTGGTCAGTATGGCAGTACCCTTGGTGAAAGAGAGAAAGGGGAAGGAGGGCAGGTCATTTCCAACTGGAAAGTGATCCCTGGCGGTGACAGCTGGAGGGGCTGGTGGAAGAGAGTTCTCATAACCACACCAGGGAAAAAAACAATGATTCTGGGACCACCATTCAAGGGTCTTATAAACAGCTAGAATGGAAATCATTCTACTCACTTGGTTAAATGTAGCAAAAAATTACCTAAAATCTTTCCCATAATTATTCCTTAGTGGCTAAAGACATGGCCACTGCTCTTGAGGGATTAAAATGATGAAACTACAACTATTTCCCCATTTTTCCAGGGGTCAGGCTCCTGTTAGTTCAAACAGAAGAGACAAATCTGAGACAAAAAAGTGAAAACAACCCCTGGGAGATGCAGTCTGCCTTGGCCTGTGATTGTTATAGGCCCTGTAAAGCCCCCCATTACCTACCAACTGCACTTCCCAGGGGGTGCAGTGGTAAAGAATCTGCCTGCCTATCCGGGAGACACAAGAGATGAGAGTTTGATCCTCATCCAAGATCCCCTGGAGTAGGAAATGGCAACCCATTCCAGTGTTGGAAAATTCCATGGACAGAGGAGCCTGGTGGGTTACAGTCCATGGGGTCACAAAGATAGGATACGATTGGGCGACTGAACATGCACGCATCACACACACACATACACACAATACACACTTGTCAGCTAGATCTTCTTAACTAATGAGTAAAGATAAAGGTGGTCCTTGAACAAAAGAAGTTGTCTTTTCCCCATTTCATCAGCAGTGATCTAGGACCATTCAGTGTGTTGGCAAGCAGCCTTGCACACATCACTATGTCTCTGGGTCATCAGGAGGCAGAATGATAAACAGGGTAGCCCATTTAATGAGGAGAGGCCCAAGGGACCACAGTTTAGAGTATTTCCATCCAATATTGCATGGGCTCCCCTGGTGGCTCAGTGGTAAAGAATCTGTACCCTTTTCGGTCGGGTTTGGTATCCTAAATGTGAATCATCACCCGATGTTTAGGTATTAAGTGACAGTACTCACTCCAGTACTCTTGCCTGGAAAATCCCATGGACGGAGGAGCCTGGTAGGCTGCAGTCCATGGGGTCAGTAAGAGTTGGACTCGACTGAGTGACTTCACTTTCACTTTTCACTTTCATGCTTTGGAGAAGGCAATGGCAACCCACTCCAGTGTTCTTGCCTGGAGAATCCCAGGGACAGGGGAGCCTGGTGGGCTGCCGTCTCTGGGGCCGCACAGAGTCGGACACGACTGAAGCGACTTAGCAGCAGCAGCAGCAGCATGACATTATTGCCTAAAGTTATTAGCATATTAAAATGGTGCTAAGGATTCATTTCTGTTTCTCATTATGCTAATTTCAGTGAGGAAGAAAGCCTTATTTTCATTTCTTTAGTATATTTTTCTAATTTAAAGTATCACTTTTAAAAAGCATATGATACGTTTTTAAAGTGTTATTCTTTGACTTTCAAATTAAGACATTTCCTCCCAAACTGTGGCAGGAAAAAGTGAGTGTCTACCACTAGAAATTCACATTTGCTTTAAGAAACTGCTAGTAGATGAGGTGTGTGAGAAAACATTTTATTCTGCAAAGTTTGGGGGGGGCTATTTTTAACAAAATGATATTTTGTGAATGTGTTACTTTCACGTTGTAGTGTTAGTACTAAGGGAATTATCCTGCAGGGGAAAAAAAAATGACATTCGCTCCCAGCACTGTGCAATGGTTATTAGCAATTTCTCCCTGATTCCAACACCATGTTTCTGTTATAAAATAGCTCCAGATGCTCTTTCCCCCTCAAGGGCTCTTTAAAATAGACACATTTTTAAGTCAGCTTGTGGACACTTTGTATTTCTTTAACGATTTCCATCTTAGAGCAAGTTGTCCATGTTGCAGTCTGTAGATAGCACAGAGAAATTAGCACAGGATTAGATTCAATGTTGGAATAAAAGGATGAAAATCCTGGAACTGGTGGGCTGCATCCTTTTGTCGAGAGTGGAAAATGTAAACACCTGCATTTTACGTCTTAAACTTTTGGGGGCTACTACTCAGCTATTGATTATTTCATTCCTTTGTTTCTGCGCTTCACACTTGACTCTGAGGATCCCCAAAAGGCTGGATACTGCTTCAGAATATTTCAGTCATTGTAGGAAAAGGACCACCTCTCACCTGGCAATTTCCATAATGCTGCCATAAGCAGCAGCGGACTCATCACACACCAGTTTGCATGGCTCGTGAGCTCTCAGCACCTCTAGTCTCCCTCTGCTCCTGCACCTTCGCCCATGGCACCAGTTAAGACAGCCCACCCACCAGGAACGCTTTCAGCCCAGGTGCTTCCTCTTGTCTGCTTACTGTTATGGGCACTGGGAGAGAACACTCTATTGTTCCTTCATGGGAACTAATTTTTACTGTAGGCATATTGTAGTTGTTACACCACTAAAGTAGCGACATACTGTGAACCTGTAGAAGGCAGCTGGCTTCTGCCTGCCCCTCTGTGCTTGGGGGCAATCAACAGAGACGTCATGGCAGAACCACTGATGGGAGCTGGGGGTGGAGGGAAAGTAAGTAACTGATAGGCTCCCACCCCAGCCTAGTAAATCACAGTATTTGGAACTGTGGTACTTCTTCCAAGCCTTCCAGAGGATCCCAGCACGCTGTTAAAGCACTGTATGTTGGAACCATCAGGCTGAATCACACTGGGGCTCGTCACCTCTGGTCGAATCTGAACTGTGAACCTCAGATGGTTGTTAGTGCTCTGAGCTCTCGAGTTAAACACCATGGTTTTAAGTTCTAACTCTGTGACCCTGAACAAGTTCCCTCACTTCTCGAAGCCAGATGGCTTATCTGTAAAATAATGCCCCACCTCAAGCCTCAAAAGACAAGGACCACAGTTCCCTCAAGACTTTAGCTCATTCTTTCAATCTTCAACCGTATATACAACATGCCAAGCATACCAAAGAAAACTAAGAACTGAAGCCAATTATCTAGCAGTTATCTTTCCAACTATCTGAATATTGGTATAGACCTAGAGTTTAAATATGCATATGTCTACATGTTTGAGAGAATGTTCCCATTTCTTCCATCATCCACAGGAAGCATGGCCACTCCAAGTGGTCAGAATGAAAGAATAATAAAAAAACTCAAAAGTGGGGCAAGGCTGAGGACAGATATCAAGAAAGATACTCGATACTGAGCTAGAGGAAACAAAGACAGAGCCAGGAAGAAAACAAGGCCAGAAAGGGAGTCAGCAGACAGGTGCCAAGACTGAACAGGTAAACAAACTGAGAACCTTCAGTAACTGCCAACGAGGCAAAGTGCAGGCAATCAGAAAACCCAGATAACAGTACACATTTTGTAATCTACTGCGTGAAGTTCTAATTTTGAGGGCATGTTAATACAGTTCTTAATGAAACCATATTTTGAGCCTAATATCTGACAACACAAGCATCTGACCCAACTTTAAAGGCATTTATAAACTAAATCTAGAGAATTCAGCTTAAACTTCACCTCAGGAGGTTAACTTTAGTTTGACAAAAAGAAAAAAATGTTAAGGCTAGTCAGACTCTTTTCTCTTTTTCCCTGTAAGTAAATCAAAAGATTTAAGCACATGACATATACAAATAGCTTCAGTATGGTCAATGTGGAAAACAGGCTCATTCGTGTACCCTGTTTCTAGATTAGAAGACTCAATATTGTTAATGTGTCTGTTATCCTCAAGTTGGTCTACTGATTCAATGAGATCCAAACCCAAGCAGACCCCTCTTTTTTCTTGGTAGAAACTGGCCACCTCATTCTAAAACTAACAAGGGGATGCAGAATATCTAGAATAGCCAAGATAATTCTTGGGGGGTTGGGAAATACAAAGGTAGGCAACTTGCCCTGAATCTAAAGTTTGTGGGTCTCTAACAGAAATTCTGTCATAATAACACCTCATTTTGCACATAAGCCTATCTTTTTATAAATAAAGTCAACTTTATTTTTAAAAATAAAGTCAACTCAGGCACATAGCACACTAAAACAGTAAAACTCTATTGGTACCAAAACAGTATACTCACAGCATTCCTCAAAGTGTGATCTGGGGACCACTTGCAACAGAATTACCCTTAAAGAGCTTCTTTAAAATATTGACAGATTTTTCCCCAGACCTAATGAATCAGACTTTTAGAAGTGAGCTCCAGGAATTTGTATTTCTAACAAGCTTCCCAGGCTGATACTAATGTACTCTAACATTTGAAGTGAAAAAAAAAAAAGTGAAAGTCAGTCGCACAGTCAGGTCCAACTCTTTGCGATCCCATGGACCGTAGCCTGCTCTGCTTCTCTGTCCATGGAATTCTCCAGGCAAGAAAACTGGAGTGGGTTGCCATTTCCTTTTCCAGGGGATCTTTCCGACCCGGTGATTGTACCTGGGTCTCCTGCATTACAGGCATGTTCTTTACCAACCTAGAACTTATTAGATTGTTTCCTAAAAGACAGGGGCCTCTTCCTATGCTCACCTGAGCAGAGATGCTATCTTCACGTGACTTTGAAATCAAAAAGAAGCAAGATTTACCTTCTCTGGTGGGTGGTTGGTTATGAGGGTTGTAGCCCTTTCAGTAAATACGTTTGTTGAATACATATTTTTATATCCTGTTGCAACTTCTTCACCATCTCGGAAATCAAGAGCACATCGTGTGACATTCAGAGCGTCAATTAAGGTGCAGCGCTCATGGGAGTAGTAATCTTCACTGCCTAGAAGATATCCTACGACAGAGATGGGAGATGGAAGTAGTCAGCATAGCATAAAACTTGTTAAACAAATGGAGGCTTCAGCATTTAATTGCCTAATGCAATTGATTACCCATGACAAGGCTAATCAAATGACAAGGCTAATCAGAGCACCGTTTTTAACATCTCTATATTTGCCAGCATAAGGCATTAAAATGTTATTGTAAAAAAATCAAAAGCCATCCTTCAATCTTTAGAATGTAAGCTCTATTGTGTAACTCTCAAAGTGAGTGATTGCAAGTAAATATGGTTTTAAAAATCAGAGGTAACATTCAGCAAAGGTGATGACATCTTAATCATTTAAAGCTATCTAACGGCTAAACTAGCATGCGGTTAATGTAATTTGTTACAAGTTTTTACTCTGAGGTGATCACGTAAATGAATGCAGGATTCAAATAACATTGATATTGACCTTGGCCTACTGGCTTCAAGGTTATGTATAGAAGGAGCGCTTGGAGGAACCGTCTTTAGTCAGATGCTGACACCCACTGGTGAGAGACACAAACTTTTCTAAACGGAGGATCTCTAAACAGAACAGAACCAAAAGAGCAAACTAATGTACAGCACTGAAATTAGATTTTTCTACCTACAGTGACCCCAATTTTGTTCCAAATTTAAATGACATCTATCCCACAATTTAGACTTACACACAGGAGAAAATGGGTTTTCTCAACTTTACTTGTTTCTGCAAATGTTCCATATTTTCCAAAAATATTAAAATAAGTTGCACTGCATGTTGTAGGATTCTATTTCTATGAAACATTCAGAATAGGCAAATCTATACAGACAGAAAGTAGGTTAGCGGTTGCCTAGGGCTCTCAGGGTTGGGGGAAATGTGCATGACTGATAACTGGTATGGGTTTTCTTTGTCGGGGGAGGCGTGATAGAAATGTTCTTCATCTGGATTGTGAGGACAAATGCTCTTTATCTGGATTGTGATGACAGTGGCAAAACCCTGTGAATTTATTAAAGATCAATGAATTGTACACTTCTATTGAGTGAACCTATGGTATCTGAATTACACCTCAATAAAGCTATTCAAAAGAAATAACTGTGCTGGACTCTGAACTATTTCCTGACAAACACTGCTTATTAATATTAAAATAAAGATGAGGGACTTCACTGGCAGTCCAGTGATTAAGACTTTGCCTTCCAATGCAGGGGGTGCAGGTTCGATCCCTGGTTGGAGACCTAAGATCCTACATGTCTCGGGTCCAAAAAAATCAAACCATAAAACAGAAGCAATATCATAACAAATTGAATAAAGATTTTAAAATGACCCACATTTTAAAAAAAAGCTTTAAAGATGATATAATTGATCTAACCCTTTCCTCAGCTCTGAATATTTCCTATAATCACAATTAAAAGCCTTACACACCTTACACAGCAAATGAATTAATTAAAAAAATTAATTTCTTCCTTTTCCATGGTTCAGTAAATTCAAAGTCCTGAATATAACAAATATCTTGGTCTCAAGATAACTCTTTAAATGGTAATCTTTTATCCTACATGATAACAGGAAGGGAAAGCCAGTATATTTGTCGATTAATATGCAACAGAATAGTCAAAGCTATGGTTTTTCCAGTAGTCATGTATGGATGTGAGACTAGGAATAAAAAGAAAGCTAAGTGCCGAAGAAATGATGTTTTTGAATTGTGGTGTTAGAGAAGACTCTTAAGAGTCCCTTGGACTGCAAGGAGATCCAACCAGTCCATCCTAAAGGAAATCAGTCCTGAGTATTCATTGGAAGCACTGATGCTGAAGCTGAAGCTCCACTACTTTGGCCACCTGATTCGAAGAACTGACTCATTGGAAAAGTCCCTGATGCCAGGAAAGATTGAAGGCGGGAGGAGAAGGGGACGACAGAGGATGAGATGGTTGGATGGCATCACCGACTCAATGGACATGAGTTTGAGCAAGCTCCGGGAGTTGGTGATGGACAGGGAAGCCTGGTGTGCTGCACTCTATGGGGTCGCAAAAAGTCAGACACAACTGAGAAACTGCACTGATGTAGTAGAAAAATAAATATATCTATGAAAATAACTTCAGCCCTTATATGGGTAATTAGAGGGGTCAGGACACTGGTGTTCTATATTAATAACTATTCGTTATTGGTAGTACCTTGAGGAATCACTTCGGGTTCTTTATTTGTAAGTATAAACTGTTTTCTATCATTTGGGAAGATACATGCAAAGGCTATATTTGATTAAAAGATGTATGAATTGTAAATATTAACAAGTTAGTACAGATGAAAGGATTCTAGAAATTGGACTCTTTATTCACATAATAGATCTGTTCAGACTGGACTGAACTGATCCTATGCAACCATGTGGACAGTCGCTTGGAGCTGTTCTCATCTTAGGATGAGACCCCAAATCCACAAATTTGACCTTTGGGGCTGAGCCTAAAGAAGATGGCAGCTGATACTTTTTTGGGAAAAATGAAAAACTACTTTTTGAACAATTAAAACCTCTGACTGCTGTATTTAACAGCCTCATTAAGATATAATTCACACACCATACAAATCTCCCAGATAAAACGTACAATTCAATGGTTCTTAGTGTACTCACAGAGATGAGCAGCCAGGCCCACAATCATCTGACTGGTTTTTACCAGGACATCTAAGTCTTCCTAGTGATAATAGCTCGTGGTCATCATGCCCTCCTTGTCTGTGAGCCTCCCTTCCATAGGAATGTGAGGTGTCACTCTGTTTGTCTAAATCCAGTTAGGCTTCTTTCTCATAAATGGTTTTTTAATTAAAAAAATTTAATATCTATAATTCTTCCAGTTGCCAGAATATAGGTATCGATCCATCTTTTTGCAAAGGCCTGAGTGAAAACTGTCAAAGGATGTAGAGGCTGTTTTTTCCTTTAGAATATCCAAGATGACAAAGAAGTCTTACATCCAAGTCCTATTTTTTAATGGCTCTTTAAGGATACTGAGGATATATCCAGGTTCACTAAGAAAGAACACATGAGGAACTTCCCTGGTGATCTAGCAGTTAAGACTGCACTCCCAATGCAGGGAGACCCAGGTTCAATCCCTATGCGGGGAACTAAGACCTCACATGCCACAACTGAGACCAGGAACAGCCAAATAAATAAATACATATTTAAGAGAAAGAAAGGAAGAAGGCACGGTGATTAGCAATGTCTGCTAGAGAACCGAGATGGGAACAGGACACACAGTCGCATGTCTGGATCCTTGCATCTCGACCTTAACCCTGGTTCCAACAAGGCACTACAGAGCTGTGAGCTCTGATTGCATTGATATGGCCCTCGACCATCCCTTCAACCAAAAGGGACTCGGGTACTCTGGCTCTAGCTTGAGTAAAAGACAATGCTTCAAGAAACACCTACAAGACAACCACTATTTTGTTACAAAAATGATGTTTCTGAGGATACTGTCCACCTTACTTTCTCCCAAAGGAGAAATTTCTCTCAGGTCTAAGAGCCAGAAAATGCTTTACTCTTCCTGAACATCTGGTTTCCATTTAACTTGTAAATAATATGACTCTTATAGACTGCTTTTCTTTTTCCCTTTGGACACAAGAAGTCTCAAATCTCAGAGTTCAATGTGAAGTCCACCTACAGCCATGCAGCTGTTCTGCTTTGTTTTGTTTTTAAATAATTCAGTGCCATGCAACTAGTCCATCTTTTTCTACTCACCCTGATTTTTCATTCTATTTATTTCTTAAAAATTTACATTCAGTGTATGTTCTCTTTTGGATACGGCAGGTTGTAAATAAATGAAGAGACAAGTGGGAAGTTGGTAGCAAGCTAAACGCCTAGACAGATAAAACAGAATATTCTAGCTAGACAGAAAGCAAAATATGAAAAGACCTTGATAGATATATAGCGCCTGGCGAGATAAACAGGTTGTTACAGTATGGTTCGTAATAGGTTTGCTGCTGCTGCTGCTAAGTCACTTCAGTCGTGTCCGACTCTGTGCGACCCCAGAGACGGCAGCCCACCAGGCTTCCCCGTTCCTGGGATTCTCCAGGCAAGAACACTGGGGTGGGTTGCCATTTCCTTCTCCAGTAATAGGTTTAAAGAGAGCATATTTGAAAACAAACTATAGGCTTTACATTTATTTTTACAGGGCTATCACACCCATAAAATATTTATTACTTCTTATCTCTTCTATTAACATTTGTTATTTACCCTTCCATTTTATTTATTTGCTCTATCTTCCCCAAATTAGTGATTTCAAAAACAGATCTCAAGAATGGGGAAAGGATACCAATGGAAAAGAAGCTTTTTATCTCCAGGAAAAACAAAACTAAACAAAACCTTTGAACACAGTTCATGAGGAGAAAAGAATATTCTGAACTTTTGTGAAGGAAATATTCTTGTATTGAGTTTTGCCTGAAACTTTTTTTCAAAAAATCAGTCTGTATCCCCTTTCAGTCATAGAGTTCTCTTACAGCACAGAGGCCTCTGACAGCAGACTCTTCAAAGGACCCCGTGTGCTGGCCAGAACCCTGGTGGAGGTAACTGCTGTCCCAGCACGCCCGGAGCGCACTGCCATGTCTCGGGCCTCCCAGTGCTACTGACTGATGCATTCTGCTTTCAGTTTCTGGTCATTTCACTTGTTTTATGAGAGAGCTGCAGTTGGTCTGCGTTGGTACAGAAACATGCATTTCCATTACCAAAGTAGGTATCAAATCCTCGGCGTGTTGGAAGACATTCTTTCCGGTACATGCCCAGGTGCCACTTTCCAACCATGTGGGTAGCGTAGCCTGCTTCTTTTAGAAGCTGGGGCAGGAGTTTTTCATCCAGAGGAATGCAGCTGGGCTGACAGGGCAAGATTATTTGATGCTGTAAACCTGTGTGGATCTTAAAAGACATAAACATAAAATTATGGATTAATGATGTTGAAACATTCTAAACAAGCAGATAAAGTGGTTGCCTAATTTATTGGACATATCTGTGGACCTGAATGTTTAATTTGGTTTCTGTACAAATTTAAGGCATTTCTAAAAGGCATTTTTATCACTTATTCAAATAGGGTAATAGACATAAATAAGATTTTGAAGGAAATGAATAAAAGCACTCTAACAAATGTTAGATAGTTTCTACAAATATTTATTCAGGAATTATGTTAGAAACCATTAACTTAAGTTTTCACTTCCTACTTCAAAAGGGTAGCTATAATATGAAGTGTGGATCTATCAAGGAAAAAGTGTTCTAATTCCTATGCATGTGAAAAGCTGGTGTTTGATCAGAAGGAGCTTCTATAATTTTTCAAGTCTTGAGTTTTTAAAAGGGTATAATGAAGGTGAGGATTTGCATTTCTTATTCTACCTTATAGAAACCATAATTTCAAAAGACAGTGACCAGTTTTTCTTTAAAAAAGAAAACAGCCACCTACCCGACAGGTTAGGAGTGGTTCATACAAGTCTGCCGAGGGGGCAAGCACCACACAACCAACTTTAACAAATGATCGTGTGTTGAGTCTTGGAGTAATATTAAAACAGAATGTCTACAATTATATGAAAAGGCCATTAAAATAACCCTCCCTTTGCCAACTATACGTCTATGTGAGGCTAGACGTTCTTCAACAACTTACCAAAACAATATATGGTTAATCTTTCACCAACTGGGGGGAAGGGGCACTAACCTCCGTGTAGCTGAAAATCTGAGTATAACTTTACAGTCGGTTGCATCCAGGGATTTAACCAACCACAGGTCATGCAGCATCATAGCACATATTTAGTAAACAAAATCCACTCCACATATAAGTGGACCCTTACAGTTTGAACTCATGCTGTTCAAGGGTCAACTTGATTGCACTGGTTGGACACAGAAGCAGACGTAATGTCATAAACTAGCTAGTTTCTATTCATAGAAAACAGACAAAAATAGAAAACAACGATCACTCTTCTTGCATAATTCTTTTGTTTTGGAAAACACAAAATAGCCTATTTTCCCTAAGCTATTTATGTTAATATGTAATAGAATTATATTGTCATTTTTCAATGAATAAAAAAAATATTTTAAATTTTTATTTTAATTTTTAATATGGTAAAGTTTGAAAGGGATAACCACATAAACATAAGCTCTATGGGGTCTTTGATTTTTAAGCAGGTACATGCTTTGTTTTAAAATCATGGCAATAAACAGATATGAAGTAAACACAAAAACAAAACAAAAACCTTCAATTTTTTTTTAATGTATTACAAACTACTTACTATTAACTAGCTTTCTCATAAACTTTGACATTGTCTTGAATTTCATTTTTTGTGTGCCTGTCCAGACCCAATCCTTTTGGAAATGTATTTGCTATTGCTTGATTTCATGATATCTTTCCATGCCCTCCTAAAGGGCCATGTGGAATATCATAAATGTTAAAGTGAGTTTATTTTGAAGGTGATAATATGTTTGCTAACTTGATAGTGTGATAATGGCTTCATGGGCATATACATATCAAAACTTACCAAACTGCATAGTTGAATTATATGCAGTTTATTGCTTCCCTGGTAGCTCAGATGGTAAAGAATCTGCATCAATGCAGAAAAGCCAGGTTCGATCCCTGGGTTGGGAAGATCTCCTGAAGAAGGGAATGGCTACCCACTCTAGTATTCTTGCCTGGAGAATTCCATGGACAGAGGAGCATGAAGGGCTGCTTTTTTCCATGGAGTCGCAGAGTTGGATATGACTGAGCGACTAACATCTAGTGCATGTCAATTATACCTCAATAAAGCTATTTAAAAATAAAAGTGAGTTTAAATTTTCTGTTCAGATTTTGTGCCCTCCCTAGGAATAACTGGACCTCTACACTGGGACATGTTCCAGATGCCCTTCATTTGCCCTCCAAATCCCCAATTTGCCTTCTGTCCTGTTTTCAGCCTGGGAAATCAACCTACCGGGACCAAATCAAAAGCCTTCTGCACCTCTTGGTTCTGACTGGGTTCAGTCAATGGGGAGCCCAGACAGGGATTGGAGGGAGGGAAGAGATGAATGGCCCTGAGTGGCCAGGTTATCTGCATCCTGCAGGCCATTCTGAAAGTGGCCTTCTCGACAGGATTCTCTGTTTTCAGGTTCTGGTCTCGCCTCTTCCTTTCCTTCCCTTCTGGTCTACGAGTAGTAACAGCTCCAGTGAGTCATACACTATCTCTTTCTGTTTCCCCAACACATTCACACCTTTTTTTTTTGTTTTTTGTTTTTTTATATCTGTGAGTCTCTTTCTGTTTTGGAAATAGGTTCATTTGTATCTTTTTTTCCACACATATAAGTGACATCATATGATATCTGTCTTTCTCTGTCTGGCTTACATTACTCTGCGTGACAACCTCTAGGTCCATCTGTGTTCCTACCAGTGGCACTGTTTCATTATCTTTTATGGCTGGGTGGTAGTCCATTGTATATATGTGCTACATCTTCTTTAATAATTATTAAAAATCATAAGGTATGCCCATAGAAAATACTGGTATGGTATTTCTCTATATATGTAGTCTTCATATTTATATATTTTTTTTACTCAGATCAAAGGAAAGTATATAGAGTATTATATTCAGTATTTAGGTTTTGGGTTTTTTTTTTTTATATAATAACAATTAAACAATTTAGAAGAGTTTGTGATTAAAGTAAAAGAACTGTTTCTATTCAACAGTTTTTTGGTTTCCTAAAGGCAAGCTCTTTTGAATATTTTTTTTTTTTTTTTTTTTTTATCCAGAATTCCCACTTTCGATATCTGACCACCTTTGGTATCTGATCAAAGTCCCCATCTTCCAACACCTCCAGATGGTGTCTCATTACCCCCGCCTGTCTTCAACAAGATTCCCATCAGGCCTATTTTAATGTTTCCTCTTAGTAATTTTTCATCCACTGATCCTCCAAACTAATCTTTTGCTATATTCCCCAATAAGTCCTCATCTTATTAGGAATTGAGCTCCATCTCTCTTCTCTACTGCAAAATCTCATTTCAATACGCCTTATACCTATGGTGGCAGTCCTCCTGAATAAAGTCTGCATTAATGCATTAACAAGTGTCATAAATAACTTTTTCTTTAAAACTAATTGCAAAGTTTTACAGGTCTGTCTTCATAATTAGTATCTATGAATAGAAATTAAAGAGAGGTGGGTTGGGTTCATTTCAAGGATTAATGCATTCTACATGATATAATGTATATGAAAAGTGGAAAGCACAGCAAATGTAGATTCTCTTAACAGCAGATGGTGGCAGACATGTTGGGATATGATCTTTTTTTTTTTTTTTAATTTTTCAGCACTTTATTTATTTTTTTTTATTTGATAAATTTAACGCCTTTTATTGCCATACCTCATTTTACTGTGCTTTGCTTTAGTGAGCTTTATAGATACATGTTTTTTTTTTTTTTTTCCTTGTTAATTTTCTGTTTAGTTGATCTATCCATAAGTGTGAGTGGGGTATTAAAGTCTCCCACTATTATTGTGTTATTGTTAATTTCTCCTTTCATACTTGTTAGGATTTGTCTTACATACTGCGGTGCTCCCATGTTGGGTGGATATATATTTATAATTGTTATATCTTCTTCTTGGATTGATCCTTTGATCATTATGTAGTGACCTTCTTTGTCTCTTTTCACAGCTTTGTTTTAAAGTCTAATTTATCTGATACGAGTATTGTAACTCCTGCTTTCTTTTGGTCCCAATTTGCATGGAAAATCTTTTTCCAGCCCTTCACTTTCAGTCTGTATGTGTCCCCTGTTTTGAGGTGGGTCTCTTGTAGACAACACATGTAGGGGTCTTGTTTTTGTATCCATTCAGCCAGTCTTTGTCTTTTGGTTGGGGCATTCAACCCATTTACGTTTAAGGTAATTACTAGTAAGTATGATCCCGTTGCCATTTACTTTATTGTTTTGGGTTCGAGTTTATACACCATTTTTGTGTTTCCTGTCTAGAGAATATCCTTTAGTATTTGTTGGAGAGCTGGTTTGGTGGTGCTGAATTCTCTCAGCTTTTGCTTGTCTGAAAAGCTTTTGATTTCTCCTTCATACTTGAATGAGATCCTTGCTGGGTACAATAATCTGGGCTGTAGGTTATTTTCTTTCATCATTTTAAGTATGTCTTGCCATTCCCTCCTGGCTTGAAGAGTTTCTATTGAAAGATCAGCTGTTATCCTTATGGGAATTCCCTTGTGTGTTATTTGTTGTTTTTCCCTTGCTGCTTTTAATATTTGTTCTTTGTGTTTGATCTTTGTTAATTTGATTAATATGTGTCTTGGGGTGTTTCTCCTTGGGTTTATCCTGTTTGGGACTCTCTGGGTTTCTTGGACTTGGGTGATTATTTCCTTCCCCATTTTAGGGAAGTTTTCAACTATTATCTCCTCAAGTATTTTCTCATGGTCTTTCTTTTTGTCTTCTTCTTCTGGGACCCCTATGATTCGAATGTTGTAGCGTTTAATATTGTCCTGGAGGTCTCTGAGATTGTCCTCATTTCTTTTTATTCGTTTTTCTTTTATCCTCTCTGATTCATTTATTTCTACCATTCTATCTTCTAATTCACTAATCCTATCTTCTGCCTCTGTTATTCTACTATTTGTTGCCTCCAGAGTGTTTTTAATTTCATTTATTGCATTATTCATTATATATTGACTCTTTTTTATTTCTTCTAGGTCCTTGTTAAACCTTTCTTGCATCTTCTCAATCCTTGTCTCCAGGCTATTTATCTGTGATTCCATTTTAATTTCAGGATTTTGGATCAATTTCACTATCATTATTTGGAATTCTTTATCAGGTAGATTCCCTATCTCTTCCTCTTTTGTTTGGTTTGGTGGGCATTTATCCTGTTCCTTTATCTGCTGGGTATTCCTCTGTCTCTTCATCTTGTTTAAATTGCTGAGTTTGGGAGTCCTTTCTGTATTCTGGCAGTTTGTGGAGTTCTCTTTATTGTGGCGTTTCCTCGCTGTGTGTGGGTATGTAGAGGTGGCTTGTCAAGGTTTCCTGGTTAGGGAAGGTTGTGTCAGTGTTCTGGTGGGTGGAGCTGTATTTCTTCTCTTTGTTCAGTCGCGCTATGGGGAGGGAGGGAGGGATGCTGCAAACAAATGACACTGGCGTGCGCTCGCAGTGCCTCAGCCACACTGGGTCTGCCCCCGCTCACGGCGCGTGTAGCCTCCCTGCCCACACTGCTCAGGCTCTAGGTTGTTCCGCCGGGAACAATCCGAGGCTGGCCCTGGGTTGCATGCACCTCCCAGGTCCAAGCCGCTCAGGTTCAGGCACTCAGGTAGTCCTCAGAGGCGCAGACTCAGTTGGGGCTGCGTTTTGTGCTCTTCCCAGGTCCGAGCAGCTCAGGTGATGAGGTGTTTGGCGAGCGCCAATGCTGCGACTTATCGCCTCCCCGCCACTTGGTTATCTGGGTGTAAAACCGGCGCACCTTCTCAGGCAGATGTTGACCGTCCAGACCCCCAATAAGTTTTAGTTAGCAAAGAAGCCAGTTTTATAGATAATGTCTCTCTGGGGCTGCGATTGCCCCCTTCCGGCTCTGGCTGCCTGTCACCGGAGGGGGAAGGTTTGCAGCCGGCTACCTCTGTTTAGTCCTTTGTTCTGTGCGCGGGCTGGCGGTGTCTTAGGTTAGGGCTGGCTTTTCGCATGGTAGATATCCCACAGTCTGGTTTGCTAGCCCAAATTATTTCGGTCAGATAGTGCTCAGGGTATTCAGGCCAGATCCTTACTCTCAGCGATGCAGCCCGCGCCGCGCCTCCCTACCCAGCCCCCGCTTGCTAATGGCAGATGCAGGCGTCTGCGCTGCTTCTCCGCTGGAGGAGTTACCGTAGGGCTTGCAATCTGCGAGTTTTAATTGTTTATTTATTTTTTCTCCCTGTTATGTTGTCCTCTGTGCTTCCAAAGCTCGGCACGGATTCGGCAGTGAGAAGGTTTCCTGGTATTTGGAAACTTCTCTCTTTTTAAGACTCCCTTCCCGGGATGGAACTCCGTCCCTCCCTCTTTTGTCTCTTTTATTGTCTTTAATATTTTTTCCTACCTCCTTTCGAGGAGTTGGGTTGCTTTTCTGGGTGCCTGATGTCCTCTGCCGGCATTCAGAAGTTGTTTTGTGGAATTTACTCGACGTTTAAATGCTCTTTTGATGAATTTGTGGGGGAGAAAGTGTTTTCCCCGTCCTACTCCTCTGCCATCTTGGCGCCTTCCTCACATTCACACCTTTTAAAAATAGCCCCTGGGACCTCCCTGGTGGTCCAGTGGTTAAGACTGCAAGTTCCCATGTCAGGGGGCCGAGGTTCAATACCTGGTCAAGGAGCTGGATCCCACATGCTACAACTAAAAAAGTAAAATAAAATAAAAATAGTCCCTTTGTGAATAAACTCTCCCTAAATGGTCCTAATTGGAATATGCCATCTCTTTCCAACTGGGATCCTGAATCATAAGGATGTGACTATATCCAGGCTGGGAAAGGGAGACATTGCTCTCTAAACATACACAAGCATGCACACACACACACACACACATACACACCCCTCAAATAATAGGATTCTGTCCATGGTTAACACTAGAAGTTACTCAATGGAAAATTAATCCTGGCTTCAAAAACTTCATAATCTATACTAACTGGCAACAGCAGAGGATACGGAAAGATAGCATTTTACAGAGTTCAAAAGACCCAGTGGAGATAAACATTATGTGCAAATTTCTTTAAATGGAAAGTTCATCCATCACTTGATCTCCGGTCGCTGTAAAGCACTGCCAGGGGATGCTGTGTGATTTGCTCTTCCAAGGCCATGGGCACCAAGCCAGGTGGTCAGCTGAAGCTTCCTCTATTATCTAAAATCCTATGGAGCAGGGAACGTTCTTTTCAATTCCTGAGAATTTATTCGACAGAGCATTTTTATGGCATGACTCGGGGAGCGGAAGCCAAAGTCTGGATCACAGCCAAAAACATATTTTTGGTTTGTTCACACACTGTTTGAAGTGAGGAAGCTGTAGTGTGTTGAGAAGCTGTAAACAGGCAAACACAGAACTGAGCTTGGGTTTAGCACCAAACTGTAGAACCACGCCATGCTTCACGGGGCAGGATGGTAATAAGGCGCCAAGAAGAACCAAAAGAAAAAACAAGCATCCCCTTGGCAACACAACAGCATCTAAAACAATTCCATTCTAACATCTGCCTTCAGTGTTTGGAGAGTAGGCATTGAACGGAGAGGGTCCTACAGATAGTATGCTGCTGCTGCTAAGTCGCTTCAGTCGTGTCCAACTCTGTGCGACCCCAGAGACGGCAGCCTACCAGGCTCCCCGGTCCCTGGGATTCTCCAGGCAAGAACACTGGAGTGGGTTGCCATTTCCTTCTCCTATGCGTGAACGTGAAAAGTGAAAGTGAAGTCACTCAGTTGTGTCCGACTCTTAGCGACCCCATGGACTGCAGCTCACCAGCCTCCTCCGTCCATGGGATTTTCCAGGCAAGAGTACTGGAGTGGGGTGGTATAGGAGAGTCCAAAGAGGTTACTTTCTCTCCGTAGCTGTCTCTTCTTCATTAAACAAAGCCTCAAAAAAACAGCTTCTCCTAAAATTTTACTTGAATGTCAAGGATTCCCTCCACAAAGGCAAAGAGTCTGCAGAGTTAGTCAAGGATCTGGCTTGTCTCTGGGTGCTTTCTATGAGAAAAGTGATGAGAAATCTTTGTTTACATATTTTGCTGCATGTAAAAATGTATTTGACCCTGTAAGTTATTGACCTTGAATATACTATCAGGGTGGTCTCTTGAGAATTCAAAAAAAAAAAAAAAAAAACACTCTCCTGGAAAGGGAGGAGAAAGGATGGCTCCCACGTCAGAATCTCATAGGCAGCCTGTCGACTACCAATCTATTTGGAAGCTCAGAGCACTGGGTTTCAGTTACTCTTGTAATAAGCTCTCCCAAGGGCCAGGGAGACCCTGCTACATACACGGCATGCGTGTGTGTGCTCAGTCATGCCCAACTCTTTGCGACCCCAAGCACTGCAGCCTGCCAGGCTTTCCTGTCCATGGTACTTTTCCAGACAAGAATACTGGAGTGGGTTGCCATTTCTTACTCCATTCTCCATATGACAGAAGGATTTTTGGTTTGTTTTATCGAATTAGCACTTTGACAATGCAGTTATGAATTTTCAAAGAGCCAAAAATCTCTTTGCAGGTGAACAAGGTGGAAGTCTAAAGTCAAAACTTGACATGAAAAGCAAAATTTTCATGTGTGTGTGTGTACTGGCAATGGACGCTATTTCTCTGAACTTCAGCAGTGTCGAGATAACACCCAGGGGAACAGAGCAGGATTCCGCCTGTCAGTCTGACCTGAGCAGGATGAACTCACTGCAGCCCTGTATTTGGGCAATACCTCCTGCTGCAATACTTGAAAATTCCTAAAAAATGGGTAGCTCTGCTCTTCCACGTTATACACCAGGGAGCCCAACGGAGAGCTTCATGACCAGAACACGATCACAGAACATGCTGGGGGCCAGGCAGGAGTTCAGAAGTGCCAGCCTGGGCCTGGGCCAGAGCACTACAGGTTTTAACCACGGCTGAGTACCACTCGTACCACCTTAGGATTTATCCTGAACAAATGGATAGTGGAGAATCTGCTCCCTCCCAGTTAGCCTTCTAAAAAGCAGTCAGCTGCCTGCACTGCTGATGCCAAGAGCGACAGAACACACATTATGTGTGTCGGGGGCCTGGCTCTGCCATCTGGCCTAGTCCTTCAGAACTCGGGCTGCAGAACTGGCTGGCGTCACTGACAGTTTTAAGCGTCTATTTATTTTGGTGTTGATTAGCAAAGAGTGTACATCTCTGACCAAACCACAAAGGGATGTTGTTTGCAAAAGGAATAAACAAGGCAAACGCTGTTTCACTGCCTTCCTGTTTAAATTATAAATCCAGCCGAGAGCCCAGAATGAAAAGGAAGGACGATATGGAGGAAAAAGAATTTTTAGAAAAGTGATATGAATAAGGAAACAGAGCTACCAGACAGTAACAGCTTATGCTCAGAGTGATTCTTGGAATACAAACTTCAAGTGTCAACCAACCTAAAAATCCCGTAAGTTAATGATTCATATTCCACTCAACTCCGAACTTTTTATTCCCTCTTTTCCCATTATTTGGGAAGTAAAAAAGGTAAAAATTAGATTTAAAAAAAAATCTTCAACATTTGCAGACTAAGGACTCCAGTTGCCCCTTCCCTCTTGGAAAAATGCCTCTCGGCTCAGACTAGGCTCAGAAAGAACACTTGGCTTCAATAAAAACAAAAGACCCATCAGAGCAAGTCATCACCCCCTCCTCGCTCCCCTCCCCTTCCTTCAACGAAGCCCTGATGTGTTTGTTGTAGAGGGCAGCCGTCTTGTTTGTCAGTATGAAGCGGATGCATCCTTTACTCCTCCCCTCAAATGAGCACAGGAATAAAGACCAGCAAGTGCTTTCTCTTCGGAGGCCCCAGTGGCCTCTGGATTACATGCTCCTCTTACGGCTCACTCCTTGGATACCTCGGCAATAAGTCATAAGTGAGTGAGGGTCGCTCAGTTGTGTCTGACTCTTTGCGACCCTTTGGACTATGCAGTCCATGGAATTCTCCAGGCAAGAATACTGGAGTGGGCAGCCTTTCACTTCTCCAGGGGATCTTCCCAACCCAGGGATTGAATCCATGTCTCCTTCATTGCAGGCAGATTCTTTACCAGCTGAGCCACCAGGGAAGGCCAAGAATACTGGAGTGGGGAGCCGTTCCCTTCTCCAGGGGATCTTCCCAACCCATGGATCAAACCCAGGTCTCCTGCATTGCAGGCAGATTCTTTACCAGCTGAGCCACCAGGGAAGTAAGTCATATGAACACTCGTAATGTGGGACTGGGCTTCCCCAGTGGTGCTAGTGGTAAAGAACCTGCCTGCCAATGCAGGAGACTTAAGAATGATGGGTTCGATCCCTGGGTGGGGAAGATGCCCTGGAGGAGGGCACAGCAACCCACTCCAGTGTTCTTGCCTGGAGAATCCCACAGACAGAGGAGCCTCGTGGGCTCTAGTCCGTAGGAGCGCAAAGAGTTGGACACGATGAAGCGACTGAGCACAGGCAGGCAATGTGTGACCACTTTTCCCCGAGACTCCGCCCCTTTCTTCCAACGCTTGACTCCTCTTTGCCCCACTTCTTAGAGTCAGGGAGAGGTGACCAGGGACAGGAGACGCTGAGAGGCATGCACTCACAGGGCTGACAGAGACTGAGCAGACAGGACACGAGGAATGAGGCAGTGAGGAAAAGCCGCAGGGAGGTGAGAGCCTGCCTAGATGGAACTGCTTCCTCTTTCCACACCCTCTTCTGCCTGCAGCTGTGGGGTCCTCCCTGCTCACATTCTTAAAGCTAACTAGAAGCCAAAGTCAAATATCACCCACCATGCTCCCACACAGCCTCCTTCCTAGATCTCCTGTCCAAGGTTCTGCTACAGGCGTGAGTGAAAAGGCGTGAAAGTGTCTTGTCCGCTTATCAAAGTGATGAAGACAAATGTGGCATGGGTCCCTTAAGAATGAAACCCTGGCATCATCTTTCATTGCTTTTATCCTCTGCCAAGGTTTATAGAGTGCTGGTGGAGCAGCCCCCTCAGTTCCCAAGGTAAGAATGTTCCCAGGTGAGGACCAAAGTTACTCTTTTTTTTTCCCCCCAGAAGGAAGTGCTTCTATAAAGGCTTACCAGTTTTATGACCCCTTCATCCTTTTAATTTCTTAAAAAGGAAGCCAGGGCACTAGAAATGACCTGTCAACCCTACGCAGTTAAGACAGTGAGCTCTTTCAGGAAACACACAAGTGTTAAAGCGCTTAGCAAAGTCATTCATTTAGTTGCTCAACATTGGGTGCTTCTCTGGGTCAGAGACAAGCAGGGCAATCTAGTGGGGAAGTCGACTTGAGAATAGACAGCCACGCTGAAAATGTGAACTGGGAGTGCAGAGATGTAATGAACATTTTGTAGCAAATAAGTCAGGTTGTAAGAATAAGGAAATTCAGGATTTTCAAGTCTTTGGTTCTAACTAAAAGTGGTATAAAAATTCTATTAGAAAAGTTGAAGGATTTTTATTTACTTATTCTCCCACTTTTATAAACATCTTTATTATACGTGGTTTTTTATTTTTTTGGTACCCCAGGTGAGACATGAACTCACAACCCTTAGCTTAGGATATGTGTGTTCTCTATTGAAATATATTCAACACATAACACTGTATAAATTTAAGATGTGTCACATATTAATTCGATACATTTATACATTAAGATGTGATCACCATTGTACTGATAATTAGCACTTCTATCATATTATATAATTGTCTTCTTTTACTGGTTGGAATCATTAACTTATAGACTCCTAGCAAGTCTCATGCTTATAATACAATATTATTGTCTGTATCCACTGTGCTATGCATTAGATCTCTAAATCTTATTTACTACCTGTTGCAAGTTTTTACCCTCACACATCTGTCCTTAGAGAGATAATGTGATACTGTCTTAGGATAAACATAAGGATAAAAATATTCACAGATCATATGTCTGAAGATAGTTTAGTATCTAATATATACCAGTGTTGGCAAGGATATGGGGAATAAGAATAGGATTTCCTATTCAAAATATAAATAAAATATAGATTTCTCAAAGATTTTTAAAACAGGGGATGAATGAGTCATAAGACTGTGGAAAGAAAACTAGCCAAAGTGGCCAGAGACCTGAATTCCAGTCCCTGGAGTACCAGGAACTACTTAGCCCCTCTGCTGATCAACCTCCCTCCCCACTCCATCTAAACTCTGTGCAAATTTTCACCAAGGTATGAAAGCTGTAAAAGTTTCAAATGTGAGGATCCTGAACAAATTAAACGTCTCAAAATAAAAGGTCGGATTCACATTCCTTTCTCAACAAGTTCCTAGCCTCACAGCAAGCAGCTCCTGCAACTTGTAAAGCAGACACTGTTGAGCAAGATTAATCTCTCTTTCTAC
This sequence comes from Bos indicus x Bos taurus, assembly GCF_003369695.1. Lineage (NCBI taxonomy): Eukaryota > Metazoa > Chordata > Mammalia > Artiodactyla > Bovidae > Bos > Bos indicus x Bos taurus. The sequence goes on from NC_040085.1 coordinate 3,764,214, forward strand.
CACGAGGTGGAGATAGTGGGTACGACACGTGCTTTTCTGCAGTTAGAAACTTGCTCAAGTGAACACAAGAGTCTTATAATCAAAGAAATTTAGAGTTTAAAAGAGCCTGAGAGCTCATTCCAACTCTCATATATTATAGATGTGGAAAATCATGTCCTTTGAGGTCAGAGTCTGAAGGCTGACATGGCAAAGACTGAAACCCACATCTTAAAATTCTACTAGTCCTCTTCAGTAAATATAAATTAAAAACCGAAAACTCAGCATTTCTTGGGAATACAAAGTTAAATCACTCAAAACTTGTTTAGCACTTTGCACTTTTGTAATCTAAAGCTTGATGATTAAGGAAGGGGGAATCTCTATCTGTGCTAAGTTCACAGATAAGACCACTAAGCAGTTTTTTCAAGTATCTAGTTTTGAAAGAGTCAACAAATTTCCTCATTTTATTGTCTAAAATTATGCAAAACACATGACTCATTTTGAAATAAAACCTGTCTCACCATTTTCACTTTTTAACATAGGGAATTCCTAACTTGAAATGCAGTGGGTTAGTTTTTCTCATCAAGATGTTTAGGAATGACCTAAATGTTAAAAACTAAAAGAGATTATTTAGTAAATCTGAAGCAGCTCTTGCAACGATATTTTTAAATAAGTCTGAGTAGGCAAGATAGTGTAATGGTTACAGACTATACTGCCTGGGGCAAATCCTGATTCACAGATCCACAGCGTACCAGCCCCATGACCTTGAGCAAGTTTCTTAACCACCTCATTGTTTTCCTTGTTATCAAATAGGGATGATAAAGTAGGACCTATTTCATTGGGTTGCTGTAAGACTTAAATGAATTAACACATGTGAAATGCTTAGAATGGTACCAGAATATAGAATCTGAGGCCAGTGAGGCTCCTTGGCTCGCCCAGAAATAATGACTCTTTTAAAAGAAGATGCTTGCTAATCTATAGATTCAATGTAATCCCTATCAAGCTACCAACAGCATTTTTCACAGAACTATAACAAATAATTTCACAATTTGTACAGAAATACAAAAAGCCTCAAATAGCCAAAGCAATCTTGAGAAAGAAGTATGGAACCGGAGGAATCAACCTGCCTCACTTCAGACTATACTACAAAGATACAGTCATCAAGACAGTATGGTACTGACACAAAGACAGAAATATAGATCAATGGAACAAAATAGAAAGCCCAGAGATAAATCCACACACCTATGGAGAAGGCAATGGCACCCCACTCCAGTACTCTTGCCTGGAAAATCCCATGGATGGAGAAACCTGGCAGGCTACAGTTCATGGGGTCGCTACAAGTCGGATACAACTGAGTGACTTCACTTTCAGTTTTCACTTTCATGCATTGGAGAAGGCAATGGCAACCCACTCCAGTGTTCTTGCCTGGAGAACCCCAGGGACGGGGGAGTCTGGTGGGCTGCCGTCTATGGGGTCACACAGAGTCGGACCTGACTGAAGCGACCTAGCAGCAGCAGCATGGACACCTTATCTTTGACAAAGGAGGCAAGAATATACAATGGAGAAAAGACAATCTCTTTTAACAAGTGGTGCTGGGAAAACTGGTCAACCACCTGTAAAAGAATGAAACTAGAACACTTTCTAACAACATACACAAAAATAAACTCAAAATGAATTAAAGATCTAAACATAAGACCAGAAACTATAAAACTCTTAGAGGAGAACACAGGCAAAACACTCTATGACATAAATCACAGCAGGATCCTCTATGACCCATCTCCCAGAATATTGGAAATAAAAGCAAAAATAAACAAATGGGACCTAATTTAACTTAAAAGCTTTTGCACAATGAAGGAAACTATAAGCAAGGTGAAAAGACAACCTTCAAAATGGGAGAAAATAATAGCAAATGAAGCAACTGACAAAGAATTAATCTCAAAAATACACAAACAACTCATGCAGCTCAATACCAGTAAAATAAATGACCCAATCAAAAAATGGGCCAAGGAACTAAACAGACATTTCTCCAAAGAAGACATACAGGTGGCTAACAAACACATGAAAAGATGCTCCACATCACTCATTATCAGAGAAATGCAAATCAAAACCACAGTGAAGTTCCATCCCACAGTGGTCAGAATGGCTGCTATCCAAAAGTCTACAAGCAATAAATACTGGAGAGGAGGTGCAGAAAAGGGAACCCTCTTACACTCTTGGTGGAAATGAAAACTAGTACAGCCACTATGGAGAACAGTGTGGAGATTCCTTAAAAAACTGAACACAGAACTGCCATATGACCAGCAATCCCGCTGCTGGGCAAACACACTGAGAAAACCACAATTGAAAGAGACATGTGTACCCCACTGTTCATCACAGCACTGTTTACAATAGCCAAGACATGGAAGCAACCTAGATGTTCATCGGCAGATGAATGGATAAGAAAGCTTTGGTACATATACACAATGGAGTATAACTCAGCCATTAAAAAGAAGGAATTTGAATCAGTTCTAATGAGGTGGATGAAACAGGAGCCTATTATATAGGGTGAAGTAAGAAAGAAAAACACCAATACATTAATGCATATATATGGAATTTAGAAAGATGGTAACGGCAACCCTATATGCAAGGCAGCAAAAGAGACATAGATATATATAAAGAACAGACTTTTGGACTCTGTGGGAGAAGGCAAGGGTGGGATGACTTGAGAGAATAGCATTGAAATACGTATATTCAGTTCAGTTCAGTCACTCAGTCGTGTCTGACTCTTTGTGACCCCACGAATCACAGCACACCAGGCCTCCCTGTCCATCACCAACTCCTGGAGTTCACTCAAACTCACGTCCATTGAGTCAGTGATGCCATCCAGCCATCTCATCCTCTGTTGTCCCCTTCTCCTCCTGCCCCCAATCCCTCCCAGCATCAGGGTCTTTTCCAATGAGTCAACTCTTCGCCTCAGGTGGCCAAAGTATTGGAGTTTCAGCTTCAGCATCAGTCCTTCCAATGAACACCCAGGACTGATCTCCTTTAGGATGGACTGGTTGGATCTCCTTGCAGTCCAAGGGACTCTCAAGAGTCTTCTCCAACACCACAGCTCAAAAGCATCAATTCTTCAGCGCTCAGCCTTCTTCACAGTCCAACTCTCACATCCATACATGACCACAGGAAAAACCATAGCCTTGACTAGACGGACCTTTGTTGGCAAAGTAATGTCTCTGCTTTTGAATATGCTATCTAGGTTGGTCATAACTTTCCTTCCAAGGAGTAAGTGTCTTTTAATTTCATGGCTGCAGTCACCATCTGCAATGATTTTGGAGCCCAGAAAAATAAAGTCTGACACTGTTTCCACTGTTTCCCCATCTATTTGCCATGAAGTGATGGGACCAGATTTGCTTTAAGCCAACTTTTTCACTCTCCTCTTTCACTTTCATCAAGAGGCTTGAAGTGCACCAGCTGTGATGGACCACACAGAAGCGCAGCCAAGAGGAGCTACCCCTCACCCAAGGTCAGGGCGGCGACCGAGAGTGCCAGGCTGCATCGGCACAGGAGTGGCCGAGAGGACCTACCCCATGTCCGAGGTCAGGGGCGGTGGCCAAGAGGAGCTACCACACATCCGAGGTCAGGGCGGCGGCCAAGAGGAGCTACCCCACGTCCAAGGAGCGGCAGCTGCGCCAGCGCAAGAGGGCCTAGAGGAGCTACTCCACGTTCAAGGTCAGGAGGGGTGGCGGTGAGGAGATACACTTTGTCCAAGGTAAGGAGCAACGGCTGCGCTTTGCTGGAGCAGCCATGAAGAGATACCCCACGTCCAAGCTAAGAAAAACCCAAGTAAGACGGTAGGTGTTGCAAGAGGGCATCAGAAGGCAGACACACTGAAACCACAATCACAGAAAACTAGTCAATCTGATCACATGGACCACAGCCTTGTCTAACTCAATGAAACTCAGCCATGGCCTGTGGGGCCACCCAAGACAGATGGGTCATGGTGGAGAGGTCTGACAGAATGTGGTCCACTGGAGAAGGGAATGGAAAACCACTTCAGTATTCTTGCCTTGAGAACCCCATGAACAGTATGAAAAGGCAAAATGATAGGATACTGAAAGAGGAACTCCCCGGGTCAGTAGGTGCCCAATATGCTACTGGAGATCAGTGGAGAAATAACTCCAGAAAGAATGAAGGGATGGAGCCAAAGCAAAAACAATACCCAGTTGTGGATGCGACTGGTGATAGAAGCAAGGTCCGATGCTGTAAAGAGCAATATTGCACAGGAACCTGGAATATCAGGTCCATGAATCAAGGCAAATTGCAAGTGGTCAAGCAGGAGATGGCAAGAGTGAACGTCGACATTCTAGGAATCAGGAAACTAAAATGGACTGGAATGGGTGAATTTAACTCAGATGACCATTATATCTACTACTGCGGGCAGGAATCCCTTAGAAGAAATGGAGTAGCCATCATGGTCAACAAAAGAGTCCGAAATGAAGTACTTGGATGCAGTCTCAAAAATGACAGAATGATCTCTGTTCGTTTCCAAGGCAAATCATTCAATATCACAGTAATCCAAGCCTACGCCCCAATCAGGAACACTGAAAAAGCTGAAGTTGAACGGTTCTATGAAGACCTACAAGACCTTTTAGAACTAACACCCAAAAAAGATGTCCTTTTCATTATAGGGGACTGGAATGCAAAAGTAGGAAGTCAAGAAACACCTGGAGTAACAGGCAAATTTGGCCTTGGAGTACGGAATGAAGCAGGACAAAGACTAATAGAGTTTTGCCAAGAGAACGCACTGGTCATAGCAAACACCCTCTTCCAACAACACTGGAGAAGACTCTACACATGGACATCACCTGATGGTCAACACCAAAATCAGATTGATTATATTCTTTGCAGCCAAAGATGGAGAAGCTCTATACAGTCAGCAAAAAAAAAAAAAAAAGACCGGGAGCTGACTGTGGCTCAGATCATGAACTCCTTATTGCCAAATTCAGACTTAAATTGAAGAAAGTGGGGAAAACCACTAGACCATTCATGTATGACCTAAATCAAATCCCTTACGATTATACAGTGGAAGTGAAATAGATTTAAGGGACTAGATCTGATAGAGTGCCTGATGAACTATGGACAGAGGTTCATGACATTGTACAGGAGACAGGAATCAAGACCATTCCCATGGAAAAGAAATGCAAAAAAGCAAAATGGCTGTCTGAGGAGGCCTTACAAATAGCTGTGAAAAGAAGAGAAGCGAAAAGTAAAGATACAAGCATCTGAATGCAGAGTTCCAAAGAATAGCAAGGAGAGATAAGACAGCCTTCCTCAGGGATCAATGCAAAGAAATAGAGGAAAACAATAGACTGGGAAAGACTAGAGATCTCTTCAAGAAAATTAGAGATGCCAAGGGAACATTTCAGGCAAAGATGGGCTCGATAAAGGACAGAAATGGTATGGATCTAACTGAAGCAGAAGATATTAAGAAGAGGTGGCAAGAATACACAGAAGGACTGTACAAAAAAGATCTTCATGACCAAGATAATCACGATGGTGTATCACTCACCTAGAGCCAGACATCCTGGAATGTGAAGTTAAGTGGGCCTTAGAAAGCATCACTACGAACATGTATATTACCATGTGTGAAATAGATCACCAGTCCAAGTTCAGTGCATGAATCAGGGCACTCAAAGCCAGTACATTGGGACAACCCAAAGGGATGGGATGGGAAAGGAGGCGGGAGGGGGGCTCGGGATGGGGGACACATGTACACCTATGGCTGATTCATGTCAGTTCAGTTCAGTCACCCAGTCGTGTCCGACTCTTTGAGACCCCATGAACCACAGCACGCTAGGCCTCCCTGTCCATCACCAACTCCCGGAGTTCACCCAAACTCATGTCCATTGAGTCGGTGATGCCATCCAACCATCTCATCCTCTGTCGTCCCCTTCTCCTCTTGCCCTCAATCTTTTCCAGCATCAGGGTCTTTTCCAATGAGTCAACTCTTCACCTCAGGTGGCCAAAGTATTGGAGTTTCAGTTTCAACATCACTCCTTCCAATGAACACCTGACTGATCTCCTTTAGGATGGACTGGATGGATCTCCTGGCAGTCCAAGGGACTCTCAAGAGTCTTCTCCACCACAGTTCAAAAGCATCAATTCTTCCGCGGTCAGCTTTCTTTATAGTCCAACTCTCACATCCATACATGACTACTGGAAAAACCATAGCCCTGACTAGACAGATGTTTATTGACAATGTAATGTCTCTGCTTTTTAATATGCTGTCTAGGTTGGTCATAACTTTCCTTCCAAGGAATAAGCATCTTTTAATTTCATGGCTGCAGTCAACATCTGCAGTGATTTTGGAGCCTAGAAAAATAAAGTCTGACACTGTTTCCACTGTTTCCCCATCTATTTGCCATGAAGTGATGGGACCAGATGCCATGATCTTAGTTTTCTGAATGTTGAGCTTTAAGGCAACTTTTTCACTTTCCTCTTTCACTTTCATCAAGAGGCTCTTTAGTTCTTCTTCGCTTTCTGCCATAAGGGTGGTGTCATCTGCATATCTGTGGTTACTGATATTTCTCCTGGCAATCTTGAATCCAGCTTGTGCTTCTTTCAGCCCAGCGTTTCTCATGATGTACTCTGCACATAAGTTAAATAAACAGGGTGACAATATACAGCCTTGACGTACTGCTTTTCCTATTTGGAACCAGTCTGTTGTTCCATGTCCAGTTCTAACTAGTGCTTCCTGATCTGCATACAGGTTTCTCAAGAGGCAGGTCAGGTCTTCATCTCTTGAAGAATTTTTACAGTTTATTGTGATCCACACAGTCAAAGGCTTTGGCATAGTCAATAAAGCAGAAATAGATACTTCTCTGGAACTCTCTTGCTTTTTCGATGATCCAGCGGATGTTTGCAATTTGATCTCTGGTTCCTCTGTCTTTGCTAAAACCAGCTTAAATATCTGGAAGTTCATGGTTCACATATTGCTGAAGCCTGGTTTGGGGAATTTTGAGCATTACTTTACTAGCGTGTGAGATGAGTGCAATTGTGCGGTAGTTTGAGCATTCTTTGGCATTGCCTTTCTTTGGGATTGGAATGAAAACTGACCTTTTCCAGTCCTGTGGCCACTGTTGAGTTTTCCAAATTTGCTGACATATTGAGTGAACCACTTTCACAGCATCATCTTCCAGGATTTGAAATAGTTCAACTGGAATTCCATCACCTCCACGAGCTTTGTTTGTAGTGATGCTTCCTAAGGCCCACTTGACTTCACATTCCACGATGTCTGGCTCTAGTTGTGTGATCACACCATCGTGATTATCTTGGTCATGAAGATCTTTTTTGGACAGTTCTTCTGTGTATTCTTGCCACCTCTTCTTAATATCTTCTGCTTCTGTTAGGTCCCTACCATTTCTGTCCTTTATTGAGCCCATCTCTGCATGAAATGTTCTCTTAGCATCTCTAATTTTCTTGAAGAGATCTCTAGTCTTTCCCATTCTATTGTTTTCCTCTCTTTCTTTGCATTGATCGCTGAGGAAGGCCTTCTTATTTCTCCTTGGCATTCTTTGGAACTCTGCATTCAGATGCTTATATCTTTCCTCTTCTCCTTTATTTTTTGCTTCTCTCCTTTTCACAACTTTTGTAAGGCCTCCTCAGACAGCCATTTTGCCTTTTTGCATTTCTTTTTCTTGGGGATGGCCTTGATGCATGTCTCCTGTACAATGTCACAAACCTCAGTCCATAGTTCATCAGGGACTCTGTCTATCAGATCTAGTCTCTTAAATCTATTTCTTACTTCCACTGTATAATCATAAGGGATTTGATTTAGGTCATACATAATGGTCTAGTGGTTTTCCCCACTTTCTTCAATTTAAGTCTGAATTTGGTAATAAGGAGTTCATGATCTGAGCCACAGTCAGCTCTGGGTCTTGTTTTTGCTGACTGCATAGAGCTTCTCCATCTTTGGCTAAAACCACCACAATATTGTAAAGTAATTAGCCTCCAATTAAAATAAATAATTTTTAAAAAAGAAGATGCTTACTAACCCAAGATAATTTCTAATTGAGTCTCTTGAAGTCAGAATAAAACAGTGGAGAAAAGTCAAGCAAAATGTTTGGGGAGGCTAGTTGCTGCAGTGAGTGGTCTCTAAACTCTTTTGGAGTAAGCAGCCTTTACCCTCCCTTCACTTCTTGACCTCAGGGTAGTCTAAACACTCAAATTTGTTTTCCCCCTGAAGATAAAATGTTGGTAACTTATTAGGGAGAATGCTCAGGGGCAAACGCAGTCAGTTATATGAACAAATTTTTAAAGTGTGGTATTTGCTTTCCTGTTCAAGACTGTTGGAAGGGAGGAAGTTGGAGAAATAAATGACCCTCCCATTCTTCTGCAATTTGAGTTCAGTTTTCTTATTTCAGATCAAATGTAGAACCATTTGGGTAGACTATGTCTTCCCTTCGATCCCCTCTTTACTCAGATGCACTTTTACTCCTACAAAGGGTCCAGGGTGATATCTGCATTAGAGCCGACATTCCTGAGTTCACGTAGCAGCCAGTCAGAGCTGTGGAAAGTATTTAGGGCTGATGGTGAAGGGAACCATCCTTTACCTCCACTGCAAACTTTGAGTTGCATTTCAGTCTTATCTTTTCTAAAAGTCTCAGACCACTATGCAAATCTTTACTGCAAGTGAACCCTTCCCTTCCCTTGATCTCAGGACAGGAGGCTAGGGTTGATCTGAAAGGCTACATGAACACAGATTTGGAAGGGCAAGGTTCAAGCACATCCCTGTGACTCACAGTAAGGGGCTGTTGAATACATAGTACATATGGAGGTGTGCTTGTGTTCTCAAGCAGTACCTGTTAATTGTATTTTTCATAGTCATAATCACAAAATGTCAATCTTATTCAGGTTAAGAAAAAAAATCCAGTTTTAGAGGCCTGAGATGACTAGCAGATACAAGAAGGGCACACAACCCCTTTTTACCACTTTCTAGCTATGTGATTCTGCCAACTAAGAACTGGCACTTGCCATCTGCCTCTACAAGAGTTGGGTCACAAGCCACTACAGCTGCTGACCTTCAACACCCCCTGAGGGGAGTTCAGGGTTGAGATTAGCAATAAGGCACTCTGTGCTCTGGGAAAAATTAGCAGAGCAGGCATTCAGAGAGTTAGATATTTTCAGGAGAAGATTTTATGAGCCCAAGTCTTACATCTCCTTATATCCAGAAAAGCATTAAAGTCATTAACTCATGACTAGCAGCAAGCCTCTGCAAAAACCTGTGCTTGCCTGCACACACACCACCCCAGCCTTCACTAAAATCATACGTAACGCCGACCTTCCCCTACCTCTATGGAGAAGTGTCTCAGAGGTATTCGAAATGCTGCCTGGGGCTTCCCTAGTGGCTCAGACGGTAAAGAATCTGCCTGCAGGAGACCCGGTTTGATTCCTGGATGGGGAAAGTCATCAGCCCAAGAAATATCAATCTGGTTTTCATTCCAGGGCTGCTGTGAACTTGGAAAAATTAAATCTTTGGTAGGGCAGTCCTAACGTAGGACCGCTGGGTTCGCAGGGAAACAAAACCGGCTCCACTGCAGACTCTTCCTCCCTGTTAACCCGCGCCCGCCCGCCTCCCCCCCGCACCCGTTTCCCGCCCCACCCCCGTCACCGCCTCCCCCGGCCGCCAGCCCCCCGCCTCCCCCACACCTGCCTAACCACTCCCCGCCTCGCCCCCACCCCGGCTTTCCTGGTTGCCCATCTCCCCCTGCTCCATTCCTGGGGGCCCCTCCCTTCTCTCTCCATCCTCCCACTTTAAGGCCGCTAGGCAGAGTCCACTCGGGTCTTCGGCGTACTGACTCGCAATGCCCCGCAGCTGGCATTGCCCAGAAGCCCCTTCCTGGGACCTTCCGAAAACCGAAGGCAGAAAACCCGCCGGGATAGGTGGGGCGCGAAAAGACGCGGCGGGGAGGGAGCGGGGGGCGCGCCCTGGAGCCGGGCATGCGCAGAGACCTCCGCGGGCTGCGGGCCTGGGAGGAGCGAGCACGGCGCCGCCCGTGAGAGAAGCCGCCCCTTCGAGAGTCAGGCCGGGGACGCAGCCGGTTGTTCTGGCTCGCTCGGGGTCCAGAGCCCATTTCTAAGAGGCTCGCGGGCCGGGCGGGCCCCGGGGGCGCTGTGTACCTGGTAGCGGCCGGTGAGCAGCTGGCTCCGCGAGGGCGTGCACAGCGGCTGCGTGTAGTAGTTGTCCAGCAGCACCCCGCCAGCCGCCAGCGCGTCCAGGCGCGGCGTGCGGATGGCCGAGCCGTGGAAGCCCACGTCGTTCCAGCCCAGGTCGTCCGCCAGCACGAAGACGAGGTGGGGCGGCCGGCTAGCTCCGGCGCCCGAGCCCAGCGGCGGCAGCAGCAGCAGCAGTAGCAGCAGCCCCAACGGGAGGATGGCGGAGAGGAGCGGCCCGGGGCCTCGCGGCGGGCTCTCGACGCCGCGCGCGCCCATCCTGCGCCGCCCGCAGTGCCGGCGTTTGTGGCGGCGCCGCCGGCCCCAGGCACCGCTTATAGAAGCAGGAACTGGGCGGCCCAGGCCCGCCCCGCCCCGGCTCGGGACTTCACCCCCAGCTGGCCGCGGGCAGGGGAGACCCGCGCCCGCCGCCTCCGACGCGGGCCGGTAGGGAGGAGTCAGCCTGGAAGAAGCCGGGCCGTGCCTGCTGCCGTGCTCCGTGGCAACTCCGTGGGTGCTGGAAAGCAGCCAAGACTTCTTATCTTTCCACGGAAGAACTATGCCTCGTGGCACCCCTGAAAGAGAGCAGATCTGTTCTTTTTACTAATTCTTAACAGCTTACAAAGTATGTTTCACATCTCTCATTTCTTTACATCTTGAAACAACCCTGGCTGCCAGGAATCACAATTACTGCCTACCCCCCCCCCCCCCCCATAAATAATAAACAAGCTTGTAGTTGGCTGAGCCTAACTCAAACTCAGTTCTGACTCCAGATCTTGAGCTATGATGTTTTAAAGGTCGTGACTCATTTCTAGCAGAATTATTTCTGACCAAAGAACCCAGCGTCGTGCAGGTGGGAGAACGATGAAGAGACAAGAGGTCTGGATGTTTCCGATTAATTTAAGAATAGCGCACGCCTGTGAAGCCACTTCCTCCCCACCAGCAAAAAAAAAAAAAAAAAGTCAAATACACACTCCGACTGCACGGGGCCCTTTTACAGATGCAGTTGGGTGTTGATTGAGGTGCTCTTTGGACGCTGAGCAGCTCGTTAACCTGTCTGGTTCATGCTCCCTTTAAGAGCTGTTCTTTGAAATTTAATCGCTCAGTCGTGTCTGGCTCTGTGCAACCCCAAGGACTGCAGCTCGCCAGCCTCCTCTGTCAATGGGGTTCTCCAGGCAAGAATACTGGAGTGGGTTGCCATGCCCTGCTCCAGGGGATCTTCCCAACCCAGGGATGGAATCCAGGTCTCCCGCATTGCAGGCAGATTCTTTACCGTCTGGGCCACCAGCTGGCTCCCCCACAATCAAGTAGTGAACCAAAGAAATAAAATATGTCATTTGCCTTAAATAATCTGTGGATGGAAGGAAAAATTCCCTTAGCCACGTGCTCATTGAATGGGGAAGTTAGCCTTATGACCAGTATATTCCCATTGCCATCAAGACTCAGCCTACTCTGTGTCTGGAGACAGAAAAGAACTGTTAACAGTTGTAGGGGAAGACATTTTGCACAGCATCCTTGCAAATTTTCTGCATCTGATTCCATGGGAATCATTTTACAACTCTATAGGTTGTAGGTAACATATAGGTTGTAGATAACCAGCCAGCTATAGGCGATGAAAACTAATTGTGTGTGTTAGTTGTACCGTCCTGTTTCTTTGCCACCCCATAGCCTGCCAGGCTCCTCGGTCCAATGGAATTCTCCAGGCAAGAATACTGAGAGTGGGTTGCCATTTCCATCTCCAGAGGATCTTCCAGATCCGGGGATTGAACTAGAGTCTCCTGCATTGCAGGGAGATTCTTTACCATCTGAGCCACACATGCAAATGAATTCTATCCAGTGGAGCTGCACCCTCACCGCCACCACCATAGAAAGAAGTTTTGCCTCTACTTACACGTGTCATATTCCTGATGTGTTCCTTGGATTGTCCTTTGAACTGGTATTAACGCTTCACCAGTTTTCTCATTAATGAGTTAAATAAGATATTTAACATGTATTCATTTTTATATATGCATAAGGGTTGTGATTTTATCTTTTTTAAAAAATAATTATACTTTAGCACGTTTTAGACTATTTCCCTCTTACATACATATAATTTTTTTTTTCTTTGCAGATGTAGATTAGTTTATACCACATCCACTTTTCATCTCTGGGGGAATAAAAAAAATTAACAGGAAAAAATTTTAATTTAACATTAAAGTAATTTTTTATTTATTTTTTTGTTTTCTATCCTTTCTTTTTTTAATTTTAATTTTATTTTATTTTTAAACTTTACAATACTGTATTGGTTTTGCCAAATATCGAAATGAATCTGCCACAGGTATACCTGTGTTCCCCATCCTGAATCCTCCTCCCTCCTCCCTCCCCATACCATCCCTCTGGGTCGTCCCAGTGCACCAGCCCCAAGCATCCAGTATCGTGCATCGAACCTGGACTGGCGACTCATTCCATATATGATATTGTACGTATTTCAATGCCATTCTCCCAAATCATCCCACCCTCTCCCTCTCCCACAGAGTCCAAAAGACTGTTCTATACATCAGTGTCTCTTTGGCTGTCTCGTACACAGGGTTATTGTTACCATCTTTCTAAATTCCATATATATGCGTTAGTATACTGTATTGGTGTTTTTCTTTCTGGCTTACTTCACTCTGTATAATAGGCTCCAGTTTCATCCACCTCATTAGAACTGATTCAAATGTATTCTTTTTAATGGCTGAGTAATACTCCATGGGTATATGTACCACAGCTTTCTTATCCATTCATCTGTTGATGGGCATCTAGGTTGCTTCCATGTCCTGGCTATTATAAACAGTGCTGCGATGAACACTGGGGTACACGTGTCTCTTTCAATTCTGGTTTCCTCAGTATGTATGCCCAGCAGTGGGATTGCTGGATCATAAGGCGGTTCTATTTCCAGTTTTTTAAGGAATCTCCACACTGTTCTCCATAGTGGCTGTACTAGTTTGCATTCCCACCAACAGTGTAAGAGGGTTCCCTTTTCTCCACACCCTCTCCAGCATTTATTGCTTGTAGACTTTTGGATCACAGCCATTCTGACTGGCGTGAAATGGTACCTCATAGTGGTTTTGATTTGCATTTCTCTGATAATGAGTGATGTGGAGCATCTTTTCATGTGTTTGTTAGCCATCTGTATATCTTCTTTGGGGAAATGTCTATTTAGTTCTTTGGCCCATTTTTTGATTGGGTCATTTATTTTTCTGGAATTGAGCTGTAGGAGTTGCTTGTATATTTTTGAGATTAGTTGTTTGTCAGTTGCTTCATTTGCTATTATTTTCTCCTATTCTGAAGGCTGTCTTTTCACCTTGCTTATAGTTTCCTTTGTTGTGCAGAAGCTTTTAAGTTTAATTAGGTCCCATTTGTTTATTTTTGCTTTTATTTCCAATATTCTGGGAGGTGGGTCCTAGAGGATCCTGCTCTAATGTATGTCGGAGAGTGTTTTGCCTATGTTCTCCTCTAGGGGTTTTATAGTTTCTGGTCTTACGTTGAGATCTTTAATCCATTTTGAGTTTATTTTTGTGTATGGTGTTAGAAAGTGCTCTAGTTTCATTCTTTTACAAGTGGTTGACCACTTTTCCCAGCACCACTTGTTAAAGAGATTGTCTTTAATCCATTGTATATTCTTGCCTCCTTTGTCAAAGATAAGGTGTCCATATGTGTGTGGATTATCTCTGGGCTTTCTATTTTGTTCCATTGATCTATATTTCTGTCTTTGTGCCAGTACCATACTGTCTTGATGACTGTGGCTTTGTAGTAGAGCCTGAAGTCAGGTAGGTTGATTCCTCCAGTTCCATTCTTCTTTCTCAAGATAGCTTTGGCTATTCGAGGTTTTTTGTATTTCCATACAAATTGTGAAATTCTTTGTTCTAGCTCTGTGAAGAATACCGTTGGTAGCTTGATAGAGATTGCATTGAATCTATAAATTGCTTTGGGTAGTATACTCACTTTCACTATATTGATTCTTCCGATCCATGAACATGGTATACTTCTCCATCTATTAGTGTCCTCTTTGATTTCTTTCACCAGTGGTTTATAGTTTTCTATATAAAGGTCTTTAGTTTCTTTAGGTAGATATATTCCTAAGTATTTTATTCTTTCCGTTGCAATGGTGAATGGAATTGTTTCCTTAATTTCCCTTTCTGTTTTCTCATTATTAGTGTATAGGAATGCACGGGATTTCTGTGTGTTGATTTTATATCCTGCAACTTTACTATAATCATTGATTAGTTCTAGTAATTTTCTGGTGGAGTCTTTAGGGTTTTCTATGTAGAGGATCATGTCATCTGCAAACAGTGAGAGTTTTACTTCTTCTTTTCCAATTTGGATTCCTTTTATTTCTTTTTCTGCTCTGATTGCTGTGGCCAAAACTATGTTGAATAGTAATGGTGAAAGTGGGTACCCTTGTCTTGTTCCTGACTTTAGAGGAAATGCTTTCAATTTTTCACCATTGAGGATAATGTTTGCTGTGGGTTTGTCATATATAGCTTTTATTATGTTGAGGTATGTTCCTTCTATTCCTGCTTTCTAGAGAGTTTTTATCATAAATGGATGTTGAATTTTGTCAAAGGCTTTCTCTGCATCTGTTGAGATAATCATATGGTTTTTAGTTTTCAATTTGTTAATGTGGCGTATGACATTGACTGATTTGCGGATATTGAAGAATCCTTGCATCCCTGGGATAAAGCCCACTTGGTCATGGTGTATGATCTTTTTAATGTGTGGTTGGATTCTGATTGCTAAAATTTTGTTAAGGATTTTTGCATCTATGTTCATCAGTGATATTGGCCTGTAGTTTTCTTTTTTTGTGGGATCTTTGTCAGGTTTTGGTATTGAGAGAATCAGTTCCTAGACAGGTTGATAGGGAGTCTAGGGGTCTCCAAGGAGAGAGGGGTCTGGAATTCTCAAGGAGGAAGAAAGGACAAACTTTTTTTCTTTCTCCACATTCCTTAGGATTATATAACAATAATGTATCCTGCCTAAGGACAGTCTTTGGATTCAATCTTCTGTTATCTTAAAATGTTAATTATGGGAGTAGACCCGGTCTTACAAGGATGTATCTTGCGTGAGAACAGTGTTATCTTAAAATGTAAATTATGGGAGTAGGTCTGATGAGGTCTTTACAATCTCCAGATATTCTTTGGATTATATAACCTCATTGTTAACACTAGCAAGCGGGTACTCTTTCTACCCCCTTCTGATGCCTATGTCAGAAGCTTTCTCTATCTCCTTTATACTTTAATAAAACTTTATTACACAAAAGCTCTGAGCGATCAAGCCTCGTCTCTGGCCCCGGATTGAATTCTTCTCCTCCGGGGGCCAAGAATCCCGGTGTCTTCACGTGATTCAACAACCTTTCAGTATTACGGTGATGGTGGCCTCATAGAAGGAGTTTGGAAGTTTACCTTCCTCTGCAACTTTCTGGAAGAATTGGAGTAGGATAGGTGTTAGCTCTTCTCTAAATTTTTGGTAGAATTCAGCTGTGAAGCCGTCTGGACCTGGGCTTTTGTTTGCTGGAAGATTTTTGATTACAGTTTCAATTTCTGTGCTTGTGATGGGTCTGTTAAGATTTTCTATTTCTTCCTGGTCCAGCTTTGGAAAGTTGTACTTTTCTAAGAATTTGTCCATTTCTCCACGTTGTCCATTTTACTGGCATATAATTGTTGATAGTAGTCTCTTATGATCCTTTGTATTTCTGTGTTGTCTGTTGTGATCGCTCCATTTTCATTTCTAATTTTATTGATTTGGTTTTTCTACTTTTGTTTCTTGATGAGTCTGGCTAATGATTTGTCAATTGTATTTATTCTTTCAAAGAACCAGCTTTTGGCTTTGTTGATTTTTGCTATGGTCTCTTTTGTTTCTTTTGCATTTATTTCTGCCCTAATTTTTAAGATTTCTTTCCTTCTACTAACGCTGGGGTTCTTCATTTCTTCCTTTTCTAGTTGCTTTAGGTGTAGAGTTAGGTTATTTATTTGACTTTTTTCTTGTTTCTTGAGGTATGCCTGTTTGCTATGAACTTTCCCCTTAGGACTGCTTTTACAGTGTCCCACAGGTTTTGGGTTGTTGTGTTTTCATTTTCATTCGTTTCTATGCAAATTTTGATTTCTTTTTTGATTTCTTCTGTGATTTGTTGGTTATTCAGCAGCGTGTTGTTCAGCCTCCATATGTTGGAATTTTTAATAGTGTTTCTCCTGTAATTGAGATCTAATCTTACTGCATTGTGGTCAGAAAAGATGCTTGGAATGATTTCAATTTTTTTGAATTTACCAAGGCTAGATTTATGGCCCAGAATGTGATCTATCCTGGAGAACGTTCCATGTGCGCTTGAGAAAAAGGTGAAATTCATTGTTTGGGGATGAAATGTTCTATAGATATCAATTAGGTCTAACTGGTCTATTGTATCGTTTAAAGTTTGTGTTTCCTTGTTAACTTTCTGTTTAGTTGATCTATCCATAGGTGTGAGTGGGGTATTAAAGTCTCCCACTATTATTGTGTTATTGTTAATTTCTCCTTTCATACTTGTTAGCATTTGTCTTACATATTGCGGTGCTCCCGTGTTGGGTGCATATATATTTATAATTGTTATATCTTCTTCTTGGATTGATCCTTTGATCATTATGTAGTGACCGTCTTTGTCTCTCTTCACAGCCTTTGTTTTATTTTTATTTTTTTAATTTTAATTTATTTTATTTTATTTTCAAACTCCACATAATTGTATTAGCTTTGCCAAACATCAAAATGAATCCACCACAGGTATACATGTGTTCCCCATCCTGAACCCTCCTCCCTCCTCCCTCCCCATACCGTCCCTCTGGGTCGTCCCAGTGCACTAGCCCCAAGCATCCAGTATCGTGCATTGAACCTAGACTGGCATCTCGTTTCATACATGATATTTTACATGTTTCAATGCCATTCTCCCAATTCTTCCCACCCTCTCCCTCTCCCACAAAGTCCATAAGACTGTTTTATACGTCAGTGTCTCTTTTGCTGTCTCGTATACAGGGTTATTGTTACCATCTTTCTAAATTCCATATATATGCGTTAGTATACTGTATTGGTGTTTTTCCTTCTGGCTTACTTCACTCTGTATAATAGGCTCCAGTTTCATCCACCTCATTAGAACTGATTCAAATGTATTCTTTTTAATGGCTGAGTAATACTCCATTGTGTATATGTACCACAGCTTTCTTATCCATTCATCTGCTGATGGACATCTAGGTTGCTTCCATGACCTGGCTATTATAAACAGTGCTGCGATGAACATTGGGGTACACATGTCTCTTTCCCTTCTGGTTTCCTCAGTGTGTATGCCCAGCAGTGGGATTGCTGGATCATAAGGCAGTTCTATTTCCAGCTTTTTAAGGAATCTCCACACTGTTCTCCATAGTGACAGCCTTTGTTTTAAAGTCTATTTTATCTGATATGAGTATTGCTACTCCTGCTTTCTTTTGGTCCCTATTTGCATGGAAAATCTTTTTCCAGCCCTTCAGTTTCAGTCTGTATGTGTCCCCTGTTTTGAGGTGGGTCTCTTGTAGACAGCATATGTAGGGGTCTTGTTTTTGTATCCATTCAGCCAGTCTTTGTCTTTTGGTTGGGGCATTCAACCCATTTACGTTTAAGGTAATTATTGATAAGTATGATCCCGTTGCCATTTACTTTATTGTTTGGGGTTCAAATTTATACACCGTTTTTGTGTTTCCTGTCTAGAGAATATCCTTTAGTATTTTTTGGAGAGCTGGTTTGGTGGTGCTGAATTCTCTCAGCTTTTGCTTGTCTGTAAAGCTTTCGATTTCTCCTTCACATTTGAATGAGATCCTTGCTGGTACAATAATCTGGGCTGTAGGTTATTTTCTTTCATCACTTTAAGTATGTCTTGCCATTCCCTCCTGGCTTGGAGAGTTTCCATTGAAAGATCAGCTGTTATCCTTATGGGAATTCCCTTGTGTGTTATTTGTTGTTTTTCCCTTGCTGCTTTTAATATTTGTTCTTTGTGTTTGATCTTTGTTAATTTGATTAATATGTGTCTTGGGGTATTTCGCCTTGGCTTTATCCTGTTTGGGACTCTCTGGGTTTCTTGGACTTGAGTGATTATTTCCTTCCCCATTTTAGGGAAGTTTTCAACTATTATCTCCTCAAGTATTTTCTCATGGTCTTTCTTTTTGTCTTCTTCTTCCGGGACCCCTATGATTTGAATGTTGTAGCGTTTAATATTGTCCTGGAGGTCTCTGAGATTGTCCTCATTTCTTTTTATTCGTTTTTCTTTTTTCCTCTCTGATTCATTTATTTCTACCATTCTATCTTCTAATTCACTAATCCTATCTTCTGCCTCTGTTATTCTACTATTTGTTGCCTCCAGAGTGTTTTTGATTTCATTTATTGCATTATTCATTATATATTGACTCTTTTTTACTTCTTCTAGGTCCTTGTTAAACCTTCCTTGCATCTTCTCAATCCTTGTCTCCAGGCTATTTATCTGTGATTCCATTTTGATTTCAAGATTTTGGATCAATTTCACTATCATTATTCAGAATTCTTTATCAGGTAGATTCCCTATCTCTTCCTCTTTTGTTTGGTTTGGTGGGCATTTATCCTGTTCCTTTATCTGCTGGGTATTCCTCTGTCTCTTCATCTTGTTTAAATTGCTGAGTCTGGGGTGTCCTTTCTGTATTCTGGCAGTTTGTGGAGTTCTCTTTATTGTGGCGTTTCCTCACTTTGTGTGGGTTTGTACAGGTGGCTTGTCAAGGTTTCTTGGTTAGGGAAGCTTGTGTCGGTGTTCTGGTGGGTGGAGCTGGATTTCTTCTCTTTGGAGTGCAATGAAGTGTCCAGTAATGAGTTATGAGATGTCTGTGGTTTTGGGGTGACTTTGGGCAGCCTATATCTTGGAGCTCAGGGCTGTGTTCCTGTGTTGCTGGAGAATTTGCTTGGTATGTCTTGCCCTGGAACTTGTTGGCTCTTGTGTGGTGCTTGGTTTCAGTGTATGTATGGAGGCGTTTGATGAGCTCCTGTCAATTAATGATCCCTGGAGTCAGGAGTTCCCTGGAGTCAGGGTTTGGACTTAAGCCTCCTGCTTCCAGTCATCGGTCTTATTTTTACAGTAGTTTCAAAACTTCTCCTTCTATACAGCACCATTGATAAAACATCTACGTTAAAGATGAAAAGTTTCTCCACCGTGAGGGTCACCCAGAGAGGTTCACAGCCTTACATGGAGAAGAGAAGAGGGAGGAGGGAGTTAGAGGTGACCCGAATGAGATGAGGTGGAATCAATAGAGGAGAGAGTGGGCTAGCCAGTAATCACTTCCTTATGTGCACTCCACAACTGGACAGCTCAGAGATGTTCACGGAGTTATACAGAGAAGGAGGAAGGAGACAGAGGTGGCCAGGAGGATAAAAGGGGGAAATGAAAAGGAGGGAGATAGATCCAGCCAGTAATCAGTTCCCTAAGTGTTCTCCACCGTCTGGAACACACAGAAATTCACAGAGTTGGGTAGAGTAGCGAGGGGTTAGGGAGGAGACACAGGCGACCCGCTGGAGAAAAAGGAGAGTCCAAAGGGAGAGAGAGCAGTCAAGCCAGTAATCTCGCTCCCTAGTGAAAAATGGGTACTGAAGATTGGGTTCTTAAAGGTACAAAATTGGTAACAAATACATAAAAGCAAAAATTAAAAATCTAGAGTAGAGTTTGGAATTTCAAAAATACAATGTTAAAGAAAAGAAGAACGAAAAGAAAGGGAGAAAAAACAAACAAAGTTGCAAAAATTATAAAGAAAATATAGGTACAAAATTGATAACAAATACCAAAAAGCAAAAGTTAAACATCTAGAGTAGAGTTTGGAATTTCAAAAATACAACGTTAAAAAGAAAGAAGAGGAAAAAGAAAGAAAGAAAGAAACAAACAAACAAAAACAAAGTCGCAAAAATTATAAAGAAAATATAGGTACAAAATTGATAACAAATACCAAAAAGCATAAATTAAAAATCTAGAGTAGAGTTTGGAATTTCAGATATACAATGTTATATAAAAGAAGAAGAGAAGGAAAGAGAGAGAGAAAAAAAAAAGTCACAAAAATTATAAAAGAAAATATAGGTACAAAATTGATAACAAATACCAAAAAGCTAAAATTAAAAATCTAGAGTAGAGATTGGAATTTCAAAAATACAATGTTAAAGAAAAGAAGAAAGAAAAAAAAAACAAGGTCACAAAAATTATAAAAAAAATATATATGAAGTTTGCTTTAAAAAAAATAGGGTATTTTTTTTTTGCAAAGTAATAGTAGGTTATAAAAGTGAAAATTAAAGGAATAATAGAGGACTTAAAAATTTTTTTTTAATTTAAAAAAAAAAGAAAGAAAGAATGATCGTAAAAACAGTAAAAATATATCTAAGACTTTCTCTGGTTTTGTTATGAGTATTGTGGGGTCAGTTCATTTTCGGCTACTTCCTTGGTCCGACTTATATTTCTCAAGATCTATAGGCTCCTTCCGATGTAGTCAGTACTAACCACAGGGTTTAATCTATTGCCTGTAGCTTCCAAGGTGGTTGGTTCCCTCTGTTATAGCTTCTTCTGTTTGCTGGTCTCTTTAGTGTCTGGTTTCCACCCTGACACAAAGGGGACGGTGGTGGACACTTTTTTTTTTTTTTAGACTCACTTGTTCAGTCGCACTGTGGGGAGGGAGGGACGCTGCAAACAAATAACACTGGCGTGTGCTCACAGTGCCTCAGCCACACTGGGTCTGCCCCCGTTCATGGCGCGTGTAGCCTCCCCGCCCACACTGCTCAGGCTCTAGGTTGCTCCGCCGGGAACCATCCGTAGCCGGCCCTGGGCTGCTTGCACCTCCCGGGTCCAAGCCGCTCAGGTTCAGGCACTCGGGTAGTCCTCAGAGGCGCAGACTCGGTTGGGCCTGCGTTTTGTGCCCTTCCCAGGTCCGAGCAGCTCAGGTGATGAGGTGTTTGGCGAGCGCGATTGCTGCGACTTATCGCCTCCCCGCCACTCGTTTATCTATATGTACAAGCGGCGCACCTTCTCAGGCAGATGTTGACCGTCCAGACCCCCAAGAAGTTTTAGTTAGCAAAAAAGCCTGCTTACATTTTTATAGATAATGTCTCTGGGGCTGCGATTGCCCCCTTCCGGCTCTGGCTGCCTGTCACCGGAGGGGGATGGTCTGCAGCCGGCTATCTCTGTTCAGTCCTTTGTTCCGTGCGCGGCCCTGGCGGTGTCTTAGGTTAGGGCTGGCTTTTCGCGTGGTAGATATCCCACAGTCTGGTTTGCTAGCCCAAATTATTTCACTCAGATAGCGCTCAGGGTATTCAGGCCAGATCCTTACTCGAAGCGATGCAGCCCGCACCGCGCCTCCCTGCCCAGCCCCCGCTTGCTAATGGCGGATGCAGGCGTCTGCGCTGCTCCTCCTCTGGGGGAGTTACCGTAGGGCTCGCAATCTGCGAGTTTTAATTGTTTATTTATTTTTCCTCCCTGTTATGTTGCCCTCTGTGCTTCCAAGGCTCGGCACAGATTCAGCAGTGAGAAGGTTTCCTGGTGTTTGGAAACTTCTCTCTTTTTAAGACTCCCTTCCCGGGACGGAACTCTGTCCCTCCCTCTTTTGTCTCTTTTTTTGTCTTTTATATTTTTTCCTACCTCCTTTCGAAGACTTGGGTTGCTTTTCTGGGTGCCTGATGTCCTCTGCCGGCACTCAGAAGTTGTTTTGTGGAATTTACTCGGCGTTTAAATGTTCTTTTGATGAATTTGTGGGGGAGAAAGTGTTCTCCCCGTCCTACTCCTCCGCCATCTTAGCTCCTCCTAAAGTAATTTTTTAAATTGTTAAAATTTTTATTTCACTGATAAACTATTTTAGATAAAATTCTTTGCCATGGATATTTTAATGCTTAAACAACAATGCAAATTTCTATTGATTTTCCTAGTTTCTACTCACAGGGCATAAAGTAATAATATTGATGTCATTTTCTTTTTTCTACACGAAGTGATTGACTAAGAAGTATGAGAGTTGCAAAAAACGCATTTTTCTTTGTATCAAAGATAATAATTTTGAAGACTCGTTTGAGTCTCATTATGTAAAGGCTTGACAATGTCATTTAAAGACCCTGTAAGAGACCTTAAAGGACTGAGAATTTTCCACAGTGGCCTTGCATGTCCCTCTCCCCATAACTGTTCCTGCCTACCCTAACTGATAGAAATCAAATTGCCCAAACAGTGGCCGCTAATCTGCAGAACAATTCCTGCTTTGACTAAGTGCTCTAGAAACTATTAAACTTGCACTAAGCCTTCCCATGTCCTCATGGGGACAAGCTTATGTTAATATTGCTCAGGAAATGTGCACCTGAGTTAATGAAAAAGTTAATTTTCATCTGTATATTGAACACCTGTGATGTACAGTACTGGCTAGCTTTTATAAATTTTCTTAGTTGGAGTTAGTCTGTTGTTTCCTAATGATTAGACTCAGGTTATGGGTTTGTGCAGAAATATTGCAAAAAATGATGTTGCATTCTTGATGCTTCTTACTAAGAAGCACATGCTGAGTTGCTTTATTATTTGAGAACTTTGTTAAGGTGGCCATTTCTTCACTGTAAAGTTACTATTTTCCCCTTTGTAATTAGTAATTATTTAGGGGGAAATACTTTGAGAATATGTATATATTCTGTCATTCCTCAAACATTTGCTTATTAGTTTTAGCACCCCCAATGCTTCTTACTTCAATTAACATTAGGATGGTTGTCTATTGGTGATTTTCTAATTCCGTCATTCTTTCTATAATTACCAGTTATCTTTCTACTGTAAGGAAGAACTTTATGTTCTTCCCCATTTATTTATTTATATCACTATGAACTCATAGATTCTTATTTTAGTCAGTATGCTATTAACTCTTTAATTATTTCAGTGCTCAAATTTCTTCTGATTTGGCCAGTGGGTATCTCTTCAGTCTGGCTCCAGTGTCTTTTCAGCATGTCCTCTTTAATCCCTGAGTACTCCCTTACTTTTTGGTACAAGACATTCTAGATTTATCTTATATTCTTCCTTCTCCAACCCTGGATTCATCCACTTCTCCAAGGAACCCTGATGCCTTTTAGTGGAGGATGGCTTCTAGAAGGGCTTCCTTGATGGTTCAGCAAGTAAAGGATCGCCTGCAATGCAGAGTCATGGGCAGGAGACATGGGAAATGTGGTTTTGATCCCTAGGTCTGGAAGATCCCCCGGGGAAGGCAAATGGCAACCCACTCCAGTATTCCTACCTGAAAAAAAAATCTCAAGATCTGTGCTGTAGGTGTACTCATTGTTACCGGCTGTCACGGCTTGTAGGATCTCTCACTAAAGATAGAAGCCAGATATATGTGTACACATATACGCGTACCTTAAGTATGAGTTCATAGTGAATACCTCCAATTCTGTTTTCCCCTTTTCCATATGTATATGGGTTGTATTAATTTTCACTATCACCAGTCATTAAAAAAAATACTATACTTTTAATTTTTGCCAATCTAATAAGAAAAATGGTACCTCAGTATAGTTTGTGTTTGTTTTTGTACTTCTCTTGTTATGAGTAAGGTTAAAAATCTTTTCTTATGTTGAAGGGACATTATTACATTATTTTTGTGAACTGTCCACGTCAGGTTCAACTGGGTTTTTGGTCATTGCCCCGTCATTTTAAAGAGTTCTTTATATATTAGATACATTACCTCTTTGCCATTTCCTTCTCCAGGAGATCTTCCCGACCCAGGGATCAAACCCAAGTCTCCTGCACCGCAGGCAGTCTCTTTACCATCTGAGCCACCAGGGAAGCCACCACTTATGTATTTACATATATGCATTATATAGATACATGTGTATCAATATAAAACCACGAGTTCAAGTGAATACCTCCAATTCTATTTCCCCCTTTTCTGTATGTATATGGGTTGTATTAATTTGCACTATCACCAGTCATTAAAAAAATACTATACTTTTAATTTTTGCCAATCTTATAAGAAAAATGGTACCTCAGTATAGTGTGTGTGTGTGTGTGTATGTGTGTGTGTGTGTGTGTGTGTGTTTGTATTTCTATTATAAGTAAGGTTAAAAATCTTTTCGTATGTTGAAGGGACATTTTTACATTATTTTTGTGAACTGTCCATGTCAGTTTCAATTGGGTTTTTGGTCATTTCCCTGTCATTTTAAAAAGTTCTTTATTAGACGTATTACCTCTTTGTGATTGACATCACTAATATTTTCTCCCAGTTTGTCCACTGTCAAATATTTTGCTATAGTGTTTTTTGACATGCCAAAGGTATTTTTATGCAGACAAATTTATCAATATTTTCCTGTTGTATTGCATCTGGATTTGAGTCCTAGTTAGATCTTCCTTACACTAATGTTAAAGTCAAATGCACTCATATTTTTTTCTAGTACTTGTATCCAGTTTTTACATTTAGATCCCTGATCCACTGGCATTTATGTTTGTGTATGATGTGAGATAGGGATCTAATTTTACCTTTTTCCAAACGGTTACTCAGTTTTCCCACCACTGTTCATAAAAAGAATAGAGAAGTCCCCCATTGTTCCAGTGATATGAGAAGCAAACTTTATTACACGCTTAATTTCCATATGGGCTTCCCTGATAGCTCAGCTGGTAAAGAATCCGCCTGCAATGCAGGAGACCCCCGTTCGATTCCTGGGTTGGGAAGATCCCCTGGAGAAGGGGTAGGCTATCCAGTCCAGTATTTGGGGGCTTCCCTTGTGGCTCATCTGGTAAAGAATCCACATTATGTGTGCGTCTATTTCTGGGCTTTCTATTTCTCTGTCCTACCTGTTGACTCATGAACTCAATACCACACGGATTCAGTTATAGAGGCTTTACAATATGTTTTAATGAGTTATGGGGACTGACTCCTCAGAGCTTTTAATTTTTAATATTTTTCTGACTATTCCTGCATGTTTTATATAAACTTTAATATCAACCTGTTTGTTGGTATTTTATTGGAATTGCATTAAATTTATAAATTAAGGACAGCTTAAATCTTTATATGAAATTGCCTATCTAAAATAAGAGGTTATCCTTCATTTATTAAGGTCTACATTTGTGTCTTTTAGAAGTGTTTTAAAATTTTCCTCATACTGACTTTGAACCTTTCTTGTTAAATTTATGCCTAAGTATTTTATCTTCTCTGTTGCTACTGAAATGGGGCTTTCTTTAACTTTTTCTCTATCTTTTAACTAGTTGTTATTTGTGGACATGAATTCCTATTTATATTCTACCAAATAATTATTTTATTGTTTGAGTTAATCTAATCATTGATCTTTTTAGGGTTTCCCCACTACATAAGCACATAAAATAATATAGATAAAAAACATTCCAATCAGTTTGAAAATGCAAAAATTAGGACTGAAAGAAAGGCTGCTCCCAACTCACAAATAGGTATTAAAGTTAATTGTTTGGTAGATGAGGTGCTTGGAACTTGGGATATATTTTTTACATGGAAAAGATATTAGAGACACCTGATTTACATTCTAACCCATACAAAATCTATTTGGCCCATACTTTAAAATCTTTTAACTCCTAAAGTCAGTAAGAAAAAGATCAACATCCACCTTTAAATAGGCAAAATATAGGAACCTAATAGTTTACAGAAAAGGAAATGTAAGTGGTTATTAAATATTTGAATATATGTTTAACCTCACTCAAAGGAGAAGTACAAATTGAAATTTCAATAGTATACCACTGATACTAGTGAGAACTTAACTATTTTGGGTAAAACAAGCCCTCGTATATGAATCACAGAAGTGAAATTTGGCGTAACCCCTATGGGGAACAATTTTGTATATCTATCAAAATGTACATACACTTTAATCCCAATTGTAGGAATTTATCCTCCAGATATAGTCTATGTGAGAAATATCATATACATCAAGATATTCATTTTGGCCTTATTTTTATTAGAAAAAGGTAAATAGCTAGTCCTGGTCAAAATAATTGTGAGACACTAAGCTATCATTTAAAAGGATGATATGGAATAATGTCCAAGATATACTGTTACTTTTTTTAAGTTTGGCAAAGAACATTATGCTTGGTATGTTTTAATTTGCTTCAAATTACATGTATGCTTGGATAGCGTTACCAATTCAATGGACATCAGCTGAGGCAAACTCTGGGAGATGGTGAGCGACAGGGAAGCCTGGTCATGAAAAGTCGGACGTGACTTGGTGACTGAACAACAACAAAATTACACGTATAAATGTGTGTACACACACACATATATTCATATGTTGAAAGAGATAAATGTTTACATACTTATAAAGAATCTCAGAAAGGATATAGAAGCAACGATAACGTTGGTTGTCTCTTGATAGGCGGTTGACCCTGGACAGGGAGAGGAGGAAAACTAACTTTCACAATATATCCTTCACATCTAAATTTTAAACTCTGAGCATGTATTATCTGTTCCTAGTAATATTATTATTAACAATTTGGTAGTAACATAATTTATATTTAAACAAAAAGTAAAATGCCTTTTAAGTTAGGACAGAGTGCCAAGAATAAATATGCCCCATGAACAGGGCTGTAAAGCCCACAGGCCGTGCACTGAGGAAATCACGTAGATGCTTTTGCTGTACTTCTTTATTTCTCTGGTTTTCAGAGTCTTGGGTTCTTGTCATGGTTCTAATGGGCTAAAAGCTACGCTCAGAAGTCATGAAGTCTCTGTTCAATGCTTGTCTTAACCTGTTTGGTTTCAGGGCCTCTGAATATGATAAATATTGCGTCTAAAGGCTGAACAGTTTTAAACATGTTTCTCTAAAGGTTTAACCGTTGGGGTAGACATAAGAATGGCAAGAGGCCTTTCTTCAGAGAGAAAAACTGAAGTTTACTAACCAAGTGTGGTAAATTGTGGTTGGTGTTACTCATTGCCCATTACTACCTTGAATAGTTCAGAAGGAGATAGACTTAAAAATCAGAAAGAATAGACAAACTTTGTCAATTTAGATGTTTAGCTATTAAACTATTTTCAAAATATATTTAGTTTTGAGAATTGATTTGGGATGGGATTTGTTTCTACCATATCTAAGTGAGGGCGTCAAGTGAAGTGAAAGTCGCTCAGTCATGTCCAATGTTTCTAATGGGCTAAAAGCTACGCTCAGAAGTCATGAAGTCTCTGTTCAACGCTTGTTTCAACATGTTTGGTTTCAGTGCCTCTGAATATGATAAATATTGCGTCTAAAGGCTGAACAGTTTTAAACATGTTTCTCTAAAGGTTTAACCGTTGGGGTAGAGATAAGAATGGCAAGAGGCCTTTCTTCACAGAGAAAAACTGAAGTTTACTAACCAAGTGTGGTAAATTGTGGTTGGTGTTACTCATTGCCCATTACTACCTTGAATAGTTCAGAAGGAGATAGACTTAAAAATCAGAAAGAAAAGACAAACTTTGTCATTTTAGATGTTTAGCTATTAAACTATTTTCAAAATATATTTAGTTTTGAGAATTGATTTGGGATGGGATTTGTTTCTACCATATCTAAGTGAGGGGCGTCAAGTGAAGTGAAAGTCGCTCAGTCATGTCCAACTTTTTGTGACCCCATGGACTGTACAGTCCATGGAATTCTCCAGGCCAGAATACTGGAGTGGGTAGCCTTTCCCTTCTCCTGGGGATCTTCCCAACCCAGGGATCAAACCCAGGTCTCCCACATTGCGAGTGGATTCTTTACCAACTGAGCCACAAGGGACGCAGAGAGGGTCAGAGTCTTCTCAAAAGCCTATAAGGTCCTATTTTAAACTTGGAGATGAGTTTAAGTTGCCAGTAGTTACATGCATCAGTTATATGCATTAACCACTATCAGTGCTAACTACTGTCAAGGCATTAAGAATCATCAAGCTTACCAGCTTGTAGGAAGGTAATTCTCTCTAAGAAGTATCTTCCATTTATTGTTGATTTTGTTTTGTGTGTTAGTGTGAGTATGTGCATTGAGAAGAAGAGGATCAGTTTTTTTAAAAGAAGAGATAATTCATTTATCTCTGAAAATTCTCCCAGTGTCTGAAACTGAATTCAAATTGAAACGCCTTTGACCTCCTTATGCTGCTTGTTGCTCATCACCTCCTCAAAACCAACTAGATGAGAGTAGAGAGTGGAAAATAGTACCATTCGTATAACAAGATTTTGACATAGCATTTTTTGTGTGCTTAAGACAGTGCACAAAAGTGTACATAGGTCAATTAATTCTCACAATGTGGACAGACTCAAGTTAACCACCTCTCTGGTCAAGAAACAGGATGTTACCGACATGGATATATCTTTTCTATGGTTCCAGCTCCCATTAGCAGATCCAACCTGTATGAGTCATGGTGTCAGCTTGGCAGCTGGCATCGCTCACTTGTTTTCCAAGTTAAGTTCCCTCCTTTGAACTTCCTGGCAAGACAATCACATAGTGAGGCCACCTGGAAACAAGTGCCCTGCCACCCCAAGGGGTTGCCATCAGCCTTAGCTAGGTGCCAGACACGAGAGAAGAAGCCAGCCTGGATGACCACTTTTTAGTGATTCTCTCCCTCTTTTACATTATACAATTATTTTTAGTAATAATAATGAAATGAATAGTGAAAGTGAAGTCACTCAGTCGTGTCCAACTCTTTGCGACCCCATGGACTGTAGCCTACCAGGCTCGTCCGTCCATGGGATTTTCCAGGCAAGAGCACTGGAGTGGGGTGCCATTTACTTCTCCAGGAGATCTTCTTGACCCAGGGATTGAACCCGGGTCTCCTGCACTGTAGGCAGACACTTTACTGTCTGTGCCACCAGGGAAGTCCCGTACAGCTATTTTGAATAATAATAATGAAATGAATAATAACTACCAGGAAAAAAATACACAGGATAAAAAATTCTATTAAACTTTGAATATATAGTCAGGCGAGTAATGAGAAAAATAGAAATAAATGTTATAGTATAAAAAAGAAATTAATATTTTTAAACTATATTAGTTTTGAAAAAGGAGAATATTTATACTCACAAATTGGTCTGCTACTTGTGAATAATAAACATTTTCCTTTTTAAGCTTTGTAGTGATTTCACTGAATTTTTTTCTTCTTCACATATTAATGTTTACCAGGCAGTATACCCAGATTTGTCCAGTTATTTTTGCAAAGTTGATTGAAGAATTTTTTTTAAGCCTTTATTTTACATGAGCAACAGATGTACCAGTTTGACAGAAATTCGTAAAAATCTTTCACAACAAACTCCAGGAATTGCATTACTGTCTTTAGTGCTTTGGGAACATTTATAGTGGCTTTCAAACATGTCTGTGTTTAAAAGTTTCCACTAAAATATCTTCATCAGAAAATTCATCATACATTTGTATTACATACAGTAAACATTTCTGAAGTTTTTCTTCATTGGCTAAAAATTAGAGAAAATGGCTGACAACAAACCTTGACATCGTTCAGTTCGGTTGCTCAGTCCTGTCCGACTCTTTGCGACCCCATGAATCGCAGCACGCCAGGCCTCCCTGTCCATGACCAACTCCCGGAGTTCACTCAGACTCACGTCCATCGAATCAGTGATGCCATCCAGCCATCTCATCCTCTGTTGTCCCCTTCTCCTCCTGCCCCCTATCCCTCCCAGCATCAGAGTCTTTTCCAATGAGTCAACTCTTCGTATGAGGTGACCAAAGTACTGGAGTTTCACCTTTAGCATCATTCCTTCCAAAGAAATCCCAGGGCTGATCTCCTTCAGAATGGACTGGTTGGATCTCCTTGCAGTCTAGGGGACTCTCAAGAGTCTTCACCAACACCACAGTTCAAAAGCATCAATTCTTCAGCGCTCAGCTTTCTTCACAGTTCAACTCTCATATCCACACATGACCACTGGAAAAACCATGGCCTTGACTAGATGGACCTTTGTTGGCAAAGTAATGTCTCTGCTTTTCAATATGCTGTCTAGGTTGGTCATAACTTTCCTTCCAAGGAGTAAGTGTCTTTTAATTTCATGGCTGCAATCACCATCTGCGGTGATTTTGGAGCCTAAAAAAGTCTGACACTGTTTCCACTGTTTCCCCATCTATTTCCCATGAAGTGATAGGACCAGATGCCATGATCTTAGTTTTCTGAATGTTGAGTTTTAAGCCAACTTTTTCAATCTCCTCTTTCACCTTCATCAAGAGGCTTTTTAGTTCCTCTTCACTTTCTGCCATAAGGGTTAGATGTAAGGGACTAGATTTAAATAGAAATTGATTGAAATAGATTTAAGGGACTAGATCTGATAGAGTGCCTGATGAACTATGGACTGAGGTTCGTGACATTGTACAGGAGACAGGAATCAAGACCATCCCCATGGAAAAGAAATGCAAAAAAGCAAAATGGCTGTCTGGGGAGGCCTTACAAATAGCTGTGAAAAGAAGAGAAGCACAAAGCAAAGGAAGAAAGGAAAGATATAAACATCTGAATGCAGAGTTCCAAAGAAGAGCAAGAAAAGATAAGAAAGCCTTCCTCAGTGATCAATGCAAAGAAAAAGAGGAAAACAACAGAATGGGAAAGACTAGAGATGTCTTCAAGAAAATTAGAGATATCAAGGGAACATTTCATGCAAAGATGGGCTCGATAAAGGACAGAAATGGTATGGACCTAACAGAAGAAGAAGATACTAAGAAGAGGTAGCAAGAATACACAGAAGAACTGGACAAAAAAGATCTTCACGACCCAGATAATCACGATGGTGTGATCACACAACTAGAGCCAGACATCCTGGAATGTGAAGTCAAGTGGGCCTTAGAAAGCATCACTATGAACAAAGCTAGTGGAGGTGATGGAATTCCAGTTGAGCTCTTTCAAATCCTGAAAGATGATGCTGTGAGAGTGCTGTACTCAATATGCCAGCAAATTTGGAAAACTCAACAGTGGCCACAGGACTGGAAAAGGTCAGTTTTCATTCCAATCCCAAAGAAAGGCAATGCCAAAGAATGCTCAAACTACTGTGCAATTGTACTCATCTTACACGCTAGTAAAGTAATGCTCAAAATTCTCCAAGCCAGGCTTCAGCAATCCATGAACCGTGAACTTCCAGATGTTCAGGCTGGTTTTAGAAAAGGCAGAGGAACCAGAGACCAAATTGCCAACACCCGCTGGATCATCAAAAAAGCAAGAGAGTTCCAGAAAAACATCTATTTCTGCTTTATTGACTGTGCCAAAGCCTTTGACTGTGTGGATCACAATAGACTGTGGGAAATTCTGAAAGAGATGGGAATACCAGACCATCTGACCTGCCTCTTGAGAAATTTGTATGCAGGTCAGGAAGCAACAGTTAGAACTGAACATAGAACAACAGACTGGTTCCAAATAGGAAAAGGAGTACGTCAAGGCTG
This sequence comes from Bos indicus x Bos taurus, assembly GCF_003369695.1. NCBI lineage: Eukaryota > Metazoa > Chordata > Mammalia > Artiodactyla > Bovidae > Bos > Bos indicus x Bos taurus. The sequence continues at coordinate 3,795,711 of NC_040085.1, forward strand.
TTATATTGTCACCCTGCTTATTTAACTTATACGCAGAGTACATCATGAGAAACGCTGAGCTGGAAGAAGCACAAGCTGGAATCAAGATTGCCGGAAGAAATATCAATAACCTCAGATATGCAGATGACATTGTTCAGTCTATTGATTTAGAGCAAGTGCCCAATTTTTGGTGAAAAAGATGAAGACATTCAAATACTGCTTTACTGATCTCATCTAGCAATGTAAGATCAGAATCTTTTGTTGTTTCTCCAGCATTCTTTGAAATTTGAATTTTATTTTTTTAAAAATGACCATTTTTTTGGATTTTGTTTTTGCATAGTCAATTGCCTTCTCCTTCCTGGTACTGTTCCTTTGATTAGAGTCTGATATCATAATATTTTATGTCAATAATTTTCCAGTAATTCATCACTGAAAAGTTACAACTTAGGTAACTATTAAATTGTACTACTGATATAGTGTTAAATTTTTTCAAAGGTTTCATTAGTTTTAACACAATTAGCAATTAGACTACAGAAAGGCAAAGAATGAAAAATACCTATACCTATATCAGAGCTGAGAGAAAGGCTCTGGATAATACTCTTGATAATTAGAAAATGTGTGTTTTCAAAGGGATTTTCTTCATTTCTTATGTAAGAGGAGATACCAAAGGTAAATGAATAGCATGTTGAAGAGTTCCAATACATGACTACTTTTATAAAAATTTACATGTAAATTTGGCACATTTTCAAAACTTACAAGTTAAGAAATTATTTTAAAATCTAACTACAGAATCTTATCATGCTTCACATTCAGCTGTCTTTAATACACATTTATTGAACATCCTAGGCAGCAAATGTGTGTACAGGACAAATGATAAATGACAAACTACATTTTTTTGAACATTTTGATTTATTCAACTAAATGCAAATAATTTCAAGAGGCGTATCAAAGAGTTATTTTAAATGGCTTGTTTTTTTCTTGCTATACACAGTGGTAAGGGCAATCCTGTCCGCTCCTCAGCTCTTATTTGACCTGCTTTGTCAACTGTTTGTGAAATGGTGTCCAGAACAGCACAATGTGATGGCAACCTGCAGTAATTCTTGCCCAAAGAGAGGTGTTCAGTATTCAGGCTGTGTTTGTCCTGGCACAATCTATTTATTTTTCAGCTTCATCTCAGAAGGTCTACAAGTACCACTTCCTTTGGAAGACTCTCTTCTTTTTTGCAATTTCTCGTTTAAAACAACCTTTGAAAGGACAATAATGATGTCCCATAAAACTGCCTTCAGGGAGGTCATTAAGAAAGTAAATATCTCAAGGAGCTGAATAAAAATGTTACACATACCAATGTTACATTTTAGTGTTTTCTTCCTAGACATGTTATGAAAAATTAAAACGATACCTTATTCAATGAGTATTTCTCAAAGAAGTAAATCCATCAATACTGCATTTGTTTTTATGTAAAACATAATTTGTTTTCAGCTAACAAGAACCATATGCAAATGTTTCTAAAATTATATAATGTTTTCTACTTCGGTTGTGTGTTAGCAATCGCTTAAATGTTTTGCTAATGGAGTTTCATAAACAACAATATAGGATAACAAAAACATTGATTTCAAGTATCTTCATTTGAAACAATGTAAATCATTCATCCATTATTCTACCTTCCTTAGAAAACAAGAGAAAGGTTTTAGAATTCTTAATTTAGATTTTGATGATTTTGAAATAAATCTTTGGTTTCCCCATTCCCCAGCCAATCAGTTATAATTCTGAGTACAAGCATATTGAAACCATAATACATTTGCCTCTTCAAAGTCTTTTCAAATTTTGTCCTTTCCACCGTTTTTTTTGAAGCCGGCTTCTGGTTGGTTCTGTTAACACCAAGGGTTCTTGTATGACAACTGCAGGGTAATTTTTGCCCAATAGTTCAACTTCAACTTGTTGTCCCACTTTACTGAGCTCTACAGGGACATACGCGAAAACCAGACTCTTCTGGATGCGGTAACTATAGCTCCCGGAGGTCGTGTTGCCAACCACCTGAAAAACAAGACCCCACCGTCCTCGGCATCTTGGTCACAGCTAGGATGAGATGGGTGGACGGCATCACCGACTCGGTGGACTTGGGTTTGGGTGGACTCCGGGAGTTGGTGATGGACAGGGAGGCCTGGCATGCTGCGGTTCATGGGGTTGCAAAGAGTCAGACACGACTGAGTGACTGAACTGAACTGTGTGCTTCCTCTTTAGATGAAAACTCTCAAAAGATATGTTCAACTTACAGTTTTATGATATGCCGTCTGTGAGGATAATACCAGGAGAAAAACTTCACTTTTTTGAGAAGATTAATGAAAGTTTAAAATCATTTCTCAGAATATATATCTATTTATTTTGCTCAGTTTCATGCCAAGTGATTTGATAGGAAGAATGACATATTTCCATTTTAAACTTTAAAAAATTCTCTTCCATCAAACTAGCATGGCAATAATAGATATAAAGGAGAAAAACCTAAAAATCCTAAAGCAAACTTAGCCAACTGTTCCTATTAGCATTTAGAAAATGACCTGTCAGAAGAGTGCTGAAATAAACTGTTAGTATATCAACAGTCAGTGTAAAGTGAATCTTCTATATAAATATTGTTGTTGTTGTGCTTAGTCGCTCAGTCATGTCCGACTCTTTGAGACCCCATGGACTGTAGCCCACCAGCCTCCTCTGTCCATGGGGAGCCTCCAGGCAAGAATACTGAGAGTGGGTTGCCATTTCCATCTCCAGAGGATCTTCCAGATCCGGGGATTGAACTAGAGTCTCCTGCATTGCAGGGAGATTCTTTACCATCTAAGCCACACATGCACATGAATTCTATCCAGTGGAGCGGCACCCTCACCGCCACCACCATAGAAAGAAGTTTTGCCTCCACTTACACATGTCATATTCCGGATGTGTTCCTTGGATTGTCCTTTGAACTGGTATTAACGCTTCACCAGTTTTCTCATTAATGAGTTAAATAAGATATTTAACATGTATTCATTTTTATATATGCATAAGGGTTGTGATTTTATCGTTTTTAAAAAATAATTATACTTTAGCACATTTTAGACTATTTCCCTCTTACATACATATAATTTTTTTTTTCTTTGCAGATGTAGATTAGTTTATGCCACATCCACTTTTCATCTCTGGTGGAATAAAAAAAATTAACAGGAAAAAATTTTAATTTAACATTAAAGTAATTTTTTATTTTATTTTTTTGTTTTCTATCCTTTCTTTTTTTTAATTTTAATTTTATTTTTAAACTTTACAATACTGTATTGGTTTTGCCAAATATCGAAATGAATCTGCCACAGGTATACCTGTGTTCCCCATCCTGAATCCTCCTCCCTCCTCCCTCCCCATACCATCCCTCTGGGTCGTCCCAGTGCACCAGCCCCAAGCATCCAGTATCGTGCATCGAACCTGGACTGGCGACTCATTCCATATATGATATTGTACGTATTTCAATGCCATTCTCCCAAATCATCCCACCCTCTCCCTCTCCCACAGAGTCCAAAAGACTGTTCTATACATCAGTGTCTCTTTGGCTGTCTCGTACACAGGGTTATTGTTACCATCTTTCTAAATTCCATATATATGCGTTAGTATACTGTATTGGTGTTTTTCTTTCTGGCTTACTTCACTCTGTATAATAGGCTCCAGTTTCATCCACCTCATTAGAACTGATTCAAATGTATTCTTTTTAATGGCTGAGTAATACTCCATGGGTATATGTACCACAGCTTTCTTATCCATTCATCTGTTGATGGGCATCTAGGTTGCTTCCATGTCCTGGCTATTATAAACAGTGCTGCGATGAACACTGGGGTACACGTGTCTCTTTCAATTCTGGTTTCCTCAGTATGTATGCCCAGCAGTGGGATTGCTGGATCATAAGGCGGTTCTATTTCCAGTTTTTTAAGGAATCTCCACACTGTTCTCCATAGTGGCTGTACTAGTTTGCATTCCCACCAACAGTGTAAGAGGGTTCCCTTTTCTCCACACCCTCTCCAGCATTTATTGCTTGTAGACTTTTGGATCACAGCCATTCTGACTGGCGTGAAATGGTACCTCATAGTGGTTTTGATTTGCATTTCTCTGATAATGAGTGATGTGGAGCATCTTTTCATGTGTTTGTTAGCCATCTGTATATCTTCTTTGGGGAAATGTCTATTTAGTTCTTTGGCCCATTTTTTGATTGGGTCATTTATTTTTCTGGAATTGAGCTGTAGGAGTTGCTTGTATATTTTTGAGATTAGTTGTTTGTCAGTTGCTTCATTTGCTATTATTTTCTCCTATTCTGAAGGCTGTCTTTTCACCTTGCTTATAGTTTCCTTTGTTGTGCAGAAGCTTTTAAGTTTAATTAGGTCCCATTTGTTTATTTTTGCTTTTATTTCCAATATTCTGGGAGGTGGGTCCTAGAGGATCCTGCTCTAATGTATGTCGGAGAGTGTTTTGCCTATGTTCTCCTCTAGGGGTTTTATAGTTTCTGGTCTTACGTTGAGATCTTTAATCCATTTTGAGTTTATTTTTGTGTATGGTGTTAGAAAGTGCTCTAGTTTCATTCTTTTACAAGTGGTTGACCACTTTTCCCAGCACCACTTGTTAAAGAGATTGTCTTTAATCCATTGTATATTCTTGCCTCCTTTGTCAAAGATAAGGTGTCCATATGTGTGTGGATTATCTCTGGGCTTTCTATTTTGTTCCATTGATCTATATTTCTGTCTTTGTGCCAGTACCATACTGTCTTGATGACTGTGGCTTTGTAGTAGAGCCTGAAGTCAGGTAGGTTGATTCCTCCAGTTCCATTCTTCTTTCTCAGATAGCTTTGGCTATTCGAGGTTTTTTGTATTTCCATTACATACTTATAAAGAATCTCAGAAAGGATATAAGAAGCAACGATAACGTTGGTTGTGCTTGATAGGCGGTTGACCCTGGACAGGGAGAGGAGGAAAACTAACTTTCACAATATATCCTTCACATCTAAATTTTAAACTCTGAGCAGGTATTATCTGTTCCTAGTAATATTATTATTAACAATTTGGTAGTAACATAATTTATATTTAAACAAAAAGTAAAATGCCTTTTAAGTTAGGACAGAGTGCCAAGAATAAATATGCCCCATGAACAGGGCTGTAAAGCCCACAGGCCGTGCACTGAGGAAATCACGTAGATGCTTTTGCTGTACTTCTTTATTTCTCTGGTTTTCAGAGTCTTGGGTTCTTGTCATGGTTCTAATGGGCTAAAAGCTACGCTCAGAAGTCATGAAGTCTCTGTTCAACGCTTGTCTCAACCTGTTTGGTTTCAGTGCCTCTGAATATGATAAATATTGCGTCTAAAGGCTGAACAGTTTTAAACATGTTTCTCTAAAGGTTTAATCGTTGGGGTAGAGATAAGAATGGCAAGAGCCTTTCTTCAGAGAGAAAAACTGAAGTTTACTAACCAAGTGTGGTAAAATGTGGTAGGTGTTACTCATTGCCCATTACTACCTTGAATAGTTCAGAAGGAGATAGACTTAAAAATCGGAAAGAATAGACAAACTTTGTCATTTTAGATGTTTAGCTATTAAACTATTTTCAAAATATATTTAGTTTTGAGAATTGATTTGGGATGGGATTTGTTTCTACCATATCTATGTGAGGGGGTCAAGTGAAGTGAAAGTCGCTCAGTCATGTCCAATGTTTCTAATGGGCTAAAAGCTATGCTCAGAAGTCATGAAGTCTCTGTCAACGCTTGTTTCAACATGTTTGGTTTCAGTGCCTCTGAATATGATAAATATTGCGTCTAAAGGCTGAACAGTTTTAAACATGTTTCTCTAAAGGTTAACCGTTGGGGTAGAGATAAGAATGGCAAGAGGCCTTTCTTCAGAGAGAAAAACTGAAGTTTACTAACCAAGTGTGGTAAATTGTGGTTGGTGTTACTCATTGCCCATTACTACCTTGAATAGTTCAGAAGGAGATAGACTTAAAAATCAGAAAGAATAGACAAACTTTGTCATTTTAGATGTTTAGCTATTAAACTATTTTCAAAATATATTTACTTTTGAGAATTGATTTGGGATGGGATTTGTTTCTACCATATCTAAGTGAGGGGGTCAAATGAAGTGAAAGTCGCTCAGTCATGTCCAACTTTTTGTGACCCCATGGACTGTACAGTCCATGGAATTCTCCAGGCCAGAATACTGGAGTGGGTAGCCTTTCCCTTCTCCTGGGGATCTTCCCAACCCAGGGATCAAACCCAGGTCTCCCACATTGCGAGCGGATTCTTTACCAACTGAGCCACAAGGGAAGCAGAGAGGGTCAGAGTCTTCTCAAAAGCCTATAAGGTCCTATTTTAAACTTGGAGATGAGTTTAAGTTGCCAGTAGTTACATGCATCAGTTATATGCATTAACCACTATCAGTGCTAACTACTGTCAAGGCATTAAGAATCATCAAGCTTACCAGCTTGTAGGAAGGTAATTCTCTCTAAGAAGTATCTTCCATTTATTGTTGATTTTGTTTTGTGTGTTAGTGTGAGTATGTGCATTGAGAAGAAGAGGATCAGTTTTTTTAAAAGAAGAGATAATTCATTTATCTCTGAAAATTCTCCCAGTGTCTGAAACTGAATTCAAATTGAAACGCCTTTGACCTCCTTATGCTGCTTGTTGCTTATCACCTCCTCAAAACCAACTAGATGAGAGTAGAGAGTGGAAAATAGTACCATTCGTATAAAAAGATTTTGACATCGCATTTTTTGTGTGCTTAAGACAGTGCACAAAAGTGTACATAGGTCAATGAATTCTCACAAAGTGGACAGACTCAAGTTAACCACCTCTCTGGTCAAGAAACAGGATGTTACCGACATGGATATATCTTTTCTATGGTTCCAGCTCCCATTAGCAGCTCCAACCTGTATGAGTCATGGTGTCAGCTTGGCAGCTGGCATCGCTTACTTGTTTTCCAAGTTAAGTTCCCTCCTTTGAACTTCCTGGCAAGACAATCACATAGTGAGGCCACATGGAAACAAGTGCCCTGCCACCCCAAGGTGTTGCCATCAGCCTTAGCTAGGTGCCAGACACGAGAGAAGAAGCCAGCCTGGATGACCACTTTTTAGTGATTCTCTCCCTCTTTTACATTATACAATTATTTTAGTAATAATAATGAAATGAATAGTGAAAGTGAAGTCACTCAGTCGTGTCCAACTCTTTGCGACCCCATGGACTGTAGCCTACCAGGCTCCTCCGTCCATGGGATTTTCCAGGCAAGAGCACTGGAGTGGGGTGCCATTTACTTCTCCAGGAGATCTTCTTGACCCAGGGATTGAACCCGGGTCTCCTGCACTGTAGGCAGACACTTTACTGTCTGTGCCACCAGGGAAGTCCCGTACAGCTATTTTGAATAATAATAATGAAATGAATAATAACTACCAGGAAAAAAATACACAGGATAAAAAATTCTATTAAACTTTGAATATATAGTCAGGCCAGTAATGAGAAAAATAGAAATAAATGTTATAGTATAAAAAAGAAATTAATATTTTTAAACTATATTAGTTTTGAAAAAGGAGAATATTTATACTCACAAATTGGTCTGCTACTTGTGAATAATAAACCTTTTCCTTTTTAAGCTTTGTAGTGATTTCACTGAATTTTTTTCTTCTTCACATATTAATGTTTACCAGGCAGTATACCCAGATTTGTCCAGTTATTTTTGCAAAGTTGATTGAAGAATTTTTTAAGCCTTTATTTTACATGAGCAACAGATGTACCAGTTTGACAGAAATTCGTAAAAATCTTTCACAACAAACTCCAGGAATTGCATTACTGTCTTTAGTGCTTTGGGAACATTTATAGTGGCTTTCAAACATGTCTGTGTTTAAAAGTTTCCACTAAAATATCTTCATCAGAAAATTCATCATACATTTGTATTACATACAGTAAACATTTCTGAAGTTCTTCTTCATTGGCTAAAAATTAGAGAAAATGGCTGACAACAAACTTTGACATTGTTCAGTTCGGTTGCTCAGTCCTGTCCGACTCTTTGCGACCCCTTGAATCGCAGCACGCCAGGCCTCCCTGTCCATGACCAACTCCCGGAGTTCACTCAGACTCACGTCCATCGAATCAGTGATGCCATCCAGCCATCTCATCCTCTGTCGTCCCCTTCTCCTCCTGCCCCCTATCCCTCCCAGCATCAGAGTCTTTTCCAATGAGTCAACTCTTCGCATGAGGTGACCAAAGTACTGGAGTTTCACCTTTAGCGTCATTCCTTCCAAAGAAATCCCAGGGCTGATCTCCTTCAGAATGGACTGGTTGGATCTCCTTGCAGTCTAGGGGACTCTCAAGAGTCTTCACCAACACCACAGTTCAAAAGCATCAATTCTTCAGCGCTCAGCTTTCTTCACAGTTCAACTCTCATATCCACACATGACCACTGGAAAAACCATGGCCTTGACTAGATGGACCTTTGTTGGCAAAGTAATGTCTCTGCTTTTCAATATGCTGTCTAGGTTGGTCATAACTTTCCTTCCAAGGAGTAAGCGTCTTTTAATTTCATGGCTGCAATCACCATCTGCGGTGATTTTGGAGCCTAAAAAAGTCTGACACTGTTTCCACTGTTTCCCCATCTATTTCCCATGAAGTGATGGGACTGGATGCCATTGTCTTAGTTTTCTGAATGTTGAGTTTTAAGCCAACTTTTTCAATCTCCTCTTTCACCTTCATCAAGAGGCTTTTTAGTTCCTCTTCACTTTCTGCCATAAAGGTTAGATGTAAGGGACTAGATTTAAATAGAAATTGATTGAAATAGATTTAAGGGACTAGATCTGATAGAGTGCCTGATGAACTATGGACTGAGGTTCGTGACATTGTACAGGAGACAGGAATCAAGACCATCCCCATGGAAAAGAAATGCAAAAAAGCAAAATGGCTGTCTGGGGAGGCCTTACAAATAGCTGTGAAAAGAAGAGAAGCACAAAGCAAAGGAAAAAAGGAAAGATATAAACATCTGAATGCAGAGTTCCAAAGAAGAGCAAGAAAAGATAAGAAAGCCTTCCTCAGCGATCAATGCAAAGAAAAAGAGGAAAACAACAGAATGGGAAAGACTAGAGATGTCTTCAAGAAAATTAGAGATATCAAGGGAACATTTCATGCAAAGATGGGCTCGATAAAGGACAGAAATGGTATGGACCTAACAGAAGAAGAAGATACTAAGAAGAGGTAGCAAGAATACACAGAAGAACTGGACAAAAAAGATCTTCACGACCCAGATAATCACGATGGTGTGATCACACAACTAGAGCCAGACATCCTGGAATGTGAAGTCAAGTGGGCCTTAGAAAGCATCACTATGAACAAAGCTAGTGGAGGTGATGGAATTCCAGTTGAGCTCTTTCAAATCCTGAAAGATGATGCTGTGAGAGTGCTGTACTCAATATGCCAGCAAATTTGGAAAACTCAACAGTGGCCAAAGAACTGGAAAGGGTCAGTTTTCATTCCAATCCCAAAGAAAGGCAATGCCAAAGAATGCTCAAACTACTGTGCAATTGTTCTCATCTCACACGCTAGTAAAGTAATGCTCAAAATTCTCCAAGCCAGGCTTCAGCAATCCATGAACCGTGAACTTCCAGATGTTCAGGCTGGTTTTAGAAAAGGCAGAGGAACCAGAGACCAAATTGCCAACACCCGCTGGATCATCAAAAAAGCAAGAGAGTTCCAGAAAAACATCTATTTCTGCTTTATTGACTGTGCCAAAGCCTTTGACTGTGTGGATCACAATAGACTGTGGGAAATTCTGAAAGAGATGGGAATACCAGACCATCTGACCTGCCTCTTGAGAAATTTGTATGCAGGTCAGGAAGCAACAGTTAGAACTGAACATAGAACAACAGACTGGTTCCAAATAGGAAAAGGAGTACGTCAAGGCTGTTATATTGTCACCCTGCTTATTTAACTTATACGCAGAGTACATCATGAGAAACGCTGAGCTGGAAGAAGCACAAGCTGGAATCAAGATTGCCGGGAGAAATATCAATAACCTCAGATATGCAGATGACATTGTTCAGTCTATTGATTTAGAGCAAGTGCCCAATTTTTGGTGAAAAAGATGAAGACATTCAAATACTGCTTTACTGATCTCATCTAGCAATGTAAGATCAGAATCTTTTGTTGTTTCTCCAGCATTCTTTGAAATTTGAATTTTATTTTTTAAAAAAATGACCATTGTTTTTGGATTTTGTTTTTGCATAGTCAATTGCCTTCTCCTTCCTGGTACTGTTCCTTTGATTAGAGTCTGATATCATAATATTTTATGTCAATAATTTTCCAGTAATTCATCACTGAAAAGTTACAACTTAGGTAACTATTAAATTGTACTACTGATATAGTGTTAAATTTTTTCAAAGGTTTCATTAGTTTTAACACAATTAGCAATTAGACTACAGAAAGGCAAAGAATGAAAAATACCTATACCTATATCAGAGCTGAGAGAAAGGCTCTGGATAATACTCTTGATAATTAGAAAATGTGTGTTTTCAAAGGGATTTTCTTCATTTCTTATGTAAGAGGAGATACCAAAGGTAAATGAATAGCATGTTGAAGAGTTCCAATACATGACTACTTTTATAAAAATTTACATGTAAATTTGGCACATTTTCAAAACTTACAAGTTAAGAAATTATTTTAAAATCTAACTACAGAATCTTATCATGCTTCACATTCAGCTGTCTTTAATACACATTTATTGAATATCCTAGGCAGCAAATGTGTGTACAGGACAAATGATAAATGACAAACTACATTTTTTTGAAAATTTTGATTTATTCAACTAAATGCAAATAATTTCAAGAGGCGTATCAAAGAGTTATTTTAAATGGCTTGTTTTTTTCTTGCTATACACAGTGGTAAGGGCAATCCTGTCCGCTCCTCAGCTCTTATTTGACCTGCTTTGTCAACTGTTTGTGAAATGGTGTCCAGAACAGCACAATGTGATGTCAACCTGCAGTAATTCTTGCCCAAAGAGAGGTGTTCAGTATTCAGGCTGTGTTTGTCCTGGCACAATCTATTTATTTTTCAGCTTCATCTCAGAAGGTCTACAAGTACCACTTCCTTTGGAAGACTCTCTTCTTTTTTGCAATTTCTCGTTTAAAACAACCTTTGAAAGGACAATAATGATGTCCCATAAAACTGCCTTCAGGGAGGTCATTAAGAAAGTAAATATCTCAAGGAGCTGAATAAAAATGTTACACATACCAATGTTACATTTTAGTGTTTTCTTCCTAGACATGTTATGAAAAATTAAAACGATACCTTATTCAATGAGTATTTCTCAAAGAAGTAAATCCATCAATACTGCATTTGTTTTTATGTAAAACATAATTTGTTTTCAGCTAACAAGAACCATATGCAAATGTTTCTAAAATTATATAATGTTTTCTACTTCGGTTGTGTGTTAGCAATCGCTTAAATGTTTTGCTAATGGAGTTTCATAAACAACAATATAGGATAACAAAAACATTGATTTCAAGTATCTTCATTTGAAACAATGTAAATCATTCATCCATTATTCTACCTTCCTTAGAAAACAAGAGAAAGGTTTTAGAATTCTTAATTTAGATTTTGATGATTTTGAAATAAATCTTTGGTTTCCCCATTCCCCAGCCAATCAGTTATAATTCTGAGTACAAGCATATTGAAACCATAATACATTTGCCTCTTCAAAGTCTTTTCAAATTTTGTCCTTTCCACCTTTTTTTTGAAGCCGGCTTCTGGTTGGTTCTGTTAACACCAAGGGTTCTTGTATGACAACTGCAGGGTAATTTTTGCCCAATAGTTCAACTTCAACTTGTTGTCCCACTTTACTGAGCTCTACAGGGACATACGCGAAAGCCAGACTCTTCTGGATGCGGTAACTATAGCTCCCGGAGGTCGTGTTGCCAACCACCTGAAAAACAAGACCCCACCGTCCTCGGCATCTTTGTCACGGCTAGGATGAGATGGGTGGACGGCATCACCGACTCGGTGGACTTGGGTTTGGGTGGACTCCGGGAGTTGGTGATGGACAGGGAGGCCTGGCATGCTGCGGTTCATGGGGTTGCAAAGAGTCAGACACGACTGAGTGACTGAACTGAACTGTGTGCTTCCTCTTTAGATGAAAACTCTCAAAAGATATGTTCAACTTACAGTTTTATGATATGCCGTCTGTGAGGATAATACCAGGAGAAAAACTTCACTTTTTTGAGAAGATTAATGAAAGTTTAAAATCATTTCTCAGAATATATATCTATTTATTTTGCTCAGTTTCATGCCAAATGATTTGATAGGAAGAATGACATATTTCCATTTTAAACTTTAAAAAATTCTCTTCCATCAAACTAGCATGGCAATAATAGATATAAAGGAGAAAAACCTAAAAATCCTAAAGCAAACTTAGCCAACTGTTCCTGTTAGCATTTAGAAAATGACCTGTCAGAACAGTGCTGAAATAAACTGTTAGTATATCAACAGTCAGTGTAAAGTGAATCTTCTATATAAATATTGTTGTTGTTGTGCTTAGTCGCTCAGTCATGTCCGACTCTTTGAGACCCCATGGACTGTAGCCCACCAGCCTCCTCTGTCCATGGGGAGCCTCCAGGCATGAATACCAGCATGGGTCGCCATGCCCTTCTTCAGGGGATCTTCCCAACCCAGGGATCGAACCCAGGTCTCCCGCATTGCAGGTGGATTCTTTATCAGCTGAGCCACCAGGGAAGCCCATATGAATATAGAGAGAGCATTTAACAATTCCTGATAACTGCTAGGCACTTAAATCAATGTAAACTTTATCTTCTTTAGCTCTAGATGCAAGAAAAAGAGTCAAATGCCAAAAAATTACAATACAGATTTAAATGCCACATATCTTACAACTAAGACAACAAAAGCAAAATATGATATATAGCCCAACTCAAAACGGCTTCTCCTGGCTACACGATGTCGCACTAATCCTTACAGCCTCACTGCCTAGCACAGTGGTTGTGTATAGCTGGTGCTTGCAAACATCCATGAGCAGGAAGCAGCCTGGTGATGTTTTAGCTGCCTCAGCAAAGGGCCTACAACAGGCAACAGTCATGTCACAGCATTTCTAGTCTTTTAGATGCTTACAGATTCATGACATTAAATACAGGCTCCTATCTCTGCAGCCCCAGTTTTTAATTATCTCACTGAAACCCCAAATCAGAAGCTCTCCATATAATTTCTGAACGTATTATGGTGATTTATAAAGTGAATGCATTCATTAGTAAAAGCTTCTCTCTGGTAGATTATTAGCTGCTAAGGTATTTCTGAAATAACACACATGTTTCAAAATAGTTTTTCTACTCTAGCTCAGAGTTCCATGATATAAAGCTGGGATTTGGGTCAAGGTAGTTGGGAGTTCTAACCATTGCTTTTTGAAAGATACTGATAACTTGGTTTCACTTCCAAATCTCTCAAACAGAGATCTGCGTTTGGAACTCTGGAAAAGTTAACCTGATTTTCTTGGGCATCTTAAGAAAACAGGAAGAATCCTAAGCAAATCTCTTGGTCAAATTCCCTAACTCACTGGATCAAAAACCCACAATCCCCCTTCAGAGATTGCGTGCCCTATTTCCTCAGGTCTCCTGATCTCTTAAAATCCAGCAGTAATTCATCTGGCAGTTATTTTTGCATTGGTAACTTAAATAGCATGTTTATTTTGTGAATGCTATTCTTAAAATATTTATTGAATGTGTCACCTTCTGTTTGATTACTTTTATTTCTCCCTTAATTTCTGTCTAATCCAGGAATTGGTAGCTCAGAGTATTTTAGAACTCTGGACTTTCCTTTGATCTTATTACTATGTCTCCAGGGAAAGGTTTTCCCTAGCTTAAATTTTATATCATTCTACTTTAACATTTTCCAAATTCAATTAAATTCATTGCTTCATTTTGCTCAGTGAATCATGAGAACAACTTGTCTTCACCCTCTGCCTAACAGAGTCTCATATTCTTTGTGAACTCAAGCTTCATTTATTTTTAGCCTTGTCTCATTCTTTTCTTAATTATTAGACTTAAAGATGCCTGTAACAGACATAGAGAAGAGAACATGGTAAATAGTCTTTGAAAGAGTGAACATGATTTAAATTGGATGATATATTTATTTGGCTATCCCTGTGTGTTTTGGTTTATTAATAATGAAAAAGAAAACTTTCTAAACTCTCCCAACTTCCTTATCAAAAAGTTTTTCTTCAAAACTTACTTCCCAGCAAAGCTGTTTTTTTTTTTTTAACTAATTAAAACCTTTTTCATGCATACTCTTGGAGAAGGAAATGGCAACCCACTCCAGTGTTCTTGCCTGGAGAATCCCAGGGACAGAGGAGCCTGGTGGGCTGCCGTCTATGGGGTCACACAGAGTCAGACGTGACTGAAAAGACCTAGCTGCAGCAGCAGCAGCATGCATACTCTTATGCCTTGATTTTTAAAAATGAAACCTTACTTAAAATCATAATCCGTTCCTCCAGCACTGCCATCTCCCAACGAGACTTAACATTTCCCCAAAGTACTCATCACCCTCTGACATGCTATTTATTTTATTTAATGTTCATTGTTTGTCTCTCCCCTCCCTAGCATATAAGCTCCATGGGGGCAGTGATTGTCTGATTTGTTTTGTTCACTGCTGCATCCTTAGTACCTAGAATATTGCTATCACTTATAGGCATTCAGATTTGTTGAACAAACAAATTAATTATATTTGCAATGCTAGAAATTAATCCTATTGTTAGCATTGCAAATATCTACCTGCAAGAATATAATATCAAATACCAAAGGTAGTATAAGTCCAGATAAAGTCAGGAAATAAAAATAAAAAAAAAGATTTCATATCATTCTAGAGTATAAAGTAGGTCAAAGAGGGTCACCCCCATGATAAAATGATTTAAGCATCAAAGAGCAGACACGCTGATACCAGGAAATTTAAGAGAAGTATTTAAAAAATATTTTTGCAAAGGCTTTTTTGAATTTGCCACAATATTGCTTCTGTTTTATGTCTTGCTTTTTTGGCCATGTAGCACGTGGGATCTTAGCTCTCTGACCAGGGATCGAACCCACAACCCTTGCCTTGGGAGGCAATGTCTTAACCACCAGAAAAGTCCCTAGTTTCAGATTTGCCCGAGATTTCCACCACCAGGGGAGTCCCTCAGAAATATTATTAATAACTAAAATTGCAATTGGATTGGCAGCTCTATAAACATATGGCATGTAATGGAAAGATGAAAAATATAAAAAGATAATTCAGTGCACAGAGAGGGCAAAGGAAAGAAAATTTAAAAATAGAACTTGGGTTTCCAGGGTTTTTCTTTTTTTTCCCAGATTTGTTGTGCTATCATTGACATATAACATTGTATAAGTTTAAGGTATAAAATTCCAGTTTTTTTAACTTGGGTATGGTCACATTTAAGATGACTAGAAATCTGTCAGTGGATCATGGTCAGTGGTGGGGTTGCATACAGAATGTTACAACATAATCTGTCCTTCATTCCATGGCCAAGTGAAACAGCCAGAAGAAGAATGGGTATGGACCATATCAGAAGACCAAGAAAGTTGAATGAGAATAGAGTGAAAAATGTAGAACAAATTCAAAGATGAAGTGGGGGATGAAATATAGTGACAAGGGAAAAATTAATTAGAGGCAGAAAGAACTTTAGACATTATCACACTAAGTGGCTTCATTTTACAGATAAGGACACCGAGACACAGAGAGGCTCATGCGTTAGCTGATGGCAGAGGGATTTTAAGTGGAGATCATGGGCAAATCTGAAACCAGAAAAAGAACAGATTAAGAAAAGAGGACTGAACCAGGGATCTGGAACAGAAAGAGGAAGTGGAGACTGTGAGTTAAGAGTAAGTATGGTACAAACAGAAGAGCAAACTCAACACAGTTAAAGCTGAGGCATTTGAGAAAAAGCTTCAGATCTGAGAAAAGATCTACTGGTTTCATAGTATCAACTATGACATCCATCTGTTACTGAGATGTGCAAGAACTGTGGATATACAATGAAGTGTTTAGGAGAATACAGGGGCCATAAGAGACAGAGAAGGGAGAAAATGGGGGAATTCAACATGGCTTAGAAGAGAGGATAAGCAATTTTAAGTCCAACTGTACCTGGGTCAGAAATCAACTCTGCCAGCCACATGTCATAGTGTGTGGCCTCAAGCAACTTGTTTAATCTCTCTGAATCCCAAAGCCTCATCTTTAAATAGGAACCATCATATGTATCTGAGAGGGTAGTAATAAAAGTAAATGGAACGACATGAAAAATATCCAGCACAAGTAGGAAATCTGTACATGTTAGCTCCATGTCAAAGTGACCCCTTAGCCCAGATGCCATTTCTTTAGTAAACTGAAAGCTAAGATTTGATCCCACTGGCTCTCCCCACAACAGTGCTTTTTGTCACTGAACTGATGGGAAAATGGAAACAAATATTAAGTAGGCTGCAATGCATGAGAAAACACTTTAGCACAGAATCTCTGAATCTGTGAGTGTTGGCCGAGCAGACCCTGCTCAATACAGAACAGCTATTAGATGAGTCTTAAAGGCCCTTTGGTTGCCACATTGTCCCTGCCTGATAACCCCTGTCTGGTTGTTTGTTGTTGTTGTTGTTGTTTGTTGTTTAGTCACTAAGACATGGCCAACTCATTGCAACCCCATGGACTGTAGCCCACCAGGCTCCTCCATCCATGGGATTTCCCAGACAAGAATACTGCAGTGGGTTGCTATTTCCTTCTCCAGGGGATCTTCCTGACCCCAGGATCAAACCCCATCTTCTACATTGCAGGCAGATTCTTTACACTGTCTGGCAACATCGGGTAAAACACAGCAAAATGCTGAGCCAAAGTGGGTTTTATAAATAGTCATAAAAGAGGGAGGAAGTGAAGTTATGTTGATAAGTTATCTAACTCTAGCTTTACCAAGAGAGAGAATGAAATGTAGCATCCCAAAGGGAGAAGAAGGTGATCTAACTCCTCCTGAAGAACTGAAAGATTTCCACTTTACTTTCTAAAGTTCTACCCTCCCTTGTCATAAAAATTTTCATTTGAATTTTTTTTCTGTTAATATGCTGAGGTCAGAATTGCCTCCTTCTGAAAGATCCCAGAGAAGCTAAGTCAGAACACCAAGTTCTTTATAAAACGTTACTCTTGTATTCATTGATATGGATGTGGCGAGTCAATAGGTCATTTTACCTCCTAACCTTCTAAATCGTACCTTCCTCACTGACCAGTGTATTCAAGTCTTGCCGTTTATTGTCTTTCATTAAAACATATGGAACATGTTTTCCAAAATGGGCAACATTTCACATTTTCCTTTCAGTTAAGTAATCTCTGTCTCTTGACTGTCAGTTCTGAATCCAAAAGAGTGTCATCTCAACAACAGATAAATAGCTAGCAAAAAACTGTAAACAGAAACACAGACAAGGAGCTTCTGCTGCAGAACTGCGATGGCCCCTCACTATGGGGCTTCAGCACTCACCTTGCCATCATACCAGATGCTTTCATTTCCCTCCGGATCAACATCGTCCGTTGCCAAGGTGAGGCAGACCAGCCTCCGTTTCAGCCCCTTGGCTTTAATCTGTTTCAGTGCCTGCTTTCCTATGAAGTCTGCTGGCTGCAGGAATCCAAGATAATGATGATGAATGAATGCTCAGACACTGTGACAAGGTTAGAGATGCAAGCATTTAAATTTGTCTTTGCTATTTTCTCGCCAATTACACATTAAATAAAAATACAGATTGGATCAAACGTCTAGACAAATATTTCTTAGTCCTCAGTTGACAGCATCGGCCATGTATTGCTTCAGAATAGGTGAGACTTAAGGGTAATAACTTCTGATAATTGTACCAGAACTACCTAAGCAGAAATACACGAGGCCGGGTATTGTGATGGTGGGTTATGAAAGGTACCCTTGCGCCTGATGATTGTGGGACTGGTGGGCAGTGGGCAAGGTGTGGCTCAATTTCTACCCGAAATAAGCCTTTCCTAAGAAGGAAATACACTTTTTGGAAATATGATGCTAAAGCAACTCCAAAATATCTACTTTTTTCCCCCTTCTTCAGAATAAGGGTTCCTGGAATGTATTAACCCACTGGGTTGCATTGTCAGTTCACGCAGGAAACATATTGAGCTGTGAGAGGCATCACACTGAGCCCTGGGTGGGCTACAAAATTAGTCAGATACAGACATTCTGATTAAAGAGCTTATTCTCTAATGCTGCGATTTTCAACCTCCCCCCACCTCCTTTCCCACAACACATGACAGATGACAGTCTCATGCCTAGTGCAGTCCCCTGGGCACACTCAGGGCTCTTCCCAATGCAGTGCAAGCGAGTGAGAGTGACAATGCTATAGGGATGACCTTGAGTCCACTCTTATGCATTGAGAAAAGTAGGAATCATGCAAACTTCAGGAGTTTCATATTTATTAGTAACCAACCGTACAAACAGGTGAGCCATGACTCCTCAGCAGAGACACTTAGCTAGTAAAGGAGACACAGCTCTATGCAACGAGAATGCCAAGGACACGAGACAGACATGAGAAACTAGTCAGAGGCTAAGAGCACTGAGGGTGCAGAGGGAGATGGCTGGCCCCGGTGAGGCGCGGGGGGTAAGGCTTCGACACGTATGTGTCCATCTCTTAAGGGGGAAAAGAATGTGTGATATTCAAGTCACATCTCTGACGACTTAGATTTATAATGTGGAAGACAAAATTCTCAAAATAGTTCTAGACTAACTATTCTCTGAAAGAAAAGGAAGGAAACAATCATTTTGATTTCTTTACTGGTCAAAGAAGAAAGGAAGTGCTCTTTCATGCCAAACATGTCCTCCACTACCAACATTTGGGATTTATGGAGCTCTTTCTACACACAAAACATTTAGGACTGGGTGTAATAAGCCCCTTCACCTCTCAGCTTCCTTTGTGCCTCAGCTAGTAAAGAATCTGTCTGCAGTGCAGGAGACCTGGTTCGATCCCTGGGTTGGGAAGATCCCCTGGAGAAGGGACAGGCTACCAGTATTCTGGTCTGGAGAATTTCATGCATTGTATAGTCCATGGGGTCGCAAAGAGTCAGACACAACTGAGCAATTTTCACTTTCACTTCACCTCTCAGTGAAGCAGCGGGGCAGTCCTCACACCCCCTCTGCCTGAGAGCCTCTCCAACTCACTCCTTTACTGACTCAGAACTTAGACATGTATGAGTCTAAGTTAACTCAGTATGATTTCTACGGATATTGCAACTTTACATTGCTGACTATACAGGAAGCTAAAGAAAGCTTCCACTGGCCAAGAATAAAAGAATTATAAAACCAAAGTCCAATTCTTTCCCCTCCACTGTAATGCAGATAGTGAGGGACAACTACAGGCTTTATTATGAAGCCAGATAAAAATTCAAAGAAGACTAGAATCCATGTTATTTAAGTTGGGACAACTGGGGCTAAACAAAGCAACAAACACAGAAAGAGTGTGGTTCATCTGAATTCTATGTAGGATAAATTCAGGATAACACAAGTCAAAACAAACCAAGTTCATTATAGTTAGAATGTTTGTCTAAATACAGAAAGAATTCTACAACAGGTTTTTTTTTTTTTTAATTTTTGTAATCTTTTTAAAAAGAAGACTTGCTATCGTGGATATATGATGACAAGGAGTGTTTTTAGAGTTACTGTCTATATAGGAAGTGAATGATTGCAATGAAAAGAAGTCGCACACATTCTTGTATGCACACAATGCTGAGTGGCCATGCTCTAAACAGTGTAATTTTGGAGCTCTGGGAAACCCTGAATAGAGTCCTCACCTCCTGTTATGGAATCTGAATCTTTGCTGTTAGGAGATTCACTTAGATCTTGAAGCTTTGAGGTTCTCCTGAGTCCCTATTGAAGAATTTTCTTTCAACTGTTTACTCAACTGTTGTCATGCCCCTGCTGTGTATCAGATACTAGATATAGGGTATTCAGAGCTAAAACCACAGGATCTTGCAGCCTCTGGGAGGTCCCGCAGGAGATACGACCTCTTCCCCTCCACATTACAACATGCTCAGTGCTGAAATTATTTCATCTGCTTAGTGTTTTAACATATCAGCAGAAAAAAAGAATAGTTTGAGATTACTGGAAACATGGTAAAATATGACATGTACAAATAAGTTATACCAATTTGAAATGTGATTCAGTGTTACTTCTGCTTGTTCTATGAGTGTTAAAATCACAGTGTTTTGAAAATTTAAAACAAAAAAAAAATGTCTAATGCATGTCTAAGGCCCACAGACAGATGCTATGATAGAGGTATTACAGTGGGAGCTCAAAAAGGAGTATAATTAGCTCTTTCTGGGGTAAGAGACGGGGGCTAGGGCACCCTTCTGTCAGCTACAGTTTTGTAAAGGGTTTGAAAGATGGGGCTTTCTGATAGCTATTGTCTGAATAACCTTCTCCAAAAGCCCTTGCACTTATAAGTCGATCTTCCCAACATTCATAGAGGTGGATTTGGGGTCTAAAAGAAGTTTGAGTTAACCTAGACAAAGACACTGAACCAAGATCTCAGGAGTCCCAACCCTGTTCTTTTCATCTACTTTGAGCTGCCTTCACCGAGCTATTTAAGCCGGTATCTGACACATCTTCAGTGGAGCTGTGGTGAAACCTTGCGTGACCACAATTTCCAAGAAGAGGGACTTTAAGGGGTGCTGGCAGGTGGGGGAATAAGGTGCGCTGGAAGGGGAGCCCAACTCCACCAAATTCACAATTTAAACTAAGTCTAAGCAGGAGAAGGAAGTGGCAACCCACTCCAGTATTCTTGTCTAGGATATCCCATGGACAGAGTCTGAGCCTGGTAGGCTACAGTCCATGGGGTCACAAAGAGTTGGATACAACTTAGTGACCAAACAACACAAGCAGGAATGTAAGGGATCCATTAATCACAAGAAACAGGAAAGTGGGGAACCCCAGAAAACTTCCTTTAAAAGAGAAAAATTAAAGTAACAAATACATAATAGATAAGTAATATTAATATTTATAATTTATTAGGCATTTGCTATGTGCCAGAGACTATGCCTAGGGCTTTACAATCATGAGCTCATTTAATCCCTGCAAGGTTTCTATAAGACTGATGATTTTATGCCCAGCTTATGAAGAGAAGGCCTAACAAAGTTAAGGGTCTTTCATGAGACTCAGCTTTAGATTTTATCCATATGAATTTTTTAAATGATTGTGCCTAGAGTATATCATTGGCCTGCATAGCTAAAAAATGTTTCTTTTAAATTATTTAGAAAGAAAAATACATGATATCACATATATGTTGAATCTAAAAAAATGATACAAATGAACTTATTTTACAAAACAGAAAAAGACTCACAGACATGGAAAAAAAATGTATGGTTGCCAAAGGGGAAAGGCGGAGGGATAAATTAGGAACTTGGGAATAACATATATATATAACTACATATAAAATAGATAACCAACAAGGACCTATTGTATAGCACAGGAAATTCTACTCAATATTCTGTATTAACCTATATGAGAAAAGATCTGAAAAAAATATGTATAACTGAATCATTTTGCTGTATACTTGAAACTAGCACAACATTGTAAATGAATTATATTTCAATCCAAAATAAATCAACTAATTAAAAATATTATTTTTAGGTACCTTGAACCTATTTTGAATGACATTCACTACACAGTAACATTATTATACTATATGAAAGAATTTGAAAATGTCCTGGAAGTTAATATTAATGAAACTTAACCTCTATGCCTATATATCCCTGAATTAAGAAATGATCTTGTCAGCAATATCGTCCTCAGATGAATGAAAACTAATACTCAAACAATAAAAATGTAAGGAACACATACTTGAAAAACACAGATAAGAGATAACACTTGTCCTGTGAGACAATTGTTGCTTCCTAAGCTAACGTATGAAAGTGAAAGACGCTCAGTCATGTCCAACTTTTTGTGACCCCATCGACTATACAGTCCAGGGAATTCTCCAGGCCAGAAGAGTGGACTGGGTAGCCTTTCCCTTCTCCAGGGGATCTTCCCAACTCAGGGATCAAACTCAGGTCTCCCACATTGCAGGCAGATTCTTTCCCAGATGAGCCAGAAGGTAAGCCTAAGAATACTGGAGTGGGTAGCCTATCCTTTCTCCAGGGGATCTTACTAACCCAGGAATCAAACTGGGGTCTCCTGCATTGCAAGTGGATTCTTTACCAACTGAGCTATCAGGGAAGCCATAGCAAGGAGAGATAAGAAAGCCTTCCTCAGTGATCAGTGCAAAGAAATAGAGGAAAACAATAGAATGGGAAAGACTAGAGATCTCTTCGAGAACATTAGAGATACCAACAGAACATTTCATGCAAAGCTGGGCTCAATAAAGGACAGAAATGGTATGGACCTAACAGAAGCAGAAGATATTAAGAAGAGGTGGCAAGAATACACAGAAGAACTGTCCAAAAAAGATCTTCATGACACAGATAACCCAATGGTGTGATCACTCACCTAGAGCCAGACATCCTGGAATGTTAAGTCAATTGGGACTTAAGAAGCATCACTATGAACAAAGCTAGTGGATGTGATGGAGTTCCAGTGGAGCTATTTCAAATCCTCAAAGATGATGCTGTGAAAATGCTGCACTCAATATGCCAGTAAATTTGGAAAACTCAGCAGTGGCCACAGGACTGGAAAAGGTCAGTTTCATTCCAGTCCCAAAGAAGGGCAATGCCAAAGAATGTTCAAACTAATGCACAATTGCACTCATCTCACATGCTAGTAAAGGAATGCTCAAAATTCTCCAAGCCAGGCTTCAACAGTACGAGAACCATGAACTTCCAGATGTTCAAGCTGGTTTTAGAAAAGGCAGAGGAACCAGAGATCAAATTGCCAACATCCATTGGATCATAGAAAAAGCAAGAGAGTTCCAGAAAAACATCTACTTCTGCTTTATTGAGCACATCAAAGCCTTTGACTGTGTGGATCAAAACAATCTGTGGAAAATTCTTCAAGAGATGGGAATACCAGACCACCTTACCTGTCTCCTGAGAAATCTGTATGTGGGTCAAAAAGCAACTGTTAGAACCAGACAGGGAACAAACAACTGGTTTCAAATTGGGAAAGGAATACATCAAGGATGCATATTGTCACCCTGCTTATTTAACTTATATGCAGAGTACATCATCTGAAATGCCAGACTGGATGCAGCACAAGCTGGAATCAAGATTTCCAGGAGAAATACCAATAACCTCAGATATGCAGATGACACCACCCTTATGGCAAAAAGTGAAGAAGAACTAAAGAGCCTCTTAATGAAAGTAAAAGAGGAGAGTGAAAAAGTTGGCTTAAAACTCAACATTCAGAAAACTAAGATCATGGCATCCAGTCCCATCACTTCATGGCAAATAGACGGGGAAACAATGGAAACAATGGCAGATTTTATTTTTTTGGGCTCCAAAATCACTCCAGATGGTGACTGCAGCCATGAAATTAAATGATGCTTGCTCCCTGGAAGGAAAGCTATGACCAATCTAGACAGCATACTAAAAAGCAGAGACATTACTTTGCCAACAATTGTCTAGTCAAAGCTATGGTTTTTCCAGTAGTCATATATGGATGTGAGAGTTGGACCATAAAGAAAGCTGAGCATCAATGAACTGATGCTTTTGAACTGTGGTGTTGGAGAAGACTCTTGAGAGTCCCTTGGGCTGCAAGGAGATCAAACCAGTCAATCCTGAAGGAAATCAGTTCTGAATATTCATTGGAAGGACCGATGTTGAAGTTGAAACTCCAATACTTTGTCCACTTGATGTGAAGAACTGACTCATTGGAAAAGATCCTGATGCTGGGAAAGATTGAAGGCAGGAGGAGAAGGGGATGACAGAGGATGAAATTGTTGGATGGCATCACTGACTCAATAAACATGAGTTTGAGTTAACTCCAGGAGTTGGTGATGGACAAGGAAGCCTGGTGTGTTGCAGTCCATGGGGTCATAAAGAGTCGGACATGACTGAGTGACTGAACTGAAGCTAACCTTGGCCCTGACTTGGGAAGATTTAAAGTGGGATGATAGCAGTCCAGTCTCATTTTACTTGCCTGTCCTCCCAAGTTTATAGGCTTTATTATATAGTTATTCATTACAAATGAGAAAGGAAAATGTGTCTGAAGGTAAGTGCTGGGATTAAAATTGGTATCTTCAGAATGACCTGGGAACAGAACTGTATTTCTTAATGAGTCACTACCAAATTAACTATATAAATAGCTGTTAAAGTCTTTGAGAAACATTTCTGGGGCACTGAAATTATACCTTAAAATAGTTTTGGCTTATATTGTTAATCTATTAATTTTTAAAAAGCAATGAGTCATTAATGCAGTCAC
This sequence comes from Bos indicus x Bos taurus, assembly GCF_003369695.1. Taxonomy (NCBI): domain Eukaryota; kingdom Metazoa; phylum Chordata; class Mammalia; order Artiodactyla; family Bovidae; genus Bos; species Bos indicus x Bos taurus. The sequence continues at coordinate 3,820,084 of NC_040085.1, forward strand.
CTGTGATATATCCTAAATATAACATCCACACAGATGAAAACATTAAGTGGATTTTAAGTGAAATGTAATTAATCATCTCTCTTTAGTTTTATTAAAAACACACATATTACCAAAAAGCACATGGAAATGAAATCAATTAAACCAGTATATTTAGGGTTGGGATTCTCAGAACAGTGGAGGGTTTTCACACATGTAGCTAAAGTGAACTTGAAAAGAGCAGTGGAAGGAATGTTCTGAGATGAAGTCAGGGTGGTGGGCTCCTACAGACTGGGAAAGAAACGTTAAAAATCTTCTTTTCTGTTTCATACATTTGGAGTCAAAACCCATCAGAAAATTCAAAGCAGTCATCGCTGTGATTTAACTTTTGGCCAAGATCCTTTTAAAAGTTTCCAAAAGCATAAGAGAGTCAGTGTAACACACTGGGTTTCAAGATAGTCCATTTGGAAACCAGGTATAGCACTAGTGAGGGTCATACCCTGGCGTTTAGAGACGTGGGGAGTGGCAGAGAGCCCGCTCAGCACAGCTACCACCAGTCACAGAGCAGAGACGGAAACCACGGTAACAGACTTCCGCCACTGCCCCTTAACACATTCCTGGAAAATTCCTATTTAAAATGACGCCAGGAATCACGCATTAAAAACAGTACTCATGGGACTCCCTTTGGAAAGCACGTGGCCATGACTAAACTAGTTCAGTTCATTTCAGTTGCTCAGTCGTGTCTGACTCTTTGCAACCCCACAGACTGCAGCATATCAGGCTTCCCTGTCCAACACCAACTCCCTGAGTTAACTCAAACTCATGTCCATTGAGTCGGTGATGCTATCCAACCATCTCATCCTCGGTTGTCGCCTTCCCCTCCTGCCTTCAATCTTTCCCAGAATCAGGGTCTTTTCAAATGAGTTAGTTCTTCACATCAGGTGACCAAAGTATTGGAGTTTCAATTTCAACATCAGTCCTTCCAATAAATATTCAGGACTGATTTCCTTCAGGATGGACTGGTTGAATCTCCTTGCAGTCCAAGGGATTCTCAAGAGTCTTCTCCAACACCACAGTTCAAAAGCATCAGTTCTTCGGCACTCAGCTTTCTTTATAGTCCAACTCTCACATCCATTCGTGACTACTGGAGAAACCATAGCCTTGACTAGACAGACCTTTGTTGACAAAGTAATGTCTCTGCTTTTTAATATGCTAAGTTGGTCATAACTTTTCTTCCAAGGAGCAAGCATCTTTTAATTTCATGGCTGCAGTCACCATCTGGAGTGATTTTGGAGCCCCCAAAAATAAAGTCTCCCACTGTTTCCCCACCTATTTGCCATGAAGTGATGGGACCAGGTACCATGATCTTAGTTTTCTGAATGTTGAGTTTTAAGCCAACTTTTTCACTCTCCTCTTTCACTTTCATTAAGAGGCTCTTTAGTTCTTCTTCATTTCCTGCCATAAGGGTGGTCATCTGCATATCTGAGGTTATTGATATTTCTCCCTGCAATCTTGATTCTTGCTTGTGCTTCATCCAGCCCAGCATTTCTCATGATGTACTCTGCATAGAAGTTAAATAAGCAGGGTGACAATATACAGCTTTGATGTCCTCCTTTTCCAATATGGAACCAGTCTGTTGTTCCATGTCCAGTTCTAATTGTTGCTTCCTGATCTGCATACAGATTTCTCAAGAGGCAGGTCAGGTGGTCTGGTATTCCCACCTGTTGAAGAATTTTCCACAGTTTGTTGTGATCCACACAGTCAAAGGCTTTGGCATAGTCAATAAAGCAGAAATAGATGATGTTTTTCTAGAACTCTCTTGCTTTTTTGATGATTCAACGGATGTGGCAATTTGATCTCTGATTCTTCTGCCTTTTCTAAAACCAGCTTGAACATCTGGAAGTTCATGGTTCACATACTGTTGAAGTCTGGCTTGGAGAATTTTGAGCATTACTTTACTAGCGTGTGAGATGAGTACAATTGTGCGGTAGTTTGAGCATGATTTGGCATTGCCTTTCCTAGGGATTGGAATGAAACTGACCTTTTCCAGTCCTGAGGCCATTGCTGAGTTTTCCAAATTTGCTGGCATATTGAGTGCAGCACTTTCACAGCATCATCCTTCAGGATTTGAAATAGCTCAACTGGAATTCCATTACCTCCACTAGCTTTATTCGTAGTGATGCTTCCTAAGGCCCTCTTGACTTCACATTCCAGGATGTCTGGCTCTAGGTGAATGATCACACCATCGTAATTATCTGAGTCTTGAAGATCTTTTTTGGACAGTTCTTCTGTGTATTCTTGTCACCTCTTCATAATATCTTCTGCTTCTGTTAGGTCCCTACCATTTCTGTCCTTTATCGAGCCCATCTTTGCATGAAATGTTCCCTTGGTATCTCTAATTTTCTTGAAGAGATCTCTAGTCTTTCCCATTCTATGGTTTTTCTCTATTTCTTTGCACTGATCGCTGAGGAAGGCTTTCTTATCTCTCCTTGCTATTCTTTGGAACTCTGCATTCAGATGCTTATGTCTTTCCTTTTCTCCTTTGCTTTTCGCTTCTTTTCTTTTCACAGCTATTTGTAAGACCTCTCAGACCGCCGTTTTGCTTTTTTGCATTTCTTTTTCTTGGGGCTGATCTTGATCCCTGTCTCCTGTACAATGTCACGAACCTCCACCCATAGTTCATCAGGCACTCTGTCTATCAGATCTAGTCCCTTAAATCTATTTCTCACTTCCATTGTATAATTGTAAGGGATTTGATTTAGGTCATACCTGAATGGTCTATGGTTTTCCATACTTTCTTCAATTTAAATCTGAATTTGACAATAAGGTGTTCGTGATCTGAGCTACAGTCAACTCCCAGTCTTATTTTTGCTGACTGTATAGAGCTTCTCCATCTTTGCTGCAAAGAATATAATCAATCTGATTTCGGTGTTGACCATCTGGTGATGTACCATGTGTAGATTCTTCTCTTGTGTTGTTGGAAGAGGTTAATTAATTATGACTAACCTATGGTCCTTATAACGAACTAGCTTTCTCTGGTCATTTGTCAAATACCATGTGCATCTATGTTTGTCTTAACAGTTAAACTGATAAAATCACATACTGGGTTTGTTCCATTGAGGGAATGGATCTGACCAGCCCACCACCCCATCAAAACAAATTATACCATCATTCATTTCATTGTCACACGATTAGAACCATACAGGATTTAAGCAGGCAGAAAACTTAGTGCAAGGTCATTTTTTATATAAGAAAATTGAGACCCAAAGTTAAGGTTATTGCCCAAAGTGACAAAGTGAGTTAACACCAAACCTCAAAACCAGGCTTCCCATTGTTGATTCCTTTTCCTCTTGGCAGAATTTTATAACACTCCATGTAAGTTTATAATAACCACAGTTTTCCTATCTCTTTATTAGCAAAATATTAAACTATGAGTGTAGCAATTCCAGTCTGTTATTATTGGCTAGAAATGAATATTCTCATATTCATATAGTTTTTTATTCTTTACTCTTGGCATATTTAAAACAAAAAATTCATCTAGCATTTTTCTAACCAAAACTGCTAATCAATTAAGCATTCCTTCTTGATAAAGTCTGATACAACTAGAAAAGGGAATCTATTAACCAGAAGAAAAGTGTGGATACATTAAAACCTGGAGAAAATAATTAAAATATGACTCATGAGCCAGGCCAATAATTAGGTTAATTAGCATCTGATCCAAACTAGATGTTTCAAAATGAAAATAGCATTCATTGTGTGTGTTTAATGACTTTTAATAGATTCAATATTAAAGAAAATTGTACTTTTCAGTCTTTGAGTCTTTTGATTCACAGGAAAACAGGGACATGAGCTTGTGGCTTTGTCAAATGTACTTTTTTAAAAATTGGAGCATAGTTGATTAACACCGGTGTGTTAGTTTCAGGTGTACAGCAAAGTGCTGTACTCCGCAGTTAAGCAGAGGTACTTTCATGCTTAACCGCATTAGCAACAATTAGAATACCAAGGTTTCATAACAGCTCATCTCTCTAGACTATAGTGAAGAACAATTGCCTATTTGGTGTTTTAAGTGGAGCACTCAAGCCTAAATGCAAAGTAAATGATTTTTAAAGAAAATACAAAGAAATAAAGCTAGGGTCTTCAAAAACTGAAAGGGTTTGATCTAAAGTTGGTTTTCCATAAAAGATTTGATTAGATTCCATTCAACAAGATTGGAAGAGGCCTAACATTTATTGAGGTATCAAATGTTCTTTGGCTCATCTAATATTATAACAAATTTAAAAGGTGGATGTTTTCTTCATTTTAGAGATGATAAAACTGAAGCACTTCTAGATTAGGCAACTTGTTTATTTTAGAACCAGTTGGTGGCAGAGCCGTGGTTCAAACCCGTCAAATACTTACTAAGACTGTGCAAACTGTGGCACACAGCCTCTGTCCTCAGGAGCTCAGAGTCTTGCTGAGGAGGCAGCCAGTATTATTGGGTGTGAAAATATCATAGTAGAGGTAAGTACAGGGTGCTATAGAAGGGATCCCAGAACTCCCCTGGCTTTAATTGCCACCTACATATGAATGATCCAAATCCATACTTTCAGAGCAGTCTCCAAACTCACGTGCTCAGCTGCCACTGAGACTCTCCACTTGGCTGTCCCATAGCCGCCCCCCACATCTCACAAGTCGTTCCAACCTCTCAATCACACCCCACCTGTGTTTCCTAGTTCATTAACAGGATCCTAGATCCTATTTTCCACTCCCTTCACAAACAGTCCTTCATGTGGTCTACATCCTACCTTCTTATCATCATTCATACCTCTTTCTTCTCCATCCTGTGGCCACTGCCTTAGTTGAAGCCCTCAACATCTCTCCATTGGATTGCTTCAGTTTGGGAAAATGATCTCCCACTTATCAGAGTAAATCCCTCTTAATCTGTTTTCCAGCACTAGAATGTCATTCCTTGCACAAAATCCTTTAAAGTCTTCTCAGTGTCTCCAGGATACACTCCAGACTCCCCAGCCTGGCAGATGAGACCCTGCATGATGAGGTCCCAATACTTCTCTGGCATTATCTTCATCTGCTACATGCCAGCCCTGATAGGTGTTGGGGATAGAATGCTGAAAATGTATTTTGTATTACCAGAGCCTGTACTCAAGAAGATTATATCAAAAGATCAAGAAATATGAACGAAATAGTTGCAAGCTGTAACACATCCTATAAAGAAGATGTAGCTACAAAATTTGTTTTAAAAATTATCAAATAAAACCCAATAACATCGAAACACATAATACATCATTACTACATGGATTTTATGGCAAAATTAAAATTGGGTTAACATTTGAGAATAAATGCGATTCATCATATAACAAAGTAAAAAAGAAAAGCCATATGATGATCTCAATGGATCCAGAAAAAGCACTTGTCAAAATCTAATATTCCTAATTTTAAAACAAAACAAAACACAAAACTTCTAGTACTAAAAACAGAAAGGAGTCTCCTCAACCTGACAAACAGCATCTATGAAAACCCTACAGCTTTCTCTATGAAAAACTTACAGCAAACAGCATACTTAATGATGAAAGACTGATGATGATGATGAATGTTTTGCATCTAAAATTGGGAAACAAGATAAGCATGTCTGCTCTGACCACTTCTATTTGTTGCAGTTTCAACCAGTAGAGGTTCTAGCTGGTACAATAAGGTAAGAAAAATAAATGAAAGGCATCTGGGCTGCGATCCAAAAGTCTACAAGCAATAAATGCTGGAGAGGGTGTGGAGGAAAGGGAACCCTCTTACACTGTTGGTGGGAATGCAAACTAGCACAGCCACTATGGAGAACAGTGTGGAGATTCCTTAAAAAACTGGAAACAGAACTGCCTTATGATCCAGCAATCCCACTGCTGGGCATACACACTGAGGAAACCAGAAGGGAAAGAGACACATGTATCCCAATGTTCATTGCAGCACTGTTTATAATAGCCAGGACATGGAAGCAACCTAGATGTCCATCAGCAGATGAATGGATAAGAAAGCTGTGGTACATATACACAATGGAGTATTACTCAGCCATTAAAAAGAATACATTTGAATCAGTTCTAATGAGGTGGATGAAACTGGAGCCTATTATACAGAGTGAAGTAAGCCAGAAAGAAAAACACCAATACAGTATGCTAACGCATATATATGGAATTTAGAAAGATGGTAACAATAACCCTGTGTACGAGACAGCAAAAGAGATACTGATGTATAGAACAGTCTTATGGACTCTGTGGGAGAGGGAGAGGGTGGGGAGATTTGGGAGAATGGCATTGAAACATGTATAATACCATGTATGAAACAAACAAACAAAAAAAGAAAGATGTATATCTCAGGAAGACTTTTTATGAACCCAGATTCTTACATTTTCCCATACGTAGAAATCATTCTAAAATCATTAACTGATATATCTGTGTCTTGTGACTAACAGTGACCTTTTACTGAGATGTATGCTTGACTGCATGTATTTCTTAACCCTAAATTATATATTAGGGCTTCTCCCCTACTTCCCCCCAACAGTTCCCTCAGATCTACAGAGAGGCTATTTCCTAGGCTATAGCTCTCATAAATTCTCTGAATAAAACTGAAACCCACAAAAAAAAAAAAAGAAAAAGAAAGAAAGGCATCCAGATTAGAAAAAAAAAAAGACAAGAAAGGTTTTATTTTCATACACACAATTGTAGAAAATCCAAAGAAAAAATTTTTTTAAAGTACTAGAACTACTAAGTGGGTTTAACAACATTGCAGAATGTGAGATCAATATACAAACCCACTGTTTTCTACATACTAGCAACAAACAACTGAAAATTGAAGTTAAAAATTTACAAGTCGCTCAGTCATGATCAACTCTTTGCGACCTTATGAACTATAACCCACCAGTCTCCTCTGCCCATGGAATTCTCCAGGCAAGAATACTGGGGTGGGTAGCCATTTCCTTCTCCAGGGGATCTTTCTGATCCAGGAATTGAGCCCGAGACTCCTTCATTGCAGCTGGATTCTTTACCACCTGAGCCACCAGGGAAGCCCACTATCAAAATACAAAATACTTAAGGATAGATCTGTAAAAAGATATGCAAGACCCATAAACTTCAAAACATCATTGGAATTAAAGACTACCTAAATAAATGAAGAGATATACCTCATCATGAGCTGGAAGACTTGAACTAACCTATAGACAGGATGCAATTCCAATCAAAATCCCAGCAGGCTTTCTGATTCATGGAAATTCAAGGGACCTAGAATAGCTAAAACAACACTGTAAAAAAACAACGAAATTTCAGGGCTATCACAACGTAATTTAAGCTACAATAATGAAGACAGTATGGTATCCTCATCAAGAAAGATAAATAGATCAATACAACACAATAGAGTCCAGAAACGGACCTAAACCTATATCAACAAATTTTTTTGGACAAAGGTACAAAGGCAAAGTAGTTTGAATATATAGTCTGTTTCAACAAATGGTCCTGTAAACAATTGTATGTCTATATGCTAAAATATAAACTTCCATTCATACATTTCATCAGATAGAAAAATTAACTAAAACTGAATCACAGATCTAAATGTAAAAAGATGGCAGAACCTGTAGAAAAAGATAGCAGAGAATCTTTGTGACTTTGGGTTAGGCAAAAATTTCTCAGATACAACATGAAAACATGATCCATAAAGGAACAAACTGATAAGGAGTTTAAATATTCAAAAATTAAAAACTTCTTTTTGAAAGTCACTATTGGACAAATGAAGATATAATACACAGCCTGGGAAAAAATATTGGCAAAGTATGTACCTGACAAGGACTTGTACCTAGAATGTATGAAGAACTTTCAACACTCAAAAATAAGGGAAAAAACGAACCCAGTTAAAAATGAGTAAAAATTTGACCAGATGCTTCATGAAAAGAGAGACAGGAATGGCATAAAAAAGATGTTAAGCATCAAGTCATTAATGAAACAAATTAAAACCATGATAAGATACCACTACACATCTCTTAGAATAACTGAAGTTAAACAGGCTGATCACAGCAAGTGTTTGATGAGGATTTGGAGAAACTGGAACTCTCATATACTGCTGGTGGGAACATAAAATATAAAAACTGGTATATCACTTTGTAAAACAGTTTCTTAAAAAGTTGACATATCCCTTTCATTTTATCCAGCCATTCTACCTGTAGGTATTAATTTGAGAGAAAAGAAAGCCATAGTCCATACAAATACTTCTACAAGGATGTTTACAGTCAGTTTTTTGGTAATAGCTAATCTTCTACATCTCTACTTCTACATCTCTATAATCTTCTGCTTCTACATCTCTATAATCTTCTACTCATCTCACACACTAGTAAAGTAATGCTCAAAATTCTCCAAGCCAGGCCTCAGCAATACGTGAACCATGAACTTCCTGATGTTCAAGCTGGTTTTAGAAAAGGCAAAGGAACCAGAGATCAAATTGCCAACATCTGCTGGATCATGGAAAAAGCAAGAGAGTTCCAGAAAAACATCTATTTCTGCTTTATTGACTATGCCAAAGCCTTTGACTGTGTGGATCACAAGAAACTGTGGAAAATTCTGAAAGAGATGGGAATACCAGACCACTTGAACTGCCTCTTGAGAAATCTGTATGCAGGTCAGGAAGCAACAGTTAGAACTGGACATGGAACAATAGACTGGTTCCAAATAGGAAAAGGAGCACGTCAAGGCTGTATATTGTCACCCTGCTTATTTAACTTATATGCAGAGCACATCATGAGAAACACTGGACTGGAAGAAACACAAGCTAGAATCAAGATTGCCGGGAGAAATATCAATAACCTCAGATATGCAGATGACACCACTCTTATGGCAGAAAGTGAAGAGGAACTCAAAAGCCTCTTGATGAAAGTGAAAGTGAAAAAGTTGGCTTAAAGCTCAACGTTCTTCTGAACTAAGATCATGGCATCCGGTCCCATCACTTCATGGGAAATAGATGGGGAAAGAGTGGAAACAGTGTCAGACTTTATTTTTCTGGGGTCCAAAATCACTGCAGATGGTGACTGCAGCCATGAAATTAAATTATCAATTTAATTTAATTTATGAAATTAAATTATCAATTTAATTTATGAAATTAAATTATCTTACTCCTTGGAAGGAAAGTTATGACCAACCTAGATAGCATATTCAAAAGCAGAGACATTACTTTGCCAACAAAGGTCCATCTAGTCAAGGCTATGGTTTTTCCTGTGGTCATGTATGGATGTCAGAGTTGGACTGTGAAGAAGGCTGAGTGGCGAAGAATTGATGTTTTTGAACTGTGGTGTTGGTGAAGACTCTTGAGAGTCCCTTGGACTGAAAGGAGATCCAACCAGTCCATTCTGAAGGAGATCAGCCCTGGGATTTCTTTGGAAGGAATGATGCTAAAGCTGAAACTCCAGTACTTTGGCCACCTCATGCAAAGAGTTGACTCATTGGAAAAGACTCTGATGCTGGGAGGGATTGGGGGCAGGGGGAGAAGGGGACGACAGAGGATGAGATGGCTGGATGGCATCACTGACTCGATGGACATGAGTCTGAGTGAACTCCAGGAGTTGGTGATGGACAGTGAGGCCTGGCGTGCTGAGATTCATGGGGTCACAAAGAGTTGGACACAACTGAGCGACTAAACTGAACTGAATCTTCTACAATTATGCTGAATCTAGGCTCAAAGATTATGAAAGTTCTTCATACATTCTAGATACAAGTCCTTGTCAGGTACATACTTTGCCAATATTTTTTCCTAGGCTGTGTATTATATCTTCATATATCCAAAAGAGTATATATTGTATGATTCAATTTATATAAAACTCTGAAAAATGCAAAATAGTCTGCAGTGATGAAAAGTTCCCTGGGGCCATGTAGAGTGTAGGGAAGGCTGGGAGTATGGATTACCAAGGGGCAGGAACACACTTCGGGGATGAGGGGTGCATTCACTGTCTTTGAAGTGGTGATGCTTTCATGAGTACAGACTTGCATCCAAACTTATCCAGTGGTACATTTGAAATATGTCAACCACTCCAGTAGTCTTGCCTGGAGAATCCCACAGACAGAGGAGCCTGGTGGGCTACAGTCCATTGAGTCACAAAGAGTGTGACATGACTGCAGCACCTTCGCATGCATGCAGGAAACTGTTAAAATAATTAAAATAAAAGCAACCTAAAGAATTACTTCAATTAATTCCTAGCCAAGGGTTCCCATACATTTCCAAATTAGAAAATAATTAGCTAAATAGCATACTTAAGACTTTACAATGGAAACAGAGTTTTATAACAGAAATTGGATATATGAGGATAAGGCTATGGTTTTTCCAGTGGTCATGTACGGATGTGAGAGTTGGACTGTGAAGAAAGCTGAGCACCGAAGAATTGATGCTTTTGAACTGTGGTGTTGGAGAAGACTCTTGAGAGTCCCTTGGACTGCAAGGAGATCCAACCAGTCCATCCTAAAGGAGATCAGTCCTGGGTGTTCATTGGAAGGACTGATGTTGAAGCTGAAATTCCAGTACTTTGGCCACCTCATGCGAAGAGTTGACTCATTGGAAAAGACTCTGATGCTGGGAGGGATTGGGGGCAGGAGGAGAAGGGGATGACAGAGGATGAGATGACTGGATGGCATCACCGACTCGATGGACATGAGTTTAAGTGAACTCCGGGAGTTGGTGATGGACAGGGAGGCCTGGCATGCTGTGATTCATGGGGTCACAAAGAGTCGGACACGACTGAGTGACTGAACTGAACTGAACTGAATGATTCAATGGGTGTTAGTTTAATATACTCTGACACATGTTTCAAGGATGATAAACTAGATCTCAAACTCGATTTCATTTCCTTTTTTCTTTCTTCTCTTTTTCCCTCCTTTGTCTTTCAGCAACAGAAATGGGTAAGAGACTAAGGATGGCTTAATTAGAATGATATAATCATGCAGCTCATATAGATAACATAGCAGTCTCCAAGATTGCTATAACATAGAGTCTCCAAGCACTCTGCAAGGTGGTACTGCATAGAATCTTAGACATGAAAGGGAGCCTTTATTTTACAGACTAGCAATCTCAGTTGGAAAATTAAGTTAAATAGCTTCCCCAAGGTCACAGAGCTAGAATTTAGTGACATTTTAAAAAATTCTGTTAAAAACAAGATTTGGGACAGAATTTATTAACTGGTAGGCTTCCTGGTGGCTCAGTGGGAAAGAATCCCCCTGCTATGCAGGAGACACGGGTTTGATCCCTGGGTTGGAAAGGTCCCCTGGAGAAAGAAATGGTAACCCACTCCAGTACTTGCCTAGGAAATCCCAAGGACAGAGGAACCTAGCCGGCAACAGTCCATGGGGTCACAAAAGAGTTAGCCACAACTAAGCAACATATTAACTGGTAGCCAATCATCTGACCAGGCTGTTTTTCCACTTTCCTGTTTATTCACTGGACCATAGCTGGTATGAGGTTAAAAGAACTAAAACAGTAGTTCTCAGTCTTAGTTCAGTTCAGTTCAGTCGCTTAGGCATGTCCAGCTCTTTGCAACCCCATGGACTGCAGCACACCAGGCTTCTCTGTCCATCACCAACTCCTGAAGCTTACACAAACTCATATCCATTGAGTCAGTGATGCCATCTAACCATCTCATCCTGTGTCGTCCCCTTCTCCTCCTGCCTTCAATCTTTCTCAGCATCAGGGTCTTTTTCAATGAGTCAGTTCTTCACATCAGGTAGCCAAAGTATTGGAGTTTCAGCTTCAGCATCAGTCCTTCCAACGATTTCCTTCAGGATGGACTGGTTGGATCTCCTTGCAGTCCAAGGGACTCTCAAGAGTCTTCTCCAACACCATAGTTCAAAACCATCAATTCTTTGGTGCTCAGCTTTCTTTATAGTCCAATTCTCACATACATACATGACTACTGGAAAACCCATAGCTTTGACTAGATGGACTTTGTTAGCAAAGTAATATCTCTGCTTTTTAATATGCTATCTAGAGTTGGTCATAACTTTTCTTTCAAGGAGAAAGTGCCTTTTAATTTCATGGCTGCAGTCACCATCTGCACTGATTTCGGAGCCCAAGAAAATAAAGTCTGTCACTGTTTTCATTGTTTCCCCATCTATTTGCCATGAAGTAATGGGACCAGATGCCATGATCTTAGTTTTCTGAATGTTGAGTTTTAAGCCAACTTTTTCACTCTCCTCTTTCATTTTCATCAAGAGGCTCTTTAGTTCTTCACTTTCCGCCTTAAGGGTGGTATCATCTGCATATCTGAGGTTACTGATGTTTCTCCCAGCAATCTTGTTTCCGGTTTATGCTTCATCCAGCCTGGCATTTCTCATGATGTACTCTGCATATAAGTTAAATAAGCAGAGTGAGAAATAACAGCCTTGACGTACTCCTTTCCCAATTTGCATCCAGTCTGTTGTTCCATGTCCCGTTCTAACTGTTGCTTCTTGAACTGCATACAGATTTCTCAGGAGGCAGGTAAGGTGATCTGGAATTCCCATTTCTTGAAGAATTTTCCACAGTTTGTTGTGATCCACACAGTCAAAGGTTTTGGTGTAGTCTTCATTGCATAACAAAAACAAGAAACCAGATCCTAACCCTAGGGTTGATCCAGTTGGTTTGGGCAGGTCTCTGACTTTGTGTTCATCAAAATCACACGGAGAGACACTATTGCTGAGTTTGATTTGGGGGGTTGGAATGGTGTCCAATAACTTGAATTTCAAATAAATCCTGAGGTCACACTGATGCTGCTGGTCTGTGAACCACACTTTGAGAACCCCTGAGGGTAAGGCATCAGGTAACTTTTCTTTAAGTTCTCCAAGATAGTAATGTTTAGACAGTTGAAAGTCACTTACCTAAAAACAGTCATTCTCAATCTTTCTTGAAATCACCTGGGGAATTAAAACAAAATAAAAAATACTGCTGCCTAAGTCTCTACCTTCTATTTTAATTGATCTGGGGTACAGCCTGAGTGTTGAGGTTTTTTTTAAAAGGTTGCAAGATATAAAGGAATGATATTTCAGGTGATTCTGATGTGCAGTCAAGACTGAGAGTTGCTGAAAATATTCTGCTTCCTCAAATCCTATTACCATTTACCTAAAATATCCCCAGAGCTGGGTACTTCCACCACTATAACATAAGAGAAATTCCTTTCTAACTTGTTGTCCATGAACAATGATGAATTTCCAGTTTGATGTTTTAATAATGCTAATATTTATTGAATACTTGGATGTAGTAGGCCTGGTGGTAAGGGTTTTGCCTCTTTACCATCTTTTTGTTCCACTTTGCTCACTGAACGGTTAGGCTTTGCTCACGGAATGGTTAGGCTTTGCTTACTGAATGGTTCAGTTCAGTTCAGTCACTCAGTCGTGTCTGATTCTTTGCGACCCCATGAATCGCAGCACGCCAGGCCTCCCTGTTCATCACCAATTCCCGGAGTTCACCCAAACTCATGTGCATCAAGTCGGTGATGCCATCCAGTCATCTCATCCTCTGTCATCCCCTTTTCCTCCTGCCCCCAATCCCTCCCAGCATCAAAGTCTTTTCCAATGAGTCAACTCTTCGCATGAGGTGGCCAAAGTACTGGAATTTCAGCTTCAGCATCAGTCCTTCCAATGAACACCCAGGACTGATCTCCTTTAGGATGGACTGGTTGGATCTCCTTGTAGTCCAAGGGACTCTCAAGAGTCTTCTCCAACACCACAGTTCAAAAGCATCAATTTTTCGGCGCTCAGCTTTCTTCACAGTCCAACTGTCACATCCATACATGACCACTGGAAAAACCACAGCCTTGACTAGATGGACCTTTGTTGGCAAAGTAATGTCTCTGTTTTAATATGCTATCTAGGTTAGGCTTTGCTTACTGAATGGTTATGCTTTAAATCCTTTTTCCTCAAAGAGACCTTCTAATTTCTAGAAGTAATATTGTCTTCCAATTTGGTGTTAATAAATATTACATTTTTTAATTGGAGGATAATTGCTTTACAATGTTGTGTTTCTGCAGTACAAGAATGTGAATTAGCTGTAGGTATACATATATCCTGGAGGAGGGCATGGCAACCCACTCCAGTATTCTTGCCTGGAGAATCCCCACGGATGACAGGCTACAGTCCATGGAGTTGCAGAGTCGGACACGACTGAGCAACTCAGCACAGCATAGCACATGCATATATCTCCTCCCTCTTGAATTATGTATCACATTTTATTCTGTTTCTACTGGTGAGAAACTCAAGACAGGAAGAGAGGGAGAGACAGAGAAAAGGCAGGGGGCATTTTATGAGGGGAAAAAATCTTCTGATCTTAATACTTCGCCCTTAGTATTCGATCCTCTGTGGCCCTTGGCTGGGGTTTTATAGATTCAGTAATTCCAAGAGGAAAATTCCAAGAACACTTATGACTCTGACCAAAGGCAGCTGATTTTCCTTTTGCTTTTAATTAATGCACTTCTTTCATTTCCAGCAACAACGAAAAACCACTAACTTTTTTCCCCAGAAAGTAACTTCCTCGGGAACAAATTATAATACTATTAAGCACAATGATATAACTTGCTTCAGGTCAAGGGGTTTTAGACTTCCCAGGAAACATTCAGTATTTACATGTCTCATAGCACTTCCCATCTCTTCAAGAGATGGTTCTGATACATGTTATTGCACAACCCACCTCATGCAGAGAATTAATTTTAGAATCAAGGTTAAGAATACATCCTACAGCTTTAGTTCTTAAAGTTCCGCTCATTTCAAGCTTCATGAGATCTAAGAGCCATCAGGAGCCACATCTTTAATTTTTAGACCTGTGGTGTAGCAAAGTGTTCAGCAAATAGTCCTTAATAAATGTTGACTAGATGGATGAATGTGTACACACAGGTGTATTTGCTTCACATAAGCCGGCACCACTGGGAGACTGACTCGGAGAGCTTTAAGAGTTAAGGAAGACAAATGCCATCTTTACGATCTAAGATTTCTTCAGTGCACCAATTTTATCTTCCCTACTTTGGTACCAGTTTTGATAAGAACACAATTCACCCTAATGAGGCTAGCGTATGTCCTCACTCACCCATCTTCCTTCTTAAAATGGCCAAAGCAGCTATTCTGATCCTACCACAAGATACAAAATTCATTATAACAAAAACATGACTGGGGGAGGTACTGACTGACAAAATGTAGCCATGCAAATTCTGTGATACATGTTGCCAGAAAATTTGGGGGCAGTTTTTCAAGGCTGATAAGCTCTTTATAGAGCTTTCCCTGGTGGCTCAGTGGTAAAGAATCCGCCTGCCAACACAAGAGACTTGGGTTCGATCCCTGGTCTGGGAAGATCCCCTGGAGAAGGAAATGGCAACCCACTGCAGTACTCTTGCCTGGAGGAGCCCATGGAGCCTGGCATGCTACAGTCCATGGGGTAGCAAAGAGTTGGACACAACTTACCAACAAAATAACAACAACAAAGCCCATTACAAGAAAGGACCTGGCTGAGCAAGTGGTGGGTGAGAAAGCACTCACTGCAGCGAGGTCAGAGTTCAACCTGGGCCACACACGGCACAGCACCTGGGTCACTTCTCTGTGCTTCAGTTTCCTCATCCTCAAATAAAGAGGTGTAGGTATCTTCCTAGCTCTGATACAGCCTGCATTTCTGTATTTGTCTTCATGTTATGGCATACACAGTCATTGTGCAGACACAGAGGGGCTAAGCAGGGAAGTCTACGTATTTGCTTTGCAGGGTTAAAAAAAGAAAGAAATTATTTATAATAATTGGAGAATGCCAGGATCTGGGGGGTTGGTTTTGTTTTAAATACAAATGTTCTCCTATATTTGCTGCTTTGGTTTTCATATAACATCAGTTTCTGAAAGCCATATGGACTTGCATTATATTATTCTTTAAAAGGTATGAAACCAGGCTGGGTAACAGCCTGGCACAGGAGCCAACTTATCAAGTGGCACGGTTCAGTTTGTAATATAAGTAAGTTTTCCAGGAACCTGTTTTGCACTAGAGACTGCTATGGAACCAAGATAAAATTGTTGTGAAACCACCAAACAAGCTCAAAACAAAGCTGATGCAACCTATTCACCTGTCTTGGAAATTAGCAAGCATTGCTATGGTTAGGCTGAAGCCCACTAACCACCTGAGTTATGCATCTGAAAAACACCGGCTTGATTAGGTCCCGGTCCTTGGACCTTCACCCGGTGAAAGCATTAGAAATCAACTTTATGACACCCAAATGAGAACAAACGATTCAGAAATCATAAAAACAACATAAATCAAAGTCACTATCCATGAAACAACTAACTTAGTTCTAAGCTGAGATTTGGTTACTGAACTAATTTAAAGGAACTAATAAACATGCAAGTCACACTACACCTGCTTATAAATCATAAAGGGAGTTTTAAAAATCCATTTACAACATGAAGAGACTGTCTGTGCCTTATTCCCAAACAATAATACCCAAATACTGGAGCAAAGAAGTCAGTTATCTATTTACCTACTGGTGACCAACAACAGAAGTTTAGTGCTTTCAGGAGTCAGGCCATTTTGATCCTTAGTTTTACATGGCTAAACCAAGACTTAATGTTAGAAGAAGGAGCAATCTGCTGCCAGGGTCTGCCCGAACTCCAAGAACCTGCTTTCTCTGGTCTGGAGGCAGATGGTACATTGTAAAAACAAAAGTTATGGGGAAAATGTACAGAAAGATAGTCCCTTTAAAATCCTTTAAGAGGTTCTTTTTCCTAAAATCTAATGCCATAAATATACATGTTTATGTTAATATCTTAGCTTAAAATTTGGAACTGATTCGGGGCATTAAAAAAGTTTCCTTAGCCTGATTCATATTCATGTGTTCACAGATTTCCATGGAATGTGAAAACAGCTTTTCCTTTAGCTGATTAACACCTAAGGCAGGACAGGACAGGAATTTTGGAATTCTAACAAATATCCTAAACAAAGACAGCTGCTGTCCTTATCCTTCAATATCACCACTGACTACCTCCACTAAGTTCTCATACAGTAACTAAGACACTGCTTAATATGTATCTGAATCAGCTCAGGCTGCTATAGCAAAATAGCACAGATGGAGTGGCCTAAACAACAGGAATGTACTTCTCACTGTTCTGGAGACTGGTGAGTCCAAGATCCAGGGCCAGTTTGGTTCCCCTGTGAGGTTCTTCTTCCTGGCTGGCAGATAGCCACCGTCTTACTACATCCTCACACGGCAGACAACAAGCTCTGATCTCTCTCCTTCTCATAAGAACATTGACCCCAATGTGGGGACCCCAAGGATGATGTCACCTGACCCTAATGACCTCCCAAAGGCCCCACCTCCAAATAGCACCACGTAGGGGTTAGGACTTCAGCATATGGATTTTGGAGGGACATAATCACTTAGTCCATAATGGGATAACCTGGTTTATATTTGTAGGATTTGCAATAGGTGAGCTAGACTGTAATAAACTGGTCTCATAATAGGCTTTTCCACAATGATTGTACAGGCTGGTGCGTCTCAAACTTTAGGTGCATTGGAATCCCCTGAAGCTTGTTAAAACACAGAACACTTGGCTTGACCTCTAGGGATTCTCATTTAGTAGGTTTGAGGTTTGAGTCAGTTCCTCATTTAGTAGGGAACTAAGGATTTGTATTTCCAGCAAGCTCCCAGATGATACTGATGCTATCTGAGAACCACTGATGCAGGTTCACTTTAGAATGTCAGCATCAGTTATGACTCTGTGGGCCTGTGTTGTCTCCTCAGTAATAACTTTTATGCTGAACATATTTGAAATGTGTCAGTTGCTCACACACAGATGTTGCAAAGCACGATGCGCAATAAGTAGATGGACAGATCTGCTGGGTGAGGCTGCTTCATGCTGCTGAGCACCCAGGAAGAGTCAATTAATGCAGTATGTCTCATCAGCTAATTGTGACTTCACAAGTCACCAGGATTTACAAGACAGCCTGCTGACATCTTATCCTTACTGATTTTTATCTTAGAATTTAGATTTGGTTTTCAATGTTGATGGATTCTTGCATCAACAGGCACATACATTAGAATCATTTGAACTGATATCAAATTTTGACAAAGCTTAACATGAAGCACTTAAGCAATGCTTACTATTTATGTTCAACTCATTTGCCCTAAAGTAACACTTGGTTAAATTTTAAAGCATGGCTCTGTCATGAAACAGCATAGTTTTAAGATTTATTTCAAGTACACTTTGGAATGTAAACATACCTTATTTAGTTTTACAAAAGATTCCAGTCCAGCTTCCAAGGGATTTGTATCACAGTTCATCTAAAAGGGAAACATGCATTTTAAATCTTAGATGAGTATAAGTGGTTTTAGTAACATCACTTTCATATTTATTTTTTAAAGAGAATACTTTTTCATTTGAAATATATGGATAGACAGATAGACATAGATATAGATTGTGAACTGGCCTCTAAAGTAATTTTTTTAATCTAAAATTCAAATGTAGCCTTTCAGCAAATACTGTTATTTTAATAGCAAATTAGATGCTAAAATTCCCAGCTTCCAAGTTTCCCAGTTTCCAAGGCTCTTTTGGTATAATAAACGTCTGAGGGATGCCACAACAATGATGTTCTTCCCAGAAACAAGATTCTCATAAGCTTTTACCTACTAATTCTGCATAAATGTGATTTGAAACATTATTAAGTAATTTATTTATCTTGCAATCATCCAGAAATCAGGATAAGTGGAGGAAAAAAGCATATGGTAGGAAAATAGTTTCCACAGAGTCCAGGAGAGGGAAAAGGGAAAAAAAAAAAAGAGAGAGGTTGAATTTGGCTATCATTACAATACACTTCAAGGGGAGCTAAAGCCATTATTTGGGACTAGACATGATTTTTGTTTGTTTTGATGTCATCAGTCTCTTTTGCACCAAGAGAACTGATCTAAACCCCATGAAAGGTAGCCAAACTTAAAAGAAAACACAGCCTTTGCATGACCTAGATGTGTAATATAAATTTGTTTTACATGATATAAAATTTGAACTCATATTTCCTAGTCAATTTGAGCAACTCTAAGATTACTTTTTACCTGCTCAAATTTTCAAAATTCCAGAAACAAGATGAGAATTTATTACTTAGGGTTTTCTCAGTGTCTCACCCCAAACCTCATGCTTACTAGAGCACGCGATACCATCTTGTTGATTTTAAGATGTTGTCCTTACCACACTGACATTTCTAAAGCCCGCATGTGTTTTATGATAAAAAGTCTACTTTTAAGACAATATTTCATTGATTAAAAAAAAAAGTTTCAGAATTTCAGGAAAAAATTTTAAAAGTCCAGATACTTGATTGCTGTAATAACGCTAGAGGGCGTGCTGGCACCGCTGGGAAATTAGAGGGGCTGGGATGGAGACAGAAGGAAATGAAAGGGGGAGAGCAGAGAAACGCTGCTCATTCCTTGTGGAGAGTGGAGGCAGAGCTGTCCTCTCCGTCTCTCCCTGCAGCAGCGTCCTCTGAGGACCGCCCCCGACCCCGGTAGGCTGAGGATCCCTGCAACAGAGCACATCCTCTGTAAAGCAACAACTGCCCCAGGGCTCTTGTTCTTTCAGTGACTCCAGGAGGCTGTACTGTCCACCTCAAAACCCACTTTCTTCTGCCCCTGATCTAAATGTCCTAGGGACCCTGCCTGAGCTTTCAAACCCACTTTGCCCTCAAATTCACGCTTTATGTCCTAGGCACTTTGCAGATGACCTAATCTTGACAATAACTCTGTAGGATAAAGACTGTCTCTCTCTTACAGAGAAGTGAAGTTTCTGGAGGGTTAAGGCCACATAATATGTGGTAGAGAATACATTCAAACCCCAGAGACCCTACCCTGAAGTACACCCTTTACAAAGGTCCCTTATCTAAGCTCTCATACCTAAAACCTCAATGTATTCCAAGAAAACAGCTAGTGGACCTGAGAAAATTGAGATCTAAAGATAGTCTGCTGTATTGGAGATGAAATAAGAGAACGGAGTTTGAACCACTGTTTGGACACTTCTGTGCAATCTAGACCAAGTTGTTTATTGTTTCTTAGCGTGCTTGTGTGTATAACTCCCACCTCTTTGCCCAAGAATCACCAATAATACCCTCTTCAAGGAGAGCTGAGAAGGTAGATGACATCATGCCTATAAAAATGGTGTGTAACTACACAAACAGAAACCCTGAGTTCTCATTATTAACGGTGGGTGTGGGCTGGACCAGCACATTCCAGACCACCAACCTTGCCCCTCAGAAAGACAGCTTTTCTTGTTACTTCCCCAAAAGGTGCATAAGAAGAAGGAAATGATGATAGACAATACGACAGAGGAGAAGGAAGAATTTTGAAAGGTGGTCCTCAAATCCCACGGGGTAGACAGGCTCCCTTGGGGCAGCCAAAGTCAGCACACAGAGGCAGATGTCCAGGGCTCTCTGCCAAGCAAGGGGAATTAAGGCAGAATAAACATTACATCACAGTTTCCCTGAATTTGTAACTGGGAAATTGAGGAGAAAAACCTTTGTCCCTAATTAAATAAAGTTTTCAGGACTTCCCTGGTGGTCCAGTGGTTAGGACTCCATGCTTCCACTGCAGGTGGTGTGGATTCCAGCTCTGGTCAGGGAACTATGATTTGGCATGCTGTCCAATGTGGCCAAAAAAAAATTTTTTTTCTTACAATACATTCTTTCTCTTACAGTCAGAGCCAATGTTAACACAGTTAAACTAACACTTGCATAAAAATCAGATACAACACATGTAAAATTTTAATAAAGATGATAGCATTTCAAACCTCTGACCCCCAGGCTCTGAAAGCTTTTTCCAGTCTTAAGGCATTCATGGCATAGGTTCCAAAATTGTCAATTCCCTCCTCCTGGCCTGCATTCATGATGGCATCGTAAAGCGCTGCAGAATCTTCTCGTCTGTGGTACAGCTCCCAACCCAGCTCACCTGAAATACACCCACAAGGGCCACACCAGAGTAGGAATGACAATCTCTAGGTCTAATGTGCATTAGCTAAAACACATCAACAAATGAGAGGTTCCATTTCTGCAAAATAGACACTGTAGAGTGATGAAAGCTCGGTTCCCAAAAAAGTTGCAACCAAGCCGCACTGCAAAGGAGCCTGCCATATGACAGATGCTTCTGGGCCCAATACTGCCCCACCCCCCACACAGAGAGCAGCATTTAAGACAACTCAGACAATTCAGGACTTAAGCTTACCTCTCACCTTGGCTTCATAATGTTAAGTGAGGAATTAGCATGGCAAAGTTTATCAAGATAAGGGGTTCAAGGTTTAAACATCTCAACCCCCAACTCCTTGGCCCCAAATCGCAAGGCTTAAACATACAGGCCACTGATGACAATTATTCGAATGTTCAATCATTGAACTGTGGAATAGCCAGAGCTTCTAATGGCCCCCGCTTCCTCCTTCTCCCCTACTTGGTCATTTCATTCACCATTAGAACCACAGGCAAAAAAGAAAAGAAAATGAAACCCAACTCAAAGGGTAGGCTTATTTTTATTTTGCTTATGTTTTATTCTGGTCGCCAGTTTTCCAAGGTTGGGTGGAGGGAGGATGGGGAAAAGAGAAGCCTAGGGAAGAGCTATGGCCTTTATACTGTGTGCTCGCCTTGCTCCCCAGGCGAAGGGCTAACGGTGCGGTGCTTCTCCAGGACACGAGCACCACATACCCGAGTGAATGCTGGGCGCCTAGCACTCCTTCTGCAAAGGGACAAGGAGTCTAGAGGAGGTTAGGAGGGAGCCCAGAGAACCAGTGGGGAACTGGAGAGCATTCATTCATCCCTGTTTCTAGTACCTACTACGTGCCATTAGGTGCCAAGGAAGACTTCTCTAATGCACTTAGTCAGAAAGAAAGATGAACAGGGGTAATGCTTTAAGGGCAGTGCCTGACACATTCAAGATGTTCTCTAAGGGAGACCATTTTGAATTCTCCCACATGGAATCAATCCTAAAGGAAATCAATCCTGAATATTCATTGAAGGACTGATGCTGAAGCTCCAATATTTTGGCCACCTGGTGCAAACAGCTGACTCATTTAGAAAAGACGCTGATGCTGGGAAAGATTGAGGGCAGGAGAAGAAGAGGGTGACAGGGGACGAGATGGTTGGATGGCATCACCGACTCAATGGACATGAATTTGAGCAGCTCCAGGGGATGGTGAAGGACAGGGAAGCCTGGCATGCCACATGCAGAACACATTGGTCACTGTGGGTGACCCCACTGGGGTCACGGTGTCAGACACGACTGCGCAACAACAACACAGAATCAGCTGGCCTGAACATTCTGTCATCCCTTCCAGCTATTCCAACAACTATCCTCTTTGCACTTTCTCACCTACCTTTCTGAATGGTAGGCAGCTAGCTATGGGCCTGGAACCACAACTGGAAGTCTGCAGAATGACTTTCTCAGACTTAGAGTGGATAAACAGAATTGTCAGAAGACTTGGGCAGGAGAAATCATCCTCCAAAGTTACACTGAAGAGACTGAACATGTGTGTATGCACACATTTCCGGGTGCTTCTAAATTTTAGAGACTTACTCTAGGTTGTTTTCCAGTTCTTACCAGTATAAGATATCCTGATAGCAGTGACAGGAATGTTGGAAACCTTTAAAGACTTGGTTTGAAGAAACTTGAAAACATTATCACTAAGATCTTCAGAGGTCAGTTTCTGTAGGACCTTTCTTGAATATGGCCCTGCGACGCCAAGGACTCCAAGCTCATCAGTTATGTTTTTAATTTCAACATCATATCCACCTTTGATTGCCTCTTCCTCAATCCATCTGCATTTGAGATTCATAAACACTGTGTTAAATCTTGCTGGAATAACACGTGTTGGTAACAGATTATTTCTCTGAAGATATACTGTGTGTCTAGAATTACCAGAAAATCCCTAGAGTGTCATTTCATATAATAAATTTTTAAACTTGAGGAAACTGAGTCTCAGAGATAGTAAATGATTCTTTTTAAGCTGCTGCTGCTGCTGCTAAGTCACTTCAGTCGTGTCCGACTCTGTGCGACCCCAGAGATGGCAGCCCACCAGGCTCTGCCATCCCTGGGATTCTCCAGGCAAGAACATTGGAGTGGGTTGCCATTTCCTTCTCCAATGCATGAAAGTGAAAAGTGAAAGGGAAGTCGCTCAGTCGTGTCCAACTCTTAGCGACCCCATGGACTGCAGCCTATCAGACTTCACCATCCATGGGATTTTCCAGGCAAGAGTACTGGAATGGGGTGCTGTGCTACCCACTTACAAATATGTGGGTGATTTTTCACAGTACAGAAGGATCCTTCCATTTAGACAAGCTCTGCCACAAAATTTTTTCAAACAGTGACAGCCCTACTACATTTAAACTAATGAGTCCATCTTGGGAAGTTAATTTAAATCCAAATTTTCTCTAATACCCATACATAGGAGACACAATCGTGCTGCGAAAGGTTAATAATGTGCCTGCCACCAGACACATACTTGCTTTGACAATCACAAGGAGAAGATTAAAACTCTAAAGACTGGTTTCAATTTCTGAGTCTTGATTGGAAGCCAGTGAGAGAGTTTGCTTATAATTTACTGAGCAGTCCCTGGAGCTACACAAGTCTGTCATAAAACGATCATCTGGACTGACACAAAGCTAAGTGGCTAAGGTGGCTCCTAACGTATCTTGGAAAGGAGGATAGAATTTGCATCACCTTACAACTAGAGTGAGAGTCTGTTGGAGTAAGAGGTTTATCAAGCAACAATATTCCAAATATTCTTGAAATACTAAAGACAATATATTTTAGAGTAGACTAAATAGTAGACTGAAGATTTATGTGAAGGACAGAGTTGGCAAATCAATGATTTCAACGCCATGATGGGCCAGGGAGCACAAAGTATGGAAGAGAAAAAAAAAGAAAACCCTGAAGGCAACATGCTGCTGCTGCTGAGTCGCTTCAGTTGTGTCCGACTCTGTGTGACCCCGTAGACGGCAGCCCACCAGGCTCCCCCGTCCCTGGGATTCTCCAGGCAAGAACGCTGGAGTGGGTTGCCATTTCCTTCTCCAATGCATGAAAGTGAAAAGTAAAAGTGAAGTCGCTCAGTCACTAATGTGAACCGAATGTGAGCATCAGAATCAACAAGACTAACTTGAGCAGGTTACTTTAACCCAAACTTGTTTCCTCACCTGAAAATGGGCATAATAAACACCTTGCAGATAAATCTACTAAAAGAACTTACTGAGATAATGTGCAAAAACGGTTCTGACATATGAGTGATCCCTAGTAAATAGGAGCTAATATTATTAGAACCAGTAAACTCACTGGTTCACTTTACCTTTGGGAGGGGGGTGGTTATAGGGACCCTCACTTGAGTAATTTCCTATGACATGACATTTATTTAGAACAATAAGGTTTAAAGATTTTAAGTTGTATTTTCAATTACTGATTAAAAAGCCCACAAACATAAGCACCCTCGGTGCAAGACTGGATCAGTTATGATGCATATAGTTTTCTTAGTACATGTACACTTACCTAAGATCATGAAGTTCTGACCCAGAACCAGTTACTAATAGAAACTCCCCAGGAGACTGGTGAGAGACAGTCAACTCAGCATATACTCGACCTTTTGGTGTTAACATGTGACTTATATTTGTAAAACCCACCTACAGAAAAGAATAAAATCTTACGTATCCTTTCAACGCCATATGGAAATAAAAAATGTGGATGTCAACAATGTAAGACATCTGAATCTTTTATATCAATTGTGTGAACTATCTGTAAACCTAAACCCATTCATTTTGAAGTTTTCAGTTTAAATGATCGTTATAATTACTGATCATAAAAATTACATTTCAACCAAGCTGGGGGTTCCTATTGACACAATTAGACAAAGCCATATGATCCTTAGATAATAATTCAGTCAACAAAAATTTAAGTTTGAAAATTAGCTAGAATGCCCTTCACTAGTTGAAGAATTCTCATGTTCATACAGAAATCATTAGGTGAATTGAAATAATTTTTTGAAAATGAGGGGATAGAAAATGAAGCAGGCCAGGATCCTGGACCTTATACCCCTACCCCTATAATGTTATTTACCTTGGGAATAACATTTGCAAAGAGATGGTCCAACAATCTAATGGAGTCTTGGCCTTTGATGTTAAACTTGCCAAATGGTGACAAGTCAATCACCCCCACTCTTTGCATAACCTGCTGATACTCAGAGCCCACAGGCTCAAACCAGTTTGTGCGGTGAAAACTTGGCCTGAAACACAAAACAAGTTATTTGTTTTCAAAAAAATTCAGAATAAGAATATTTTTATAAGCTCTGTGTGCTCAGTCATGTCCGACTCTTTGTGACCCCATGGACTGTAGCCCACGAGGCTCCTCTGTCCATGGAATTTTCCAGGCAAGAATATTGGAGTGGCTTATCTCTCCAGATTCCTACTCCAGAGAATCTTCCTGACCCAGGGATCAAATGTGTGTCTCTTACATCTCCTGCATTGGCAACTGGACTGTTTACCGCTGAGACTCCTGGGAAGCCCTAACAAGCCCTACTTGTCTAGGCACTTTCATTTGGGGGAAAAATGCCACCTGTTCTACACGTCATACATATATATTGGAAACTGATTTTCTAAGTTACTTATCTATCCCTTGATCTATTTCCCAGCGAATGAAGTATTAATTAACTAGAAAATAAGGTGGGCTATGTGGGCTCTCAGATTTGAAAAAGAGCTTAAAAGTCACCTAGTCCTTTAGTTGTCAACCTTGGTTACATATTAGAATCACCTGGGGGAGCATTTTAAAAATACTAATTTGGGGGACATAAATCAGAATATATGAGGGGTAGAGCTATCTTGTCTGGTGCTTCTCAAGTGTTGCTGTAAATACGTCACTTGCACTTGTTACAGATTCTGATGCAGCAGGTCTGGGGAGGGCACTAGAGGCTGCCCTCTAACAAGCTCCCATGTGATGCTCGTGCTGGCCACCTGGAGTAAGCAAGCATCTGGCCCAATATCTTCCGTTTTTAGAGAAAAGGCACAAAGTGATTTCTGAGGCCTTTGTACTAGTTAATGACACAGCGGGGCCTGGAGCAAAGGTCTACTGACTCATTATGCAGGGGCCTTTCTACTTTATGGAGTAGACTATTAATGTGGTATTTTAACTTCAGAGGAGGATATGTTTTCAGTGGTTTAATTATTAAAATAGTAGAAAAAACAGGCCAGGTCCAAATAGTACAACATGAAGAATAGATCTGGCATTTATCTGGGTCACTTAGCAAAAAACCAAGCCAGTATTTTGCCCCCAGGTGATCTCCACTGGCTGACTGCAGAGTTCAAAATCATTAATCAACAATTGGCCCACTACTATGCTTTGGACCATTCAGGTCTGATTGTAAAGCAGACATCAAAATTTGCTTAAATAAGCAAAGTATCAGTCAAAAAAAGGTAACAACTTGAAAACTTGCTTTCTTTTGGTTTGTGTCTTCTCATGAGAAAAAAGTATGTAATCATTATTAATCCTAAATACAAGGATGGTATGCAATCCAAGTACTATGTCAACAACTTCAGAGGAAATCAGAGAATTGTTTCAGTTATATGCTTTATGTTTTAGCTTAACCTAAAATAGTAAGTAAATGATCTTTCCCCCTAGTTTATCAACAGTGCATATAATTTGCATAATTCATTGCACACACATTAGAAAGCAGTAGCTTTCAGATATTCCCTTATAAACAGAAAATCCATATTTACACACTGTTTCCATACTATGTGATTTGACCAGGCATCTTAAATCAAGGTAAACCTTTAAAGGCCAAATAAAGGGGCTTGGAGAGGGTGGGGAAGGTTCCTCTGAGCAATTGGAAAATTCCAAGCAGACGCTTCACTTGGGCCGATTGTAGGTTTCTCGAGGCCACATGGGTCCTTAATGTGGGCCAGTGTCACGTGGGATAAACTAAGGCCTCCACTGCACGGAAATTATTTTTATGGAAAAAGGCTCAGTGCTGTTTGGAATAGGGTAGAGTGAAGGGGTGGGAGGCGGATATGATGCTTCTCTGGGGTCCCTCCATCCCAGTCCCAGAGTTCATTCTGCAGTCAGAACCACAGGTAGGCTAAGTCACTCATTTAGCTGTACCCAGGGGTCCTGGCCTGGTTTGTAGAGCCAGTGTGGGGGATACGGGGCTTCACTGGGTCCCTCCATCCCACTCCCAAAGTTGACTTTGCAGTCTGAGCCACGCGTAGATTAAGTCACTCATTTACCTGTACCCAGGGTCCTGGCCTGGTTTGTAGAACCAGTGTGGCTGCTCCCAGCCTGAATGGAACCCCATGGAACACTTAGACTCCAGGGTTTCATAAAGCCCACTGACTCGCTGAGTTGGCCTCCCAGCAAATCGTTCTTCTTTAGGATAACCAACTGAAAAAGGAAAACCCATACTCTAATAGCACAGAACCAAAACTACAAAGTATTCTGAAGGGATTCAGAAAATGGCAAACACAGTACTTAAAATCCAGAAGATATATATATATATATACACACACACACACACAAACACACAGAATATATGTAAAATAAACATATATAAGCTTAATACATAAGCATATATATAATACATATTAAATTTATATTTTCAAGAAACCAAAACCATCATTTATAATGATCATCAAAGGTAAAGTAAAAATAGATTTAAAAGTTAAAATCACTGATGCATTCCTCACATTAAAGGCATATATTCACATAGATTCCTTTTTTGTTTTAGAAGCATATGCTTTTTAGACTCCCTAACCATTCCCCAATGATGCACAGAATAAAAAGCATCTAAAGTCAGAGGTGCTGTAAGTCAATTCTGAACACACTTCACAGACAACAGTAAATTTGCACCTTACCAATATTGTTGAATCCATATGACTCCCTTGCTTTGGCCTCGGTGTACTCAGCTGTCGTCCATTTGCCATAGCGATTGGGATCCAATTCTATCAGATCAAAAGGTGGTTCTCTGTGCAGGATCCAGTCACTGAGATATTTCCCGACACCACCAGCATGGATTATGCCGTATCTTTCAAATATAGAAATAAATACCCTGTTATTAACGCATATTACTTTCCAGCAATGAAACATGTCCAAATATTTCACAAGGCCTCAAAGCTGGAGTGTTCTATGCTATTCAGAACACACAATCAACATAATCTTTATACTATCATCTTTTTCCTCAAAAAAAAAAAAAGTTTAAGCATCCAAATTAAATGTGCCTGACTTGATAACTAGTTAGTTTCCACAGTTTCAAGAGATGCATGTCTGTAAAATAGCCTATGACTCTTAGCTAGTAAGGATCTCGCTCTAGGAAAATAGAGGCAAGGAAGCACACAGGCAGATGTGCTTGGTACCTTATCTTGAGCTATGATTATTCTCACTAATATGAATCTTGCAAGAGAAATATCTGCACACTGGTGTGGCATACCCATCCCTTCCCAGACTCAGCTTAGTTTAGGTCCCTTTAGCAACGATCTCTGTACAAGGACTTGGGCCATTATCATAGAGGCACACAAAGAGGCAGTCACCCAGGGACTTGTGGGGAAGAAGGGGAGAAACAGTGGCTCCTGTATTTTGCAACCAATGAGTCCCTCGGTGTGGAGGATTAGCTTGTCTATATCCACATGAAGATACTTTAAAACCAAAAACACGGGCTTCCCTGGTGGCTCAGTGGTGAAGAATCCACCTGCCAGTGCAGGAGATACAGGTTCGATCCCTGATCTGGGAAGCAACTAAGATCAGGGAGCATGCCTGTAGATCTTATGCAGAGCTGGAGAGCAATTAAGCCCACTGGGTGGGTCAGAAGGTAAAGAATCCTCCTGCAAAGGGGGAGACCTGGGTTCGATCCCTGGGTTGGGAAGATCCTCTGGAAGAAGGCATGGCAACCCACTGCAATATTCTTGCCTGGAGAATCCCCATGGACAGAGGAGCCTGGTGGGCTATAGTCTGTGGGATTGCAGAGTCGGACCCGACTGAGTGATTAAGCACAGCACAGCACAGCCACAACTACTGAGCCTGTGCTCTAGAGCCTGAAGCTGCAACTGCTGAAGTCTGTGTGCCCTAGAGCCCATGCTCCTCAACAAGAGAAGCACCGTGACGAGAAACCTGTGCCCCACAACTAGAGGAGCTGCCACTTGCTGCAACTAGAGAAAGAGCCCATGTAGCAGTGAAGACCCAGCGCAGTCAAAATCAAATGAATAATTATTTTTTTAAAAGACCAAGAACATAAGTGGCAAATAATTTTATATCAGATGGAGGAATCAGGGTTTAATGTCACCCATGTGAGGTTCTACCCACTCACTCTTATGGGTAAAGTCTCGGGTGGTTCATCTGTGGTTTAAGTCAAGAGAAGCTTTCAAGGAATTGGATGAGTAGGGAGTCATGGGAAGAGGACTAGGAGCAAAAAGGAGTCACATGAGCAAACATCAAAATGCAAGAAATTCCAGTACTCCAGATGACAACTACTTAGCCAGCACTGACGCTTCTGAAAACATGGGAGGACCTTAGCAAAGACTGGAAATGCTAACTACCTTTTTCTACAACAAGATACCAATTTTACTATTTTATAAAAGTGATTTATATCATTTGTTATAGTGATATATTTCCTTATACTTGTTGTAAGGACATTTCTTAAGCAGGATAAAGAGATAGCAATTTATACTTCTCTAGATAATTTTGAAAAGAGACTTGATTTGGCTCATCCAAATCACCCACAATCTCACTAAGTATCAAGAAAGCAAAAAAAAAATTAAATATATGCTTAAAATAATTATGAACTATTTGCATAAACTGTGTATTCGCTTAACCAGTTCCAGTGTGTGACTACAACTGTTATTTTGAGAGCTAGAGATACTGTTTACAAGACTTGAAACTATATGAAGTTCTTTTGGCATTTGGAGGGAATGATGCTGAAGCTGAAACTCCAGTACTTTGGCCACCTCATGCGAAGAGTTGACTCATTGGAAAAGACTCTGATGCTGGGAGGGATTGGGGGCAGGAGGAGAAGGGGATGACAGAGGATGAGATGGCTGGATGGCCTCACTGACTCGATGGACGTAAGTCTGAGTGAACTCCGGGAATTGGTGATGGACAGGGAGGCCTGGTATGCTGCGATTCATGGGGTCGCAGAGTCAGACACATCTGAGCGACTGAACTGAACTGAACTGAACTGAGAGCTTACCATTTACCAGGCATTGTTTCCCCCTGACATCTACCAGCTGATTTATGCTTTAGCGACTCTATTTTACCAGTGAGAAAACCAACCTGCACACAGGAGTTAAATAAGGTTGTCACACTGCAACAGACTGCAGATTTAGGATACAAACTCAGTCATCTGACCCCAGTACACACTCTGTTATTGGACTTTACTTCTTTAATGGTTCTTCTTTTTTTTTTCTGCCAAGACACACATAACAGAATTTATATCCTTGGCAGACTCCTTGGGCATAGCCAGGGTTGTGCTTTGGTTTCGTGCGGACTCACCACCAGACCATCATGTTCTTTATCTTTCAACAATGGCATATGAGTAAATAAATAGGGCAGAGTGCTGTTGCTTGAGGCGAATCCTGCATATAATCTATTTATTTATTTTTATGTTAAAATGTGTTTATTTTTTTAAAAACTTCAAGCTTTTTATTTTATACTGGGGTATAGCTGGTTAACAATGTTGTGATAGTTTCAAGTGGACAGCGAAGGGATTCAGTCATACATATATATGTATCCATTCTCCCCCAAATCCCCTCCTATCCAGACTGGCACATAACATTGAGCAGACTTCCGTGTGCTATACAGTAGGTGCTTGTTGGTTATCCATTTTAAACATAGCAAAAAGGAAATTTCCACAAACTTTAGCCCTACAACCCTCATTAAGTTATATGTAAAATCTCATACAACACATCTGCTGAGATGGATGAAACATCTATTGAAAGCCCAGAGTGGTTGAGAGTGAAATGCATAGAGCAAGAGAGATCTGGGTATAATTCTTGTTCTGCCACTACCAGCTATGTGACCTTGCAAGTTGCGTAACCACCCTGAGCTTTAGTCTCCTCATGTGCACACTTTATGACGCTGGTGGAGAATTAATCGACATGGCATTTTAAAGCATATAGTAGGCAAGTGATACACGGGGGCTGTTGAGTCCTTGTATAACCAACAACAGAGTATGCCTCTGCCCAGTGGATAAGATTTTCATAAGGAAGTAATGTATAACATGGAAGTGGAAGGGAACTCGATGAGGAAAGAAGAGTTAGGCTTTTCTTCTATGTCTAGCATTTATCTGCAGAACCCATTATTACATGGCCCAGCTGCTATGCCTTCTGAGTGTTTGTGTCTGCTTTTTTATAACAACTGTTAAGCTGTCAGGCATTACATCTTACAGCACTCTCCTGTCTTTAAATTTGCTGTTTGTAATCTGTTCTAAGCCAAGATAACCAGATTCAGTTCAGTACAGCTCATTAAACATCTGGGGAGCACTGTGTTAGTTGCCTAGAAGCAGGAGAACTTGCTATATTTGGGACAAAAGTAAAACAGCTTTGACTAGGGTAATGAAAATGAGCACTGGCATATCTGTAGACAGTTTGCAAATATCTATTCTTTGGACTAGAATAACAGACAATACTGAAGTGTAATCCCTGGGCTCCTCTCCAGACTACTGAATCAGAATCTATAGGAGGGGGTTGTATGTGAATATGTTTGCTTGTTGGTTTTCAAATTCAACATGTCTTTCATGGATTCTAATGACAAATAATAGGAATTTCATAGGTAAGATACAAAGGAGGATGAAACACACGTGCAACTAAGAACAGAGTTGAGACTTTGCTTTTTAACAAGGCCGGTGGCTCAGTGGTAAAGAATCCGCCTGCAATGCAGGAGACTCAGGTTTAATCCCTGGGTTGAGCGACTTCACTTTCACTTTTCACTTTCATGCATTGGAGAAGGAAATGGCAACCCCCTCCAGTGTTCTTGCCTGGAGAATCCTAGGGACGGGGGAGCCTGTTGGGCTGCCGTCTATGGGGTCGCACAGAGTCGGATACGACTGAAGTGACTTAGCAGCAGCAGCAGGAAGATCCCTTGGAGGAGGGAATGACAATCCACTCCAGTATTCTTGCCTGGAAAATCCCATGAACAGAGGAGCCTGGCAGGCTACAGTCCACGGGGTCACAAAAGAGTCAGACACGACTGAGTGACCCAACAACAACAGGTGATTTTGGTGCTCAGCCACATACATGGAAACCGCTGGCCTTCAGAACCATGGACTGGATCCCTGGTATAAGCTGGAAGGGGTAGTCGACGTAAGCATTCCACTGTGTTCCGTGAGAACTATTTTAGCAATCTCAACTTTTAAGTAACAATAACGCCTTTTGGGATTAGGCCAGATTGGTCAGAGAGAGTGAGGCACTTTGATCTGACCCTACCTGTCGTCCTTCCCATTCACCTCACAGTGTCTACAACCTGGGGAAATTACTCAGAACAATCAGCTGGATGCCGACATCAACCCCACACAAGCAGATACAGTGTCTAGGTGATAAGTAAATAGTGTTCTAAAGAAAGCAACTTCCTGATTACCTTAGTAATAGGTGTTCTATTAAAGTATAAATATCATGAGACAAGGCATACTGTCTGTTTGTTCATAGATAAAGAGCAATGGTTCACAAAATCTATTGACTAAATCAATAATTCAGTGATTCAGTTAATTGCAGGATCAAAAAAAATATTTAGGAATAAATTTAGCAAAAGAAGTGCAAAACTTACACTCTGATAACTACAAATCACTGTTGAAAGAAATTTTAAAAGTCCTAAACACATGGGCTTCCCTGGTAGCTCAGCTGGTAAAGAATCCACCTGCAATGTGGGAGACCTGGGTTTGATCCCTGGGTTGGTAAGAGCCCCTGGAGGAGGGCATGGCAACCCACTCCAGTATTCTTGCCTGGAGAATCCCCATGGACAGAGGAGCCTAGTGGGCTACAGTCCATGGGGTCACAAAAGAGTTGGACACGACTGAGTGACTGAGCACACACACAGCACACAAACAAGTGGAAGACATCCCTTGTGTGTGAATCACAAGACTCAATATTGTTAGGATGGTAGCACTCCCCAAGTTGATCTACAAAAACGCAATCCCTATGGAAATCCTAGGTGGCTTCTTTAGAGAAATTGACAAGCTGGTCCTAAATGTTACGCAAAATATGAGAAGCCCAAATAGATAAAACAATACTGAATAAGAATAAAGTTGGAAGAGTCATATTTCCCAGTTTCAGAACTTAGTGAAAAACTACCATAATCAAGGCAGCGTGGTACTGGCCTAAGAATAGACACACAGACTAAGGAATAAAATCGAAAGTCCAGGAATAAATCCATACTTATATGGTAAACTGATTTTTTTACAAGGATGCTGTGGGACAATAAAAAAATAAATATTTGGCCTTTGTCCTCAGTTCCTGGCATAGAGGTCCTAACACTTTTGGAATTTATATTCTTTTGTATGCTAAGCTAACAGTTGGCTCCATGGAGAGGGGGCAGGGGAACCAGAAGGCTTCAGAATAGAGGCTGGCCACCAGAAGTTCAATCACCAGTGATCAGTGGTTTTAATCCATGGTGCCTATATAATGAAGCTTCTACAACAACTTCCAAACCACGGCATTCCAAGAGCCTTTGGGTTGGTGAATCGACTGAAGTGCTAGAAGATGATGCACCAGAGAGGCTCACGAAGGCCCTGCAGCAGGTCCTCCCTCCCAGACTTTGCCCTGAGCTCCCCTTCGATACACACTGCTCCTGAGCTGCATTCTGTAGAATAAGCAGGTAAAACTAAGTAAGTTTTTCTTGAGTTCTGAGAGTCATTCTAGTAATTATCAAAACTGAGGAGGGGTTGTAGGAACCTCCAAATCTCTAGCCATTCAGTCAGAAGGACAGGTGATCCCTGGAAGTTGAAACTGGCATCTGAAGTGAGGATGGTTTTGTGAGACTGAGTCCTTAACTAGTGGGGTCTGCACCCTGAGAGTGAGCAGCAGATTTGAAGTGAAACTGTAGGACACTCAGTTGGTGTCAGAGAACTGGAGAACTAAGTGCTGGTGTCAGAAGCAACATCAGAAAAAAAGACATCACAGTGAGTAAAGAGCAGTCTTTCAACAAGTGATGCTGGGACAGTTGGCTATCCTCAAAAGAATCAAGCTGTGTACCTACCTCACAGCACATACAAAAATTAACTCGAGATTGATTAAAGACCTAAATGTAAGTGTTAAAACTATAAAACTCTTAGAAAAAAATAAAGGTATAAATCTTCATTAACTTGGATTAAACAATAGTTTCTTATACATGATATCAAAACTACATTCAAAAAAAAGAAACACATACACATTTTGGACTTCATGGAAATTTAAAACTTTGTGCTTCAATGGATATCATCAAGAAAATTAAAAAACCCACAGAATGGGGAAAATTTTGCAAATCATGTACCAGATATGGGTCTTATATCTAAAATAAAGAACTTTTACAACTTAACAATAAAAAGACTAATAATCTAATTTCTTAAATGGGCGAAGTATACAAACGGACATTTCTCCAAAGAAGATG
The DNA here is from genome assembly GCF_003369695.1 of Bos indicus x Bos taurus. Taxonomy (NCBI): domain Eukaryota; kingdom Metazoa; phylum Chordata; class Mammalia; order Artiodactyla; family Bovidae; genus Bos; species Bos indicus x Bos taurus. The sequence goes on from NC_040085.1 coordinate 3,854,612, forward strand.
TAAGAGGGATGCACAAAAGAAACATTCCCACATGCACAGGCCTACGTGTTGACTCTACAGGTGATTCCCTAGGCTCCCAGTTCCATGATACCTTCCAGATTCATAGCTCCATCTGGTTTTCTACCTCTGGATGTTCTGAAGACTTAACACTGTCAAAAATTCAACTCATTATCTTCCTGGTTGTTGCTTCCTTTGACCTCAGCAACCACAGGAGTAAGTTGGAAAGGTTGCCATCATTTGCTCCTTTTCTCTCTCCCTTAAAACCTAATGCAATCTGTCATCAAATCTAAGTAATTTTGCTTCCTATCTCTCAGTCCCCACTGCTGCTTCCTTAGTTCAGACCCCAACCTCTCTACTGTCCTAGAAGAACAGCCCCCCTAGCAGTCTTGTGCCTCTGGTCAGACTTCCCGCCTTGTTCTCAGCTCTAGCCCAGTGCCCAGCAGTAGACCTGGCACAAAGCTGGCCAATCACCAAACATCAGTTGAATAAATGGCCAAACAAAATGGGGAAGGAAAATAGAATATTAGAAACTGTGATCTGACAGTAAAATAGGCTTGACATTAATATTCACCAAATTAATGGGACAAAATGTTAGAGATGAAAGATCAAATGGGTAATGGAATCATAAATAGTAAGCAGCTTGAGTAATCATAAAGAAACAAATCATGTTGAACAAATATGAATTATGGTGAAAACTGCATCAGATATATTTCACATTTGATATTTTAAATTATCTTTGTCATATTGTGTTATGAAAACATCCATGTAAAAGTGGGGCAAATTCATTTATCTGAACACTTCACAGCATGAAAGGAGACATAAATAATGGAAATGGCAAGAAATATGCAAAGGGAAAATTCCAGGAAATCACTGCCCGTCTGTGAACAAATCTGTCAAACCTATACAAGTCAAAGTTTTAAGACTGAAAGTTTTTATTCCTTTCACGTCGTTGCTCATGAAAGGGAGAAAACTCTTCGCCTCTCCCCCGTTTTCCATTTTTGGCCTGAGATTATGGGGCAAGACTTCTCTAAAATATGTAACTCGAATCAGTGTTGAGTTACAGAGAGATACTCACCCGAAACCTACAGCCACCCAGTAGTTTCGGACCCCCTGGTGGGGCCCCACCATAGGCAGAATGTCAGGAGAATAGGTGATGGGACCGTTGACGATCCTGATGATGTCAGCCTTTTTCAAGACTGGAACCAAGTCCATGGCAGCTTCAACGTGTTCCATGATTCGGTCTAGATCAGACTCAAAGAGCTCCTTTCCAAAACCTGAAAAGAAATGCCAGTGTTCAGACAGAAAAGTAGAAATATCGTGTGACATCCCTGATATGTGGAATCTAAAAAGAAGTGATACAAATGAACTTATTTACAAAACAGAGACAGACTCACAGACTTAGAGAGTGAACTTTAGGTTGCGGGGGGGGGGGGTCAGGGGGCCGGGGAAGGGATCGTTAAGGAGTTTGGGATGTGCATGTACACACTGCCTTATTTAAAGTGGATAACCAACAAGGACCTAGTGTATAGCACAGGGAACTCTGCTCAATGTTACGTGGCCTCCTGGATGGGAAGGGAGCGTGGGGAAGAGTACACATGTATATGTATGTCTGAGTCCCTGTGCTGTCCACCTGAAGCTATCACAGTATTGTTTTCAGCTAGACTCCAGAACAAAATAAAAAGTTTAAAAAAAAGAAAAAAGAAATGTCATCGCGGTGAGGATACCACACCTGTCCTGACATGTGCTCCAAAGTGACTTAAATCCCTGAATCCAAGCTTGCATTTAAAGATGGTCTATAAGGAAGTTACTTTTCTTCTTTCTTTTTAAATTCTATGTTTGATATTTGATATCAGTAGATGAGTATTGTTATATTACCATATTATATACTGAGAATAATAGTTATTTTTTGAAACATTAAATCATGAAAGGTAACCTTTATAATAGAACATTTTATTTTATTCATATTAGCAGTTTCCAGTATTTAATCCAATCACAATTTTAAAAACCAACAATAATAACTTGGTTTGTCAAGAGAGATCTTTTATCCTTGAATTAACTATAAAATTCTGTTTCATCCTCTCAAGTAAGGGCAAATGGGAGTTTACAAAGTCATGTCAGGACACTGGGGATAAATGGAAAACCACTTTAAGATGCAGATGATGGACTCCAGACACCTTTTAACTCTCAGTAGGGAAGGAATGGCAAGGAGGCCTCATTCTTCAAGCCCTGTGCCACACACACATCAAGGACTAGAACACTGGGAAGAGTCAAGGTCTTGGGACACAGTCGTCTCCTCCATTGTGAAAGGCACTATGACTGGGGGCAGGGCCACGGATGAGCTGCTAGAAGAATGCCTCCAGCGGTGCTGGCGGCGTTCCGCACAGCAGCCAGCCAGCCGCTTCTTGCTCCTCTGTGGACAGTATGTCGGGTCAGGGAGGCCTGCAGATCATGCGGGTTAGACCCGAGCATGTGGGCACCCAGGGCCAGCCAACAATCTGGCTCTTCCTCCAGCCAGAATTATTTAAATATTTCTTCAACATTTATGTGGCGGAGAGGCTGCTGGCACAGGGGAAGGACCTAGAAGTAGGCTCCCAGGTGGCAGCTCAGCCCTCCCTCTGGGATCGGAGCTACTCCCCTCAGGCCCAAGAGTGCAGAGCCCACTGTGCAAAGCCAAGCCCTTAACTGGCTGGCCTGACGTCTGTGGAAGGTGGTTTATCATGTGCAGTAACTGGGCAAAGATGTTCTTTGAAGACTAGGAGGGAGGGATTCATTCTGTAGCCCAAGCAGCTTATCAAAGTACAATTCCAGACAGCACTATTATCTGCATTTCTTCATACTCTCTATAATATTTTGTGCCAATGACATTTTAGCTCCGAAGAATTTATGCTTTTGAACTGTGGTGTTGGAGAAGACTCTTGAGAGTCCCTTGGACTGCAAGGAGATCCAACCAGTCCATTCTGAAGGAGATCAGCCCTGGGACTTCTTTGGAAGGAATGATGCTAAAGCTGAAACTCCAGTACTTTGGCCACCTCATGTGAAGAGTTGACTCATTGGAAAAGACTCTGATGCTGGGAGGGATTGGGGGCAGGAGGAGAAGGGGACGACAAAGGATGAGATGGCTGGATGGCATCACTGACTCGATGGACACGAGTCTGAGTGAACTCCAGGAGTTGGTGATGGACAGGGAGGCCTGGCGTGCTGCGATTCATGGGGTCGCAAAGAGTCGGACACGACTGAGCGACTGAACTGAACTGAACTGATAGATTAAAACCCAAGATACCTGCTTAGGTGACCCAATCCTTCATCTGGCTTTGCAGAAAAGTTTCATGAAAAAATTAAAAAAAAAAAAAGTAAATAAATACAACAGGTTCTTTTCTCCCTTACAGAACTTGAAAGAGAAACTATGGTACCTCCAGAGTTAGCAAGGAGGCCTAAGCTTTTTCCACATCCATTTATGCAGCATGAGACAGCTTCAGTTCGCAGTTCAACCTATCCTGTTCTGCTGTAGATTTCAAGGCTTTCATTCTTAACAGGCTGCATGCCTATCTCTGATACCTGTTGTGTTACCAACTGACAAAGCACAAGAGGAGCTGTGTACAAATCTAAAAACTAAACCAAGTAAGCAGAGGAGTGAGAAGGAAGTGGGGAGGCAGGAGGTTGGTGTGGCCAGGTAAAAATTACCTGGGGCTTTCCAAAGCAGAGGGGAGAACTTTTTTTCAGCCTTTCTACAACCAACTCTCTTTCCTTACTCCCTGCTGTTATTGTTCAAAGGGATATGAGAACAGAATTCACCTCAAAGCCCTCACCTCCAATGTTCCAGGTTATCTATTTGATAGTCTAGTATCATGGTGTCATCTCATTCTACAAACAACCCAGAGCAATGGGAAGGACAACATATATGTGTCTGACCTGCACACGCCTCTATCTGCGGAACCCACCTGGGGGGACTCCACTGGTGACCCATGAGTCCTGAACCTTCATTTTCTCCTGACTTTCATATGGACCAAACAAAAGCCCATCCCTTTCCTGTCGGAGGTAAAATGATCCTTCCAGGTCACGGAGCACCGGGAGTTCTCGCTTTAAAGCTTTCACTTCAGGGATGGTCGATGTGATAATATATTGATGTTGAACTGGAATGAGAGGATGTTCCAGTCCAATCATCTTACCTACTTCACGAGCCCAAAATCCTGAAATAAGAAAAAGTATTAGAAGATGTCACTTCACATAAAAATGTACCACAGATGCCATTGATATGGCTATTTCAATTAAAATAAAATATTTAGAAGAATTCAGTACTCATGGCAAAGTCTAAAGAACGTCATAACAACACCAATGAACGTATCCATGATACAGAGATAGACTCATTGGCATAAAGAACAGACTTGTGGATGCCAAGGAAGGGGAGGGACTGAAGGGGAGTTTGGGGTTAGTAGGTGCAAACTGGTGTGTATAGGATGGATGAACAACAAGGTTTTAGTGTATAACACAGGGAACTATATTCAATAACCTGTGGTAAACCATAATGGAAAAGAATATGAAAAAGAGTATATGTGTGTATATGTGTATATACATATATAACTGAATCACTTTGCTGTACAGAATTAATTAGCCCAACTTTGAAATTCAACTATACTTCCTTAAAATTAATTTTTAAGAAATGAATGTCCATAACAACTTTAAACTTTTTGTCATTGCAAAACTGAATGGGGGAAGAGAAGACAATATTTTATACCACCCCAGAGTTCTGAAGAATCTAAGGGAACTCCATTCCTGAAAAAGTATTTTGCCTATAAGCAAAGGTATGGGGGAAAAAATTCTTTGAAGGAAAAAATAAACAACCCAAATAAATAAAATGTCATAAATATTAAAAAGACAGTAATGGACTGATCTTACTTGTATAACAGGGAGGTCAGGCAATGAAAGAGACCCCGTGTAGCTGTGATCAGCAGAATAATATGCATAATAAAACCCTGCTAGTCAGCCCTCTATCCCCCAGACTTTCCTCTCTTCAAATCCCGGGAGCCTAAAATTCTACAAATACAGAATTGTTCTGTCAACTTAAAATTTGAAAATGCATATACTTTGGGAAAGATAACAACTTAAGTTCTCTGTTATATTAAAAGTTTAGTTTGGATATGTTTGTAAGACCCTTTATTGCAAAGGCAGAAGGCATCTTGAGCAGGAGGGAGGTAGTGCCCCAGCAAAGGGGAGCGGGCCCATAGGTAAGTGAGCATTCTCACAACCTGCTTCTCCCTTCACAGTGTGCATGGGAGCATTGTGCACTAATATTACTAATATTAGTAACTAATATTACTTTTTTCTAATTGCAAAAGACAGAACCAGATAAGTTGTGGCGGAAAGGACCCTTGATTCTCTCCCCTCCTCAGTGACTCTTCAGTCTACAGATGTGGAGCTCAAGTCCAAAATGATAAGGAGACATGCCCAAGCTCATACTGGGAGACTCTGGAGTGCTCACATCTTACTGGTTTTCTGGCTACAGAAAGACTATTCTAAAAATCTGAGACATATTCAACTGAATAAAGGTATTTTAGAACCTAAAATGACAAAAACGATTATTTGTCAGGGATACAGGGCCACCTGACCCACCAATGATTTACTGAGGGGATGGTGGGTCCTGTTTGCTTGTTTCATAATAATGTTGAATGATCATTCTAATGATTAGGGAATCTTCCCCAAGTTATTTCTTTAGAGGTTGCATTCTCTGAACTTTTAACTATTTCTGGGTGTTGTTGTTGGTTATCTTTTTGGTGGGGGCAACCTGGTAAGGAGTCCTGAAGTCTCTGTCACTATGAAGTTCAGAGCCAGACACAAATTATCAATCGAATATGAAAACCCTGATGGTGTTCTCTTATGTGACATCCAAACATCACTCTTGGATTCTCTTGTTTTGTTTTAGCCTGACAGCTAAGCTGGTCATACTTGGATAACAGAAATGGGTGTCCATTTGCAAACCAAAAATCTTACCTGGGGGCATTAGAGCTGCCTGCTGGTCTTTGAATAATTTAAAGATTTAATTTATTCTTGTTAATAGAAAGATGTAGATTATCAATATCAAGACTTTGCAGGATAATATAGTAAAGCCACATGTTCTAGTTATATGCACTGGAGCAGTTTTAAAATATAAAAAGCCAAAATATTTAGCCTAGCATTTCAAACCACTGCAGTAATTAATAAGCTCATTTCAATTAAAAACAAAAATTAAAGAAAATAAATTCTGTCCTACTCAAACATATTTACAAATTTCTGAACCTAATTGTTTGCTTGTTAATATACTTCATCATTAAAATAAAGTGGAAATGTATGTATAAGCATCATATAACTATCTTACTCCAAATCCCATAGCAAGCCCTACACTGTCTTCCCCTACACTGTGGTGGTGTTTGTTGGCATTCTCTTCCTCTATATGTCAATCAAGTTAACCTAAATCTTGCCAGGATTACACGTTAACCCTTGCTAGATCACCCACTGACCAAGTTCAAAGGGAAGAGAAACAAGTGTGGAGGAATCTTCTATAATCTACCATTATCATCGGAAAAACATAGAAGAGTCGATAAAAATGATCACTAGAAATGGCTTCCATTTTAAAAATGCAGTGATTAATAGAAATGGAGTTTAAATGAACAGTACGGGTTTGTGGACAAGTTTACTTCTAGTAGATGGTTTATACAGTGACATTCTCTGAGGCAAAGCCTGGACAAAATTAAGCACTTCTTTTTGGCTGAATACTGGACTTCATGTTGGCATGACCCAGTCACATTTCTGATTTACCATGTTAGGAAAATTCTGAAGTAAAATTTACAGTGTTAACTTGGGCTTAATGAGTAGATTGGAAATGAGGTCAAGAGAAACATTCATCATCAGGCATCACAGCAAATAGCTCCTGCCCTTGCCTTTGAGCTGCACTGGAGCTCAGGTTGGATCCCCAAGGATCTGAACAAAGCTGTGTTCAGAGCAACGTTAAAGGCAGGTTAGCTTATTGCACAGCAAGAGGTCAGCAGGGTGAGAAACAGTTCCTCAGCTCTGCTTGCACAACTAAAAGCTTCCCACATTCCCTCTTCTGAAGGAACAAGATATACAGGAAACACTGATATAGCAGTGTTTCTCAAAAGATATTTACAGTCCATCTGGTACGACAGTATAGTACTACCTGGAGCCTTGTTTAAAATACAGCTTCCCCAGCCAGACCACCTGGGAAACTTCTCATGGTGACTCTTATGTACCTAGCTTGAAAACCAAGCTCTGTGGGAAGTCAGGTTACCAGCAGAATGTGTGCTGAATGACCACAGAGCAACTGAAAGGAGCGGGGAAATCTTAAGGCGGGTACCAAGAAGCTATACACCCAATGCTAGTGTTTCCTAGACCAGGGCATAGGTCTTCCAGGAAATAATTATAGTAATCAAAATTATTATCATTATTCTACTGAATTTGTTTAGTGCTTTCTATGTGGTTTAGTGGCTAAGTTGTGTCCAACTCTTTGCGCCCCCATGGACTATAGCCTGTCAGGCTCCTTTGTCCATGGGATTTCCCCAGGCAAGAATACTGGAGTGGGTTGCCATTTCCTTCTCCAGGGGATCTTCCCCATCCAGGGATGGAACCTGGGTCTCCTGCATTGCAGGCAGATTCTTTACCAACTAAGCCACTAGGGAAGTCTCTTATCTGGGTACTTCGCATTATTAGCTCATTTACTGATCATAACAACTTGTTGAGATGGCAATTAGTGTTCTTGCCTGGAGAATTCCATGGACAGAGGAGCTTGCCAGGTTACAGTCCATGGGGTCTCAAACAGTCAGACATGACTAACACTTTCACACACATCTGTTTTACAAATGGGCAATTTTCCCAGGTCACACAGCTGGCAATAATGTGTCTCTGGTCAAGAGAGCCCCACTGCCCTGGACAGTGCTGGAGATACATCAGCAAACTGAAAAATTTTTGCTTTTAGACTTCCCTTTTCATGGTATCCTGAAGACTTGGCAGCCTCCCATGGTTATGGTGCAGTTGAGTAACTAATAGCGGCCTTTACATCTTTTACATTTTGGTTCTATTTCCAATCTATATCCCAGTGATGTTAATTAGGTTTCAGAGCTGCCAGAAGGCTAGCTCTGAAATTTATGAGACATCTTGGTCTCACCAAATAACTCTGGGAAACATTCCATCAGACACACATTCTAAATCAGGTCAGTACAATGCCTTCTGCAGATGGTTGCTTTTATTCATAAAATCAATCATTGCTAGCTTGAAGAACAGAAGAGGGTATATCCAAAACTTCACCCCCAATTGCTAAGGCTTACATTTAGGGGAACCTCCATACTTTAGAAAGGTGTTTTTAAAAAAACAGACTCCTCCATACCTTCCACAGACTACTAATATGTGATAAGTTAGATTTTCTCCAATAATGTTTGCCAATAGAAGAAAAGATGGAGAAGAAAAGGGGGAAAAAAAAAAGATATGGGGCTGAGATGTGATCTGAATGGCATAAAGAACTGAGAATTGAGACAACACAGTTCTTTGTATGGCTTCCCAGGAGGCTCAGTGTAAAGAATCTGCCTGCCAATGCAAGAGAAGCAGATTCAATCCCTGGGTTGGGAAGAGTCTCTGGAGAAGGAAACGGCAACCCACTCCAGTATTCTTGCCTGGGAAATCCCATGGACAGAGGAGCCTGGTGGCCTGCAGTCCAAGGGGTCGCAAAGAGTCAGACACGACTGACCAACCAAGTGCACAAGCACACAGTTCTTCATACAACTGTGAACAAGGAGCTACCTGGAGTTATCAAGACCTGAGGATGGAACTCAGATGTGGCTGAGTTAAAGGCATCAGGAGCAAAGGCATTCAGAAGCAGGACATCTGAAGAACAGTTTTTCTGATGCTGCTCTGGGATTTGCTTTTTGAGGCCAGCACCAGAAATATTTCTCCAGGACCTCCTGCTCTTGTTCTCCTCTGCCCAGGCCACCCCACAGGATTGCACAGCTGCACAGAATACCTCATTTGGTAACCAATGTCCTAGACTTAGGTCAGATCTCTTTGGAAATTATTCTTTCTCTTCAATGATGCCTTATTCCTCACAAATTGTGCTTTAGAAAAAAGAAATATTATGATGGCAATGAATTGTATGAATAAATATTTATCCATTTTAGGAAAATAAGAGATAAATGTGTTAAATTAAGGTCTTCTATGTTATTTCTCAAAACAGTTAAGAGCATGTGGCTGCCTGAACCATTGTGTAAGAAAAATCATGGGGTTTGTCCAAGTCTCTCTGAAATGAGTTCAGTGATCAATGAGCAATGTCTGTCACAGGTGCTGGATAAGAAGTCAGAGAATGTCTGTTTAGTATTTACTATCACTATGAAAACTGTCAAATGTTTTTAGAGGCTGAATTCATGAGACCATAAAGAAAGTTGCAAGATGACAAAGAATTTTTGCTACTTGGAAAAAGAGAACGAACAGTTTTATTGCCTTAGATCTTCTGGCAGAATTTAGACCAGGTGTGCCCAAGGACAGTGATAGGGGACAGGGGAGGGTTGGAGGGAGTTCCTGATGGAGATTTCCTTGGGGGCGGGGCAAGTGAAGTTCAAAAACAAAGCAATGCTTTTGCTTTTATTTTTTAGGCAAGTCATCTTACATTATTTAGAATTTCAAATGATGGCAAAGAATGAGATTTTTATGCTTTACAAATGGGAGCATGGATTGGAAAGAGTCAGAAATACTAACATAAACTCTTAAATATTGAAGACATTACTTTTTCCAGGGTCACTAAAAATGTTTTGTTAAAAAAATAACATCAAACAGAAGATACAATCTAAAGGAAAGAATCCTAAGAGTACTTGCTTCTGGCATGTTCTCATGGCATATAATCTGATCTGATAAATAATAAAGGTTGTTTTCACTTTGTAAATATAAGCAATGACTCAAAGAGCAGACCATGAGAAAATCAACAGCTGCCTCATGCTTATTTTAGGTTTTAAATTAACCATTATGTACCATAGGTAAATATAAATTATTATCCCAGGTTAGACTGCACAAGCAGTTTCATTTGCACAATAATTTATTTTTAGTGTGTTATTTGAAAATTACTTCATAGGCGAAGGACCTGATAGAAAGTATGTTAACTCAAGAATCCAAAGACCCAGGTTCAAGTCCTGGTTTTGACACAACTGTCATTTTGCCAATTAGCATAATTGTCACTTTGCAATAAACATAAACTTCTTGGACTTTGATCTTCACAAATGGAAGATGAGTGAGTTGTTAGATTATCTCAAATATCCCTTTTGGCTTCAACATTCTGAGTCTAAATTGTAACAGAGCATACTAAAGAAAAGATTATGCAATACATTAATGAGTTAAAAGTTTTTTGAATAGAGTCAAGTAATCAAAATGGATAAGAAAGGATACAAATGATCAAATTTGCTCTAAAAATCAAAAAGACAATGCTCATGAATTTGAACATTAGAATTTGGTTATTATTGTAAAGAAGGCAAAAATTTAGGAAGGAAAAAGAAGCATAGTTTGGCAAAATATGACCCGGAACAGAATAAGATGGAAAACCAACTTCTTATGGATAACCAAGGGCAGCATCATATCTCACATATGAAGAACAAGGTGATGGAGGGAGAGATTTGTAGCTCAGAAACAGACAAAATGTTCAACATGAGAGCATCACAGTGTTTCATAACAATGTTTAGAGTATAAAACATTACTTTATAGCTAAATATCTTATTTCTTTGCCACTTGAAAAAAAACAAAAACCCACTATTGGAAAAGATGCTTACCTGCAGCATTCACAATTCTATTTGCTCTCATAGATCCATGTGGTGTTTCAACATCCCATGTTCCATCTGACCTTGGTTTCAAAGAAGTCACTGGGGCAGGATATTTTAAAAGGGCACCATATTTCCTAGCCCCAGCCGCCAGGGCCATAGTTAGAGAGTACGGATCAATGTGACCATCTCCAGGATTATACAGTCCAGCTAAAATCTAAATGGATCATACAAGAGTCAATATTCAAATGAATTTATATATATATACTCACTCACTATCCTGCCAGCAAATACTTAGTAAAGCTTAACTTTAAAAATGCATCATGGCATCAGATTGCTCCATCTTCACTTTATTTTCCTTGTCCAAGGTCAGACCTAGGTAGGAATCACATTTAGAGCCAAGTAAACAAGCTATTTGAAAGAAGTTTGCAATTGTCTCCAACATTCATTCTTGCCTCCCCTAGAAAGCAATGGAAGACAAATGTTTTTTTAGACACATAACCACTAAGAACAAAGAGTGTCCAATAGCTGGCAGCCATTCGTTCCAGCTGGTAACTGAAACTGTTACAAAATTCTGGTCAATGAAATGCAAATGAAAGTATCACAGTCACATGAATCATTTTTAAAAAACAACTGGCATATGCCTCTTGTCCCTTCTTTGTCCCTTCCTCCACCCTGCTGCCTGTGAGGCAGACATGATGGTTGGTGCTCTAGCTGCCATCCTGGAATAAGAACAAAAGAGCCACACCCTAGGAATGGCAGGGCAATGATTTAGAAGGCAACTGGGTCCCTGAAGCCTTCATGGAGAAGAGTCACCATTCAAGCCCTGGACTACCTAAATAAAAGAGAAATAAACACCTATCTTGTCTAAGCATTATTATTTTGGTTTCTGACATCTGTAGTCAAATCTAATACTAACTGATCAGTTATTTATATTTAATTATTTAATATTATTAATAAATTCACATGTTAAATATATAACTGGTATCGGGGAAATGTGTACTTGATTCAATCATTCAACAACTTGTTCTTAAATACCTACTTTGTGCTAGGGCTTGAGATACTGAGGGAGAAACAAAGAAGAATCCAGCTCAGATGAAACAAGGAGGGAGCAGTGAAATATATACTTAGTTCTCACCTATTCAACAAAAATCTATTAAGCACCAAGTATGGGCAAGAGGCTTTCGTCAATTTTTTTTTTTTCCTGCATCTATTGAGATGATCATGTGTTTTTTATCCTTTATTCTATTTATCCAAAGTTACATTGGTTGATTTTTCAGATGTTAAAACTAACCCGGCATAAGGGATAAATTCCACTTGGTTATGCTAAAGAATCTTTTTTTTATAAGTTGCTGAATTCAATTGGCTAGTATTTTGTTGAGGATTTTTACATCAGTATTCATAAGAGATACAGGTCTTTCTTTTCTCATGACATCTTTGTCTAGTTTTGGTATACATTCTGGCCTCATAGACTAAGTTGGAAAGGGTTCACTTCTCTTCTATTTTTGGAAGACTTTGTGAAGAATTGTAGTAATTCTTCTTTAATGTCTGGGCCCAGTGAAGCCATCTGGGGCCCAGCTTTCCTTTGTGGGAAGTTTTGGATTACTAATCCAATCTCTGGTTACAGGTTTAGTGCAAGAGAATTTTTATTTCAATGGCATTTGTATTATTGTAAACTTCTAAATATCACTTGTCTTCCCTGGTTAGTCAGATGGTAAAGAAACTGCCTACAATGCAGGTCGGGAAGAACCGCTGGAGAAGGGAATGGCAGTCCACTCCAGCATTCTTGCTTGAAGAATTCCATAGACAGAGGAGCCTGGTGGGCTCCAGTCCATGGAGTTGCAAAGAGTCAGACAAGACTGAGTGACTAACACACACACACACACACACACACACACACACATCACACTGGTCTTTTATAATGGATATGTCCTTATGCAGTGATCCTCTATCTATTTGATTTGGAACCCTGCCCATATGCAGAGAATACTCTTCCCACATATTCCCACTGCCTAATTTTCTTGAGAAAAATCTGTGATGGTGAGGACTTGCAGCAAAGCACCCCAAGATTGACATATAAACAGAATATGCTTCCTAGTAGTGGTGGCAGAATGTTAATGCAGACAATGTGATGCAACACCAAACTGCCATCGCACTGGAATCACACAAAACTATAGACAAGGGAGTGCAGCAGCCTGTAAAGACTCCCAGAGGCAAACAACCCCAGCTCCCAGATCAAAGCCATGAACTCTCTTGGATCAGAGACACTGCCGGACTTACCAGGGAGAAACACAAGCCTCTGCTTCCCTGAACAGCCCTGCCTGATACCCTGAGGTAGTAGGTATAAAGGAGTCAGAGAGCCTAGGTGCAAATCTCTGCTCCAACTTTCTAACTGGATGGTCTTGGGCCCACTATGTGAACCACGCTGCAATTTCCTGTTTCTTGATAATGTGTGGGTGTGTTGGTGTGGGTAGGTTCAGTCGCTCAGTCCTGTATGACTCTTTGTGACCCCATGGACTGTAGCCTGCCAGGCTGCTCTGTCCATGGAATTTTCCAGGCAAGAATACTAGAGTGAGTTGCCATTTCCTACTCCAGGGGATCTTTCTGACGCAGGGAATGAACCCATATCTCTTGTGTGTCTCTTGCACTGGCAGGCAGATTCTTTACCACTGGGCCATCTGGGAAGCCCAAATGCTTCTTATTTTTATTGTGAAGATTAAATGAGATTATACATGTGAAAGGCTTAGCAAATATCTAGTACATAATTATGTGCTGTAGTGTGAGGTAGTGCAGTATTAGTCATTTTTACTATTATTCAAAAGGGATTATCACTCAGCAAAAAGACACTAAATATCCAAATGGATTTTCTCAGCCAAATTTGGTTAGATCAATAACCTGATACAGAGATTGTCAAGCTAGTTTATTTGAGTTAGGTGATATTTGTGTAGCAATATATATTAGGGACAGCATGTATTTCTATCTTTGATTTTATAAAAAAATTATTAATATATTCTTTCTACACACACATTTATCACACGCAGTTATTTTCTTTGCATGTCTCAAGCAGAAGGTTTATTATAAAAACCTCTAGATCTGAGGGACACAGTAATAGAGAGGTATTGAAAATATTTCCTTGGTTGTCATAGGTAGAAAACTAATCAGATTGTTCATTACTTTTGCTTTATTTAACATACATAATATCCCACCTTCTCATTTACCCAAATTTCAGCATTAAACATCTGATTTTGTCATTCAAAATGTATGCACAAAGTTTTTCTATTTTTAATTAACTGTCTAAAATAACATTTTCTAATCTTAATTAAAATTAACAAATGGTGAAAATGCCCTTAGGATAAATACCTTATTCATGTTGAGTAAAGGAAACATTTCTTGAATTTTTTCAGGTTCAATAATATACTGCTCTGTTGCATGCCAGCGAGTCCGAGTCATTTGATACTTAAATTCATCTACCCTTACAGGAGTGGTAGCAATTCTGATACTACCTGGCTGATGGAATCCCACCACCTGCAACAATGATGCCAATAAAAACTCATAAGTAAATCATGATTTGGCACTCAACCATGGTTCTTCTCCAGCACAGTAAAAATGCAGGTGTGCCAGAAAAGAGATTCACTCTGCATGATAGTGATAACTACACACCATGTTTGCCGCATACAAAAAGATATTCATTCAAGGAGTATTCACTAAGTGCCTCCTCTGAGCCAGGCACCACACTAAGCCCTTAGAGATGCTGTTGTGAACAAGAGAGAGGAAGACCCTGCCTGGATGGAGCCTACAGTCTGCAGGTAAAGACAGATAGCTAAATGCATAATTACAACATGAGATGGTGTTCATCTACAGAGTGGAAGAAAATTCTGTGGAAAAAGAAAAAGTTGAAGAAGGAACATGAAGAATTAGAATGTTGCGACAAGGAGAATAAGTATGAACTGAAAGAAACATTCATTTGGCATTTACTGAAGTTCTTTACTTGGCCAAGCACTCAGCAAGGCCCTGAGTGACAGAGATCAAAAACGAAGTCCTTGGACTTCCCTCGTGGCCCAGGGGTTAAGAATCCATCTGCAGTGAAGAGACATGAGTTTGAGTCCACATGCTGTGGAGCAGCAAAGCCCAAGAGCTGTAACTACTGAGCCTACATGCCGTAGAGCCTATGCTCTGCAACTAGAGAAGCCACTGCATTGAGAAGCCTGCACGCTGCACCTGGAGAGCAGCCCCTGCCGGAGCAACTAGAGCCCGCACATAGCAGTGAAGACCCAGAAGAGTCACAAGGATGCACTCCTTATCCTCGACTTGCTCAGAGTCTGTAGGAAAGACCAATTAAATAAAGTAAATAAAGCAACTACCACAACTGAGAGAGATTCGTGTTATAAGAGGGTCGTGCACTCATGTTCTTAGAACCAAGAGATGCACGCTCAGTCCCATCTGATTGCTGGGTGAAGAAAGTTAGGGATGGCTTCTCAAAGCGCAGATGACTGCCGGGAAGGTGGAGGGTGATGCTGAAACGGGGACCAGAGGGAATATCGTCTCAGAGACAGAGATCAGCTCAATCTAGAACTGTATATAATTAAGAATAGCTGAAGCATATAAGCAGAGCAAAGAGTGGCAAGAGAAAATGTTGGGAAAGCAGGCAGGGCTTAGCTAATAAAGGCCCCTCTTTGGCTTTTGTCCTGTAGACTGTGGGGAGCCATGTGATGGTTTTAGGAAAGGGAAATGGCTTGAAAATTTTAAGTAGACTTCAGTCAGTCCATGGATACTCTTTGCCTGCCACTTTATTTTGAAAGTACTAATACAAATGAGATGAGATGAAAATAAAAGTAAGGGGCTTTAAGGGAAGTACTTTTCAAAGTTATGTGACAATCTGGCATGTATGATCATCAGATCCTTTGCAAATCAGGGCTGAAAGGCTCTGATTTCTTAGTTTCCAGATATAGTAGCTGACCAAAGATATTTTTAAAGACTGCTTTTTATTCTCTTCTCATTTAAAAAATCAAGAGGAGCAGGTAGTTACATGGGTAATATACTTCAAGAAATTCAATTAATTGAAAAGCAAGCTCTAGAGGTTCTCATCTTAAACTCTCATCAGAATCTTCTACCACGTTAGACATTTCACGTCCCATAGACATCACTACAGACAGTGAAACATGATGATATCAAAATCCTTCGGTAATCTTCTGTATCTCAGAAACTGACCTAAAAGATAATTTCAAGTTAAATGCATTTACCTGTCCAGTTTCTTCTTCCAGTTTCTCATAAAGTTTGATGCTATAGTAATGTATTTTCTTTAAGTTTATTCCAGGATGAAAGTAAGTTGTTAAACCTGCCTTAAAAGTGGGAAGGAAAGGAAATACCAAAAAAAAAATTAACATTTTCAAAATGTTAATGATTTATCTGTTAAGAATTAAATTACTGTTGGTGAGAAACTGAGAAGTACCAGCCAGTCCTTTGGGGGTGAAAATACATCAGAATCAGTTTGAACACACATTGCTTAAGGCTCATGACAGTTATAAGAACCCATCTGAACCACATAAATAATGCAAGAACCAGCCAACAAACATATACGTTAAGTCCATAAAAGTTATTAGAGAAAGAGTTGTTTGCAGATTCAGAAATGGGATGACTTAGATGGAATCACTTATGTTAGGAATAGGCACTATTAGGAAGAATAGTGGGGGGTGACATATAATGTGGACTCAAACTAACAAAGCATATGCGTTCCCTTAAGGAGAAGAACTATGAACAAGCAAACAAAAAGTTTTCCTTGTCCCAGTCCCCACCATTCCCTTGAATTGAGCAGCCCTCCTGTTTCATTTCTTGAAATTTCCAAAAGTGAAGAACTAGAACATTCCCAAGAACTAGAGCCTGTTGAGTGGTAAACAGACTTTGGTCATAGCTTAACCAGTTTCATGAATGAGCACATAGACTCTACCCCACAAATATTTCCTAAGTCAATACTGAATAATCCGTTTCAAGAAAATATCTAAATACTACATTCCAAAAGCTCTTCTATCAATTCTAGCAGATATGATATAGCATCCAGACAAAGAATTTGAAGCAATGATATGAAGCAAATTTTCTCAATTAAATGTCTGGGGCCCCATTCTGTAGCTAATTTACCCTAGAAGCCTCATCCAAACACAATCTGTTTAAAATAAAATTTGTTTAGGAGTATTTATAAGGTTCTTCTAGGATTGTATGGGGCATTTGGTTCTCTTGAACTCAAAGAAACCCCCATTAATATCATATGATATCACTTAGATGCAGAATTTAAAAAAAGATACAAATGAACTTGTGTACAAAAAAGACACAGACTCACAGATGTATAAAACAAACTAATGGTTACCAAAGGGGAAGGGGCTGCGGGAGGGATAAATTGGGAGCTTGAGATGAACAGATATACACTACTATATATAAAATAGGTAAATAATGAGGATCCACTGCTTAGCACAGAGAACTATGTTTAATGTTTTGTAATAACCTATAATAGAAAATAATCTGAAAAAATATATATATCTGAATCACTTTGTATTATGCTGGTGCAAAAGTAATTGCAGTTTTGCATTGTTGAACTTTGCCATTTGATATTGGAATACATTCTTAAATAAGTGTGGTTATGCTATACATCATTTCAATGCACATTTCTCACTTTATGTTTTTTTGCTAATGACTTACTACTTGCTATGTATTTTATATTTATTTTAGACTAAGGAAATGATTTTGACAAAAGCAAATTCAAGTGATTTTCTTATTTGAGTTCAATATGGCTCGTAAAGCAGCAGAGACAACTCACAACATCAACAACTCATTTGACCCAGTGCGGTGGCAGTTCAAGAAGTTTTATAAAGACGAGAGCCTTGAAGATGCGGAGCATAGTAGCTGGCCATTGGACGTTGACAATGACCAATAGAGAAGCAGTTGTTGAAGCTGATCCTCTTACAACTATACAAGAACTTGCTGAAGAACTCAGCATCGACTGTTCTATGGTCATTCGGCATTTGAAGCAAATTGGAAAGGTGAAAAAAGTTGATAAGTAGGCACCTCATGAGCGGACTGAAGAAAAAAATCATCATTTTGAAGTGTCATCTTCTCTTATTCTATGTAAAAATAATGAACCATTTCTTGATGGCATTGTGACATGTGACAAAAAGTGGATTTTATATGACAATTGGTTGGTGATGACCAGCTCAGTGGTTGGACTGACAAGAAGCTCCAAAGCACTTTCCAAAGCCAAACTTGCACACAAAAAGGTTATGGTCACTGTTTGGTGGTCTGCTCCCATCTGATCCACTACGGCTTTCTGAATCTTGGTGAAACCATTACATCTGAGAAGTATGCTCAGCAAATCGATGAAATGCATCAAAAACCGCAATGCTTGCAGCCAGCATTGGTCAACAGAAAGGGCCCAGTTCTTCTCCGAGACAATGACTGACCACACGGTGCACAACCAACGCTCCAAAAGTTGAACAACTGGGCTACAACATTTTGCCTCATCTGCCATATTCACCTGATCTCTTGCCAACTGATTACACTTATTCAAGCATCTTGACAACTTTTTACAGCGAACACACATCTACAACTGGCGGTAAGCAGAAAATGCTTTCCAAGAACTCATAAAACCCCGAAGCACAGACTTTTATGTTACAGGAAAAAACATACTTATTTCTTGTTGGCAAAAATGTTTTGATCGTAATGGTTCCTATTTTGATTAATAAGGATGTGTTTAAGTCTACTTATAATGATTTAAAATTCATGGTCCAAAACTGAAAGTTTGTTTGTACCAACCTAATGGTATACCTGAAACTAACACAGCATTGTAAATCAACTGTACTTATATTAAAAAAAAAAAAAAAAAAAAACCATCAAAGTTCATCAATCATCTTTTATGGACCAGAATCTTGGGGTGTCTATCAAGTACTTGTTCAAGTGTTTGGCCACTTTTCTGAGAAAAATGTTGCCCCAACTTATAAGTTCTCTCATAGTCCAGCCCCGTAATGATGCAACTGTGAGTCAGACTCCCTAACTTTTAGCCAAACATCTCATCCTTATTTACATGATTGGTATCTAGATTGATAGGAACATTTCTAGTTCAATAATAGAGAATCTTTGGCTTTCAGGTATCTTCTAGAGAACTCAATTTTGTCTCCCTTGTATCTTTTGTCAATTGAGAAAATGTATTTTCATGAGCCTGGGCCTAGGATTCTGTCCATCATTCACTCCTCAAGATCCTCTAAGTTTAACCTAGGTTAAGTCAGGCCACCAGAAAGTGACCTATCTACACTACATCAGTCTTCTTTCCCAGCCTGGGAAGCTATTTTCACAGGTTAATGATCTCTCTTCTGAAAGAGTCACACGGATTTGTTTTTGTAAAACTTTTACTCAAAATGTTTAGCCCAATATCCTTTGCCTAGGGAACAAATTCTTCTATGAATTTCTGGTGAAGGAAAAGTTCATCTTTCTTACTGAACTAGAATAACTATTTCTATTAGCAACTCACACTAGCCTAGTTTCCCTGCTGCTAGGGCAGTGAGAAGTAAAGAATCTGCCTGTAACGCGAGAGACCTGGGTCCAGTTCCTGGGCTGGGAGGATCCCCTGGAGAAGGGAATGGCAGTCCACTCCAGTATTCTTGCCTGGAAAATCCCATGGACAGAGGAGCCTGGTGAACTATAGTCCATGGTGTCACAAAGAGTAGGGCACGACTGAGTGACTAACACTTTCACTTCACTTTCACATTTTATATTTTTAACAAATGGATACAAACCCTACTGAAACTCCTTATTTGGGAAAACATTAAATGTATTTACATTTAAATGTATCTC